>NC_071438.1:186864-486864 GCF_017976375.1 Cuculus canorus
ATTCCACTCTGCCCCACAGATCCCTCTCTGCCCCAGAGATCCCTTTCTGCCCCATAGATCCCTCTCTGCCCCATAGATTTCCCTCTGCCCCACAGATCCCTCTCTGCCCCATAGATTTCCCTCTGCCCCATAGATCCCTCTCTGCCCCACAAATACCTCTCTGCCCCACAGATCCCTCTCTGCCCCACAGATCCCTCTCTGCCCCATAGATCTCCCTCTGCCCCACAGATCCCTCTCTGCCCCATAGATCCCTCTCTGCCCCATAAATTTCCCTCTGCCCCACAGATCCCTCTCTGCCCCATAGATCCCTCTCTGCCCCATAAATTTCCCTCTGCCCCACAGATCCCTCTCTGCCCCACAGATCCCTCTCTGCCCCATAGATTTCCCTCTGCCCCACAGATCCCTCTCTGCCCCATAGATTTCCCTCTGCCCCACAGATTTCCCTCTGCCCCACAGATCCCTCTCTGCCCCATAGATTTCCCTCTGCCCCATAGATTTCCCTCTGCCCCACAGATCCCTCTCTGCCCCATAGATCCCTCTCTGCCCCACAGATCCCTCTCTGCCCCATAGATTCCTCTCTGCCCCACAGATCCCCCTCTGCCCCATAGATTTCCTTCTGTCCCACAGATCCCTCTCTGCCCCATAGATTTCACTCTGCCCCATAGATCCCTCTCTGCCCCACAGATCCCTCTCTGCCCCATAGATCCCTCTCTGCCCCACAGATCCCTCTCTGCCCCATAGATCCCTCTCTGCCCCACAGATCCCTCTCTGCCCCACAGATCCCTCTCTGCCCCATAGATCCCTCTCTGCCCCACAGATCCCCCTTTGCCCCACAGATCCCTCTCTGCCCCACAGATCCCTCTCTGCCCCATAGATCCCTCTCTGCCCCATAGATTTCCCTCTGCCCCACAGATCCCTCTCTGCCCCACAGATCCCTCTCTGCCCCATAGATCCCTCTCTGCCCCACAGATCCCTCTCTGCCCCATAGATTTCCCTCTGCCCCACAGATCCCTCTCTGCCCCATAGATTTCCCTCTCTGCCCCACAGATCCCTCTCTGCCCCACAGATCCCTCTCTGCCCCATAGATTTCCCTCTCTGCCCCACAGATCCCTCTCTGCCCCACAGATCCCTCTCTGCCCCACAGATCCCTCTCTGCCCCATAGATTTCCCTCTTCCCCACAGATCCCTCTCTGCCCCTATAGATCCCTCTCTGCCCCACAGATCCCTCTCTGCCCCACAGATCCCTCTCTGCCCCACAGATCCCTCTCTGCCCCATAGATTTCCCTCTGCCCCACAGATCCCTCTCTGCCCCACAGATCCCTCTCTGCCCCATAGATCCCTCTCTGCCCCACAGATCCCTCTCTGCCCCACAGATCACTCTCTGCCCCACAGATCCCTCTTCCCCACAGATCCCTCTCTGCCCCACAGATCCCTCTCTGCCCCACAGATCCCTCTCTGCCCCATAGATTTCCCTCTGCCCCACAGATCCCTCTCTGCCCCATAGATTTCCCTCTCTGCCCCACAGATCCCTCTCTGCCCCACAGATCCCTCTTCCCCAAAGATCCCTCTCTGCCCCATAGATCCCTCTCTGCCCCACAGATCCCTCTCTGCCCCACAGATCCCTCTCTGCCCCATAGATTTCACTCTGCCCCACAGATCCCTCTCTGCCCCACAGATCCCTCTCTGCCCCACAGATCCCCCTCTGCCCCATAGATTTCCCTCTGCCCCACAGATCCCTCTCTGCCCCACAGATCCCTCTCTGCCCCATAGATCCCTCTCTGCCCCATAGATTTCCCTCTGCCCCATAGATTTCACTCTGCCCCACAGATCCCTCTCTGCCCCACAGATCCCTCTCTGCCCCATAGATCCCTCTCTGCCCCACAGATTTCCCTCTGCCCCACAGATCCCTCTCTGCCCCACAGATCCCTCTCTGCCCCATAGATTTCCTCTGCCCCATAGATCCCTCTCTGCCCCATAGATCCCTCTCTGCCCCATAGATTTCCCTCTGCCCCATAGATTTCACTCTGCCCCACAGATCCCTCTCTGCCCCACAGATCCCTCTCTGCCCCATAGATCCCTCTCTGCCCCACAGATTTCCCTCTGCCCCACAGATCCCTCTCTGCCCCACAGATCCCTCTCTGCCCCATAGATTTCCCTCTGCCCCACAGATCCCTCTTTGCCCCATAGATTTCCCACTGCCCCACAGATCCCTCTCTGCCCCATAGATTTCCCTCTGCCCCACAGATCCCTCTCTGCCCCATAGATCCCTCTCTGCCCCACAGATCCCTCTCTGCCCCATAGATTTCCCTCTCTGCCCCATAGATTTCCCTCTGCCCCATAGATCCCTCTCTGCCCCATAGATTCCACTCTGCCCCACAGATCCCTCTCTGCCCCAGAGATCCCTTTCTGCCCCATAGATCCCTCTCTGCCCCATAGATTTCCCTCTGCCCCATAGATCCCTCTCTGCCCCACAGATCCCTCTCTGCCCCATAGATCCCTCTCTGCCCCATAGATTTCCCTCTGCCCCACAGATCCCTCTCTGCCCCACAGATCCCTCTCTGCCCCATAGATCCCTCTCTGCCCTATAGATTTCCCACTGCCCCACAGATCCCTCTCTGCCCCACAGATCCCTCTCTGCCCCATAGATCTCCCTCTGCCCCACAGATCCCTCTCTGCCCCATAGATCCCTCTCTGCCCCATAAATTTCCCTCTGCCCCACAGATCCCTCTCTGCCCCATAGATCCCTCTCTGCCCCATAGATTTCCCTCTGCCCCACAGATCCCTCTCTGCCCCATAGATTTCCCTCTGCCCCACAGATTTCCCTCTGCCCCACAGATCCCTCTCTGCCCCATAGATTTCCCTCTGCCCCATAGATTTCCCTCTGCCCCACAGATCCCTCTCTGCCCCACAGATCCCTCTCTGCCCCATAGATCCCTCTCTGCCCCACAGATCCCTCTCTGCCCCATAGATTCCTCTCTGCCCCACAGATCCCCCTCTGCCCCATAGATTTCCTTCTTTCCCACAGATCCCTCTCTGCCCCATAGATTTCACTCTGCCCCATAGATCCCTCTCTGCCCCACAGATCCCTCTCTGCCCCATAGATCCCTCTCTGCCCCACAGATCCCTCTCTGCCCCACAGATCCCTCTCTGCCCCATAGATCCCTCTCTGCCCCACAGATCCCTCTCTGCCCCACAGATCCCTCTCTGCCCCATAGATCCCTCTCTGCCCCACAGATCCCCCTTTGCCCCACAGATCCCTCTCTGCCCCACAGATCCCTCTCTGCCCCATAGATCCCTCTCTGCCCCATAGATTTCCCTCTGCCCCACAGATCCCTCTCTGCCCCACAGATCCCTCTCTGCCCCATAGATCCCTCTCTGCCCCACAGATCCCTCTCTGCCCCATAGATCCCTCTCTGCCCCACAGATCCCTCTCTGCCCCAGAGATTTCCATCTGCCCCACAGATCCCTCTCTGCCCCACAGATTTCCCTCTCTGCCCCACAGATCCCTCTCTGCCCCACAGATCCCCCTCTGCCCCATAGATCCCTCTCTGCCCCACAGATCCCTCTCTGCCCCATAGATCCCTCTCTGCCCCATAGATTTCCCTCTGCCCCACAGATCCCTCTCTGCCCCACAGATCCCTCTCTGCCCCACAGATCCCTCTCTGCCCCATAGATCCCTCTCTGCCCCATAGATCTCTCTCTGCCCCATAGATCTCCCTCTGCCCCACAGATCCCTCTCTGCCCCACAGATCCCTCTCTGCCCCATAGATCCCTCTCAGCCCCATAGATTTCCCTCTGCCCCACAGATCCCTCTCTGCCCCATAGATTTCCCTCTCTGCCCCACAGATCCCTCTCTGCCCCATAGATCTCTCTCTGCCCCACAGATCCCTCTCTGCCCCATAGATCTCCCTCTGCCCCACAGATCCCTCTCTGCCCCACAGATCCCTCTCTGCCCCATAGATCCCTCTCAGCCCCATAGATTTCCCTCTGCCCCACAGATCCCTCTCTGCCCCATAGATTTCCCTCTCTGCCCCACAGATCCCTCTCTGCCCCACAGATCACTCTCTGCCCCACAGATCCCTCTCTGCCCCACAGATCCCTCTCTGCCCCATAGATCTCCCTCTGCCCCATAGATTTCCCTCTGCCCCATAGATCCCTCTCTGCCCCATAGATCCCTCTCTGCCCCACGGATCCCTCTCTGCCCCACAGATCCCTCTCTGCCCCATAGATTTCCCTCTGCCCCATAGATCCCTCTCTGCCCCATAGATCCCTCTCTGCCCCACAGATCCCTCTCTGCCCCATAGATTTCCCTCTGCCCCACAGATCGCTTTCTGCCCCATAGATTTCACTCTGCCCCACAGATCCCTCTCTGCCCCATAGATTTCCCTCTGCCCCACAGATCCCTCTCTGCCCCATAGATCCCTCTCTGCCCCACAGATCCCTCTCTGCCCCATAGATCCCCCTCTGCCCCATAGATTTTTCTCTGCCCCACAGAACCCTCACTGACCCACAGATCCCTCTCTGCCCCACAGATCCGTCTCTGCCCCATAGATCCCTCTCTGCCCCATAGATTTTTCTCTGCCCCACAGATCCCTCACTGACCCACAGATCCCTCTCTGCCCCACAGATCCTCTCTGCCCCATAGATTTCCCTCTCTGCCCCATAGATCGCTCTCTGCGCCACAATCCCTCTCTGCCCCATAGATCCCTCTCTGCCCCATAGATTTCCCTCTGCCCCACAGATCCTTCTCTGCCCCATAGATCCCTCTCTGCCCCATAGATCCCTCTCTGCCCCATAGATTTCGCTCTCTGCCCCATAGATCCCTCTCTGCCCCACAGATCCCTCTCTGCCCCATAGATCCCTCTCTGCCCCACAGATCCCTCTCTGCCCCATAGATTTCCCTCTGCCCCACAGATCCCTCTCTGCCCCATAGATTTCCCTCTGCCCCACAGATCGCTTTCTGCCCCATAGATTTCCCTCTGCCCCACAGATCCCTCTCTGCCCCACAGATCCCTCTCTGCCCCATAGATTTCCCTCTGCCCCACAGATCCCTCTCTGCCCCATAGATTTCCCTCTGCCCCACAGATCCCTCTCTGCCCCATAGATCCCTCTCTGCCCCACAGATCCCTCTCTGCCCCACAGATCCCTCTCTGCCCCATAGATCCCCCTCTGCCCCATAGATTTTTCTCTGCCCCACAGAACCCTCACTGACCCACAGATCCCTCTCTGCCCCACAGATCCGTCTCTGCCCCACAGATCCCTCTCTGCCCCATAGATCCCTCTCTGCCCCACAGATCCCTCTCTGCCCCATAGATCCCTCTCTGCCCCATAGATTTTTCTCTGCCCCACAGATCCCTCACTGACCCACAGATCCCTCTCTGCCCCATAGATCCTCTCTGCCCCATAGATTTCCCTCTCTGCCCCATAGATCGCTCTCTGCGCCACAGATCCCTCTCTGCCCCATAGATCCCTCTCTGCCCCACAGATCCCTCTCTGCCCCATAGATCCCTCTCTGCCCCACAGATCCCTCTCTGCCCCATAGATTTCACTCTGCCCCATAGATCCCTCTCTGCCCCATAGATCCCTCTCTGCCCCACAGATCCCTCTCTGCCCCATAGAATTCACTCTGCCCCACAGATCCCTCTCTGTCCCATAGAATTCACTCTGCCCCACAGATTCTTCTCTGCCCCATAGATTTCACTCTGCCCCACAGATTTCACTCTGCCCCATAGATCCCTATCTGCCCCATAGATTTCCCTCTGCCCCACAGATCCCCCTCTGCCCCACAGATCCCTCTCTGCCCCATAGATCCCTCTCTGCCCCACAGATCCCCCTCTGCCCCATAGATCCCTCTCTGCCCCATAGATCCCTCTCTGCCCCATAGATCCCTCTCTGCCCCATAGATTTCTCTCTGCCCCACAGATCCCTCTCTGCCCCATAGATTTTCCTCTGCCCCACAGATCCCTCTCTGCCCCACAGATCCCTCTCTGCCCCATAGATCCCTCTCTGCCCCATAGATTTCGCTCTCTGCCCCATAGATCCCTCTCTGCCCCACAGATCCCTCTCTGCCCCACAGATCCCTCTCTGCCCCATAGATCCCTCTCTGCCCCACAGATCCCTCTCTGCCCCATAGAATTCCCTCTGCCCCACAGATCCCTCTCTGCCCCACAGATCCCTCTCTGCCCCACAGATCCCTCTCTGCCCCATAGATCCCTCTCTGCCCCACAGATCCCTCTCTGGCCCATAGATTTACCTCTGCCCCACAGATCCCTCTCTGCCCCACAGATCTCTCTCTGCCCCACAGATCCCTCTCTGCCCCACAGATCCCTCTCTGGCCCATAGATTTACCTCTGCCCCACAGATCCCTCTCTGCCCCACAGATCCCTCTCTGCCCCACAGATCCCTCTCTGCCCCATAGATCCCTCTCTGCCCCACAGATCCCTCTCTGCCCCATAGATTTCCCTCTGCCCCACAGATCCCTCTCTGCCCCACAGATCTCTCTCTGCCCCACAGATCCCTCTCTGCCCCACAGATCCCTCTCTGCCCCATAGATTTCCCTCTGCCCCATAGAAACCTCTCTGCCCCATAGATTCCTCTCTGCCCCACAGATCTCTCTCTGCCCCACAGATCCCTCTCTGCCCTATAGATCCGTCTCTGCCCCATAGATTTCACTCTGCCCCATAGATCCCTCTCTGCCCCATAGATTTCACTCTGCCCCATAGATCCCTCTCTGCCCCACAGATCCCTCTCTGCCCCATAGATTTCCCTCTGCCCCACAGATCCTTCTCTGCCCCATAGATTTCCCTCTGCCCCACAGATCCTTCTCTGCCCCATAGATTTCCCTCTGCCCCACAGATCCCTCTCTGCCCCATAGATCCCTCTCTGCCCCATAGATTTCCCTCTGCCCCACAGATCCCTCTCTGCCCCATAGATTTCCCTCTGCCCCACAGATCCCTCTCTGCCCCATAGATTTCCCTCTGCCCCACAGATCCCTCTCTGCCCCACAGATCCCTCTCTGCCCCATAGATTTCCCTCTGCCCCACAGATCCTTCTCTGCCCCATAGATTTCCCTCTGCCCCACAGATCCCTCTCTGCCCCACAGATCCCTCTCTGCCCCATAGATTTCCCTCTGCCCCACAGATCCTTCTCTGCCCCACAGATCCCTCTCTGCCCCACAGATCCCTCTCTGCCCCATAGATTCCACTCTGCCCCATAGATTTCCCTCTGCCCCATAGATCCCTCTCTGCCCCATAGATCCCTCTCTGCCCCACAGATCCCTCTCTGCCCCATAGATTTCCCTCTGCCCCACAGATCCCTCTCTGCCCCACAGATCCCTCTCTGCCCCATAGATTTCGCTCTCTGCCCCACAGATCCCTCTCTGCCCCACAGATCCCCCTCTCTGCCCCACAGATCCCTCTCTGCCCCATAGATCCCTCTGCCCCACAGATCCCTCTCTGCCCCACAGATCCCTCTCTGCCCCATAGATTTCCCTCTGCCCCATAGATCCCTCTCTGCCCCATAGATTTCCCTCTGCCCCATAGATCCCTCTCTGCCCCATAGATCCCTCTCTGCCCCATAGATTTCCCTCTGCCCCACAGATCCTTCTCTGCCCCACAGATCCGTCTCTGCCCCACAGATCCCTCTCTGCCCCACAGATCCCTCTCTGCCCCATAGATTTCCCTCTGCCCCAAAGATCCCTCTCTGCCCCACAGATCCCTCTCTGCCCCATAGATCCCTCTCTGCCCCACAGATCCCTCTGCCCCATAGATCCCTCTCTGCCCCATAGATCCCTCTCTGCCCCACAGATCCCCCTCTGCCCCACAGATCCCTTTCTGCCCCACAGATCCCTCTCTGCCCCACAGATCCCTCTCTGCCCCATAGATCCCTCTCTGCCCCATAGATTTCCCTCTGCCCCACAGATCCCTCTCTGCCCCATAGATCCCTCTCTGCCCCATAGATCCCCCTCTGCCCCACAGATCCCTCTCCGCCCCATAGATTTCCCTCTGCCCCATAGATTTCCCTCTGCCCCATAGATCCCTCTCTGCCCCATAGATTTCCCTCTGCCCCATAGATCCCTCTCTGCCCCATAGATTTCCCTCTGCCCCACAGATCCCTCTCTGCCCCATAGATTTCCCTCTGCCCCATAGATCCCTCTCTGCCCCACAGATCCCCCTCTGCCCCATAGATCCCTCTCTGCCCCACAGATCCCTCTGCCCCACAGATCCCTCTCTGCCCCATATATTCCTCTGTGCCCCATAGATTTCCCTCTGCCCCATAGATCCCTCTCTGCCCCACAGATCCCTCTCTGCCCCACAGATCCCTCTCTGCCCCATAGATCCCTCTCTGCCCCATAGATTTCCCTCTGCCCCACAGATCCCTCTCTGCCCCACAGATCCCTCTCTGCCCCATAGATTTCCCTCTGCCCCATAGATCCCTCTCTGCCCCACAGATTTCACTCTGCCCCATAGATCCCTCTCTGCCCCATAGATTTCCCTCTGCCCCACAGATCCCTCTCTGCCCCACATATCTCTGTCTGCCCCATAGATCCCTCTCTGCCCCATAGATTTCCCTCTGCCCCACAGATCCCTCTCTGCCCCACAGATCCCTCTGTGCCCCATAGATCCCCCTCTGCCCCACAGATCCCTCTCTGCCCCACAGATCCCTCTCTGCCCCATAGATTTCACTCTGCCTCACAGATCCCTCTCTGCCCCACAGATCCCTCTCTGCCCCATAGATCCCTCTCTGCCCCATAGATCCCTCTCTGCCCCATAGATCCCTCTCTGCCCCATAGATTTCCCTCTGCCCCACAGATCCCTCTCTGACCCATAGATTTCCCTCTGCCCCACAGATCCCTCTCTGCCCCACAGATCCCCCTCTGCCCCACAGATCCCTCTCTGCCGCATAGATCCCTCTCTGCCCCACAGATCCCTCTCTGCCCCACAGATCCCTCTCTGCCTCACAGATCCCTCTCTGCCCCATAGATCCCTCTCTGCCCCACAGATCCCCCTCTGCCCCACAGATCCCTCTCTGCCCCACAGATCCCCCTCTGCCCCACAGATCCCTCTCTGCCCCACAGATCCCCCTCTGCCCCATAGATTTCTCTCTGCCCCACAGATCCCTCTCTGCCCCATAGACTCATGTGGGGCAGAAGCTTTTCCATCTCCTTTATTTGGTTCTTCATCTCTGGGACCGTTTTCTGCCCCACAACTTGGGGGGCACCGACTCGGGAGGACCTCAGAGGGGTTCTGGAGGACCTCAAAGGGGTTCTGGAGGACCTCAAAGGGGTTCAGGAGGACCTCAGAGGGGTTCAGGAGGACCTCAAAGGGGTTCTGGAGGACCTCAAAGGGGTTCAGGAGGACCTCAGAGGGGTTCTGGAGGATCTCAAAGGGGTTCTGGAGGACCTCAGAGGGGTTCTGGAGGACCTCAAAGGGGTTCAGGAGGACCTCAAAGGGGTTCTGGAGGACCTCAAAGGGGTTCTGGAGGACCTCAAAGGGGTTCTGGAGGACCTCAAAGGGGGTCTGGAGGACCTCAAAGGGGGTCTGGAGGACCTCAAAGGGGTTCTGGAGGACCTCAAAGGGGTTCAGGAGGACCTCAAAGGGGTTCCGGAGGACCTCAAAGGGGTTCTGGAGGACCTCAAAGGGGTTCTGGAGGACCTCAGAGGGGTTCTGGAGGACCTCAAAGGGGTTCTGGAGGACCTCAGAGGGTTCTGGAGGACCTCAAAGGGGTTCTGGAGGACCTCAAAGGGTTCCTGGAGGACCTCAGAGGGGTTCCGGAGGACCTCAGAGGGGTTCTGGAGGACCTCAAAGGGGTTCAGGAGAACCTCAAAGGGGTTCTGGAGGACCTCAGAGGGGTTCAGGAGGACCTCAAAGGGGTTCTGGAGGACCTCAAAGGGGTTCTGGAGGACCTCAAAGGGGGTCTGG
The DNA here is from genome assembly GCF_017976375.1 of Cuculus canorus. Taxonomy (NCBI): domain Eukaryota; kingdom Metazoa; phylum Chordata; class Aves; order Cuculiformes; family Cuculidae; genus Cuculus; species Cuculus canorus. The sequence goes on from NC_071438.1 coordinate 196,785, forward strand.
AGGACCTCAGAGGGGGTCTGGAGGACCTCAGAGGGGTTCAGGAGGACCTCAAAGGGGTTCAGGAGGACCTCAAAGGGGTTCTGGAGGACCTCAGAGGGGTTCAGGAGGACCTCAAAGGGGTTCAGGAGGACCTCAGAGGGGTTCAGGAGGACCTCAAAGGGGTTCAGGAGGACCTCAAAGGGGTTCAGGAGGACCTCAGAGGGGTTCTGGAGGACCTCAAAGGGTTCTGGAGGACCTCAAAGGGGTTCAGGAGGACCTCAAAGGGTTCTGGAGGACCTCAAAGGGGTTCAGGAGGACCTCAAAGGGGTTCCGGAGGACCTCAAAGGGGTTCAGGAGGACCTCAAAGGGTTCTGGAGGACCTCAAAGGGGTTCAGGAGGACCTCAGAGGGGTTCAGGAGGACCTCAGAGGGGTTCAGGAGGACCTCAAAGGGGTTCTGGAGGACCTCAAAGGGGTTCTGGAGGACCTCAAAGGGGTTCGGGAGGACCTCAGAGGGGTTCAGGAGGACCTCAGAGGGGTTCAGGAGGACCTCAAAGGGGTTCTGGAGGACCTCAAAGGGGTTCTGGAGGACCTCAAAGGGGTTCTGGAGGACCTCAAAGGGTTCAGGAGGACCTCAAAGGGGTTCAGGAGGACCTCAAAGGGGTTCAGGAGGACCTCAAAGGGGGTCTGGAGGACCTCAAAGGGGTTCTGGAGGACCTCAGAGGGGTTCTGGAGGACCTCAAAGGGTTCTGGAGGACCTCAGAGGGGTTCTGGAGGACCTCAAAGGGTTCTGGAGGACCTCAAAGGGGTTCTGGAGGACCTCAGAGGGGTTCTGGAGGACCTCAAAGGGGTTCAGGAGGACCTCAGAGGGGTTCTGGAGGACCTCAAAGGGTTCTGGAGGACCTCAAAAGGGTTCTGGAGGACCTCAGAGGGGGTCCGGAGGACCTCAAAGGGTTCTGGATGACCTGAAAGGGCTTCTGGAGGACCTGAAAGGGTTCGGGAGGACCTCAAAGGGGGTCTGGAGGATCTCAAAGGGGTTCAGGAGGACCTCAAAGGGGGTCTGGAGGACCTCAAAGGGTTCAGGAGGACCTCAAAGGGTTCAGGAGGACCTCAAAGGGGTTCTGGAGGACCTCAGAGGGGTTCAGGAGGACCTCAAAGGGGTTCTGGAGGACCTCAAAGGGTTCAGGAGGACCTCAGAGGGGTTCTGGAGGACCTCAAAGGGGTTCTGGAGGATCTCAAAGGGGTTCTGGAGGACCTCAGAGGGGTTCCGGAGGACCTCAGGAGGTCCTCAAAGTTCTGGAGAGGTCCTCAGGCCCCGCGACCACCTCAGCTCCACCCAAAGGGTCTCCAAAGTCCTCCTGGAGGTCCTCCAGGTCCCCAGTGGAGACCTCCATCTTCTCCTGAAGGTCCTCCTGGAGGTCCCTGTGGTCCTCAATGTCCTGAAGGTCCTCCTGGAGGTCCCCGAGGTCCCCATTGGTGACCTTCATCTTCTCCTTTAGGTCCTGAAGGTCCCCCTGAAGGCCCTGGAGGTCCTCCTGGAGGTCCCTGTGGTCCTCAATGTTCTCAAGGTCCTCCTGGACGTCCACCTGGACGTTCCTGAGGTCCTCCTAGAGGTCCTGAAGGTCCTCCTGGAGGTCCCCGAGGTCGTCCTGAAGGTCCTCCTGGAGGTCCTCCCAGAGGTCTTCGTGGAGGTCCTCCTGGAGGTCCCCGTGGTCCTCAAGGTCCTGAAGGTCCTCCTGGACGTTCCCAAGGTCCTTCTGGAGGTCCTGAAGGTCCTCCTGGAGGTCCTCCTGAAGGTCCCCGAGGTCCTCCTGAAGGTCCTCCTGGAGGTCCCCGTGGTCCTCAATGTTCTCAAGGTCCTCCTGAAGGTCCTCCTGGAGGTCCTCCCAGAGGTCTTCGTGGAGGTCCTCCTGGAGGTCCCCGTGGTCCTCAACGTCCTCAAGGTCCTCCTGGACGTTCTCAAGGTCCTCCTGAAGGTCCCTGAGGTCCTCGTGGAGGTCCTCCTGGAGGTCCCCGTGGTCCTCAACATCCTGAAGGTCCTCCTGGATGTTCTCAAGGTCCTCCTAGAGGTCCCCGAGGTCCTCCTGAAGGTCCTCCTGGAGGTCCCCGTGGTCCTCAACATCCTGGAGGTCCTCCTGGACGTTCTCAAGGTCCTCCTGAAGGTCCCTGAGGTCCTCGTGGAGGTCCTCCTGGAGGTCCCCGTGGTCCTCAATGTCCTGAAGGTCCTCCTGAAGGTCCTCCTGGAGGTCCCCTGTGGTCCTCAATGTTCTCAAGGTCCTCCTGGACGGTCCTGAGGTCCTCCTGAAGGTCCTCCTGGAGGTCCCCGTGGTCCTCAACGTCCTCAAGGTCCTCCTGGACGTTCTCAAGGTCCTCCTGAACGTTCCTGAGGTCCTCGTGGAGGTCCTCCTGGAGGTCCCTATGGTCCTCAACATCCTGAAGGTCCTCCCGAAGATCTTCGTGGAGGTCCTCCTGGAGGTCCCCATGGTCCTCAATGTTCTCAAGGTCCTCCTGGAGGTCCTCCTGGACGTTCCCAAGGTCCTCCTGGAGGTCCTGAAGGTCCTCCTGGATGTCCTGAAGGTTCTCCTGGAGGTCCCCGTGGTCCTCAATGTTCTCAAGGTCCTCCTGAAGGTCCCTGAGGTCCTCCTGGACGTTCCCGAGGTCCTCCTGGAGGTCCCTGTGGTCCTCAATGTTCTCAAGGTCCTCCTGGACGTTCCCAAGGTCTTCCTGGACGTTCTCAAGGTCCTCGTGGAGGTCCCCGTGGTCCTCAACATCCTGGAGTTCCTCCTGGATGTTCTCAAGGTCCTCCTAGAGGTCCCCGAGGTCCTCCTGAAGGTCCTCCTGGAGGTCCCCGTGGTCCTCAACGTCCTCAAGGTCCTCCTGGACGTTCCCAAGGTCTTCCTGGACGTTCTCAAGGTCCTCCTGGAGGTCCCCGTGGTCCTCAACGTTCTCAAGGTCCTCCTGAAGGTCCTCCTGGACGTTCCTGAGGTCCTCCTGGAGGTCCCCGTGGTCCTGGAGGTCCTCCTGAAGGTCCTCCTGGAGGTCCCTGTGGTCCTCAACGTTCTCAAGGTCCTCCTGAAGGTCCTCCTGGAGGTCCCCGTGGTCCCGGAGGTCCTCCTGGAGGTCCCCGTGGTCCCGGAGGTCCTCCTGGAGGTCCGTTTGGGTGCGGCGAGGCGTCAGCAGAGGATCTTCCCAGGGTTCCTCCATGTCCAAAGGCGTCGGAAGGAGCCGCCCCGGAGGCCCCACGGCGGCCATGAGGGCCTGGGCCAAGCGGGGCGGCCGCTCCACCACTTGGGCCACTTGGAGGAGGCGTTGGGCCACCTGAGGAGGTTCTCCATCCAGGATGGCGCGAGCGGCTCTGGTGGCCACCACGGAGCTCCTCCAGCGCTCGGCCAAGAGCCAAAGGCCGCAGGGCCCCACGGCCACCAGGGAGGCCACGAGGTCCTCAAAGAGGTCCTCTTCCACCAGGAGGAAGCGCCGCCCCAAGGCCACGGCGGCGTCGGCGGTGGGAGGGGACACCGAGGAGGACAGCAGAGGACAGGAGTCCACGCGGCCACCGCGGCAACCGTGGAGGAAGTGGAGGAGGAGGAGGAGAGGACGCGGTGGAGAACGGCCCAACGCGATGGTATCTCCGTGGGCTTCCGAGAAGGAACCGCCCAACATGGCCGCCATCACCGGAGAACCCAACGCCAACGAAGACCGCGAGGAGGGAAGAGCCGGAGGAGAACCATCCGGAAGGAGGAGGAGGTCGTGGCGGGAACGGGAGTACGGGCAAGAGGGGGAGGGGTGGGGGGACGGCGAGGAGGTCCGCGGGCACCAGGAGGGAGGGGGAGAGGGGTTGGAGGAGGTCCCAGAGGGGTTGGAGAAGGTCTCAGAGGGGTTGGAGAAGGTCTCAGAGGGGTTTGAGAAGGTCTTAGAGGGGTTGGAGAAGGTCTCAGAGGGGTTTGAGAAGGTCTCAGAGGGCTTTGAGAAGGTCTTAGAGGGGTTGGAGGAGGTCTTAGAGGGGTTGGAGAAGGTCTTAGAGGGGTTGGAGAAGGTCTCAGAGGGCTTTGAGAAGGTCTCAGAGGGGTTTGAGAAGGTCTCAGAGGGGTTGGAGGAGGTCTTAGAGGGGTTTGGAGAGGTCCAAGAGGGGTTTGAGAAGGTCTCAGATGGGTTTGGAGAGGTTGGAGAGGGGTTGGAGGAGGTCAAGGAGGTCTGGAGGCACCAAGATGGTGGTGGAGATGGGTTGGAGGAGGTCTGAGAGGGGTTCGGAGAGGTCCGAGAGGGGTTTGAGAAGGTCTGAGAGGGGTTTGGAGAGGTTTGAGATGGGTTGGAAGAGGTCAAGGAGGTCTGGAGGCACCAGGATGGTGGTGGAGATGGGTTGGAAGAGGTCCGAGAGGAGTTTGAGAAGGTCTCAGAGGGGTTTGGAGAGGTCGGAGAGGGGTTTGGAGAGGTCCGAGATGGGTTGGAGAAGGTCTTAGAGGGGTTCGGAGAGGTTGGAGAGGGGTTGGAGAAGGTCTTAGAGGGGTTGGAGGAGGTCAAGGAGGTCTGGAGACACCAAGATGGTGGTGGAGATGGGTTGGAAGAGGTCCGAGAGGGGTTTGGAGAGGTCCGAGAAGGGTTGGAGAAGGTCTCAGGTGGGTTTGGAGAGGTCCGAGAGGGGTTTGGAGAGGTCCGAGAGGGGTTTGGAGAGGTCCGAGAGGGGTTGGAGAAGGTCTTAGGTGGGTCTGGAGAGGTCTGAGAGGGGTTTGGAGAGGTCCAAGAAGGGTTGGAGAAGGTCTCAGAGGGGTTTGGAGAGGTCCGAGAGGGGTTGGAGAAGGTCTTAGATGGGTTTGGAGAGGTTGGAGATGGGTTGGAGGAGGTCAATGAGGTCTTAGAGGGGTTTGGAGAGGTCCGAGAGGGGTTTGAGAAGGTCTTAGAGGGGTTTGAGAAGGTCTGAGATGGGTTGGAGGAGGTCAAGGAGGTCTGGAGGCACCAGGATGGTGGTGGAGATGGATTGGAGGAGGTCTTAGATGGGTTTGGAGAGGTCTGAGAGGGGTTTGGAGAGGTCCGAGAGGGGTTTGGAGAGGTCCGAGAGGGGTTGGAGGAGGTCAAGGAGGTCTGGAGACACCAGGATGGTGGTGGAGATGGGTTGGAAGAGGTCCGAGAGGGGTTTGAGAAGGTCTCAGATGGGTTTGGAGAGGTCCGAGAGGGGTTGGAGGAGGTCAACGAGGTCTTAGAGGGGTTTGGAGAGGTCCAAGAGGGGTCTGGAGAGGTCTGAGAGGGGTTGGAGAAGGTCTCAGATGGGTTGGAGGAGGTCTTAGAGGGGTTGGAGGAGGTCTGAGAGGGGTTGGAGGAGGTCAAGGAGGTCTGGAGACACCAAGATGGTGGTGGAGATGGGTTGGAAGAGGTCGGAGAGGGGTTTGGAGAGGTCCGAGAGGGGTCTGGAGAGGTCCGAGAGGGGTTTGGAGAGGTCCGTGATGGTTGGGAGAAGGTCTCAGGTGGTTCAGGAGAAGTCCAAGAGGGGTTTGGAGAGGTCCGAGATGGTTCGGAGAAGGTCCGAGATGGTTCGGAGAAGGTCTCAGATGGTTCAGAGAAGGTCCGAGACGGTTCAGAAGAGGTCCGAGAGGGGTTTGGAGAGGTCCGAGATGGATTGGAGAAGGTCCGAGGTGGTTCGGAGAAGGTCCGAGGTGGTTCGGAGAAGGTCTCAGGTGGTTCGGAGAAGGTCTCGGGTGGTTCGGAGAAGGTCTCGGGTGGTTCGGAGAAGGTCTCGGGTGGTTCGGAGAAGGTCTGAGATGGTTCGGAGAAGGTCCGAGATGGTTCGGAGAAGGTCTCGGGTGGTTCGGAGAAGGTCCGAGATGGTTCGGAGAAGGTCTCGGGTGGTTCAGAAGAGCTCAGAGATGGTTGGGAGAAGGTCCGCTGTCCCCTGGACGGCTCTCCAGGGGTCACCGGGGCCGCTGGGCCCACGTGGGGCCACCACGAAGGTGGAGGAGATGTCCCTGCGGAGCAGAGCCGGCGGCGCTTCGGTGGCTTTGGGGACAACGGACGCAGAGGACTTTGTGCCACCGTTCTCCTCGAGGGACCCAAAGGGACGTCGGGGGCGTCCGTCTGTCCCCGCGGCTCCCGGCGGACGTCCGTCTGTCCCCAAAGGTCCTCCGCGGTGTCCCCAAACGCCTGCGAGGACACAATGTCACCCCAACGTCCCCCCAATGTCCCCCCATTGACCCCAATGTCCCCATAGACCCCATTGACCCCAATGTCCCCATTGACCCCAATGTCCCCATAGACCCCATTGACCCCAATGTCCCCAATGTCCCCATTGACCCCAATGTCCCCATAGACCCCATTGACCCCAATGTCCCCATTGACCCCAATGACCTCATTGACCCCAATGTCCCCCAATGTCCCATAATGACCCCAATGTCCCCCCAATGTCCCCACAGACCCCAATGTCCCCATTGACCCCAACGACCCCAATGTCCCCATTGACCCCAACGACCCCAATGTCCCCAATGTCCCCATTGACCCCAATGTCCCCAATGTCCCCATTGACCCCAATGTCCCCATAGACCCCATTGACCCCAACAGACCCCTATGTCCCCATTGACCTCAATGTCCCCATTGACCCCAATGTCCCCAATGTCCCCATAGACCCCAATGTCCCCATTGACCCCAACGACCCCAATGTCCCCAATGTCCCCATTGACCCCAATGACCTCATTGTCCCCATTGACCCCAATGACCCCATTGTCCCCATTGACCCCAATGTCCCCAATGTCCCCATTGACCCCAATGACCTCATTGTCCCCATTGACCCCAATGTCCCCAATGTCCCCATTGACCCCAATGACCTCAATGTCCCCATTGACCCCAATGTCCCCATTGACCCCATTGACCCCAATGTCCCCATTGACCCCAATGACCCCAATGACCTCATTGACCCCAATGACCTCAATGTCCCCATTGACCCCAATGACCCCAATGACCCCAATGTCCCCACAGACCCCAATGTCCCCATTGACCCCAATGACCCCAATGTCCCCATAGACCCCAATGTCCCCATTGACCCCAATGTCCCCATTGACCCCAATGTCCCCTCAATGTCCCATAATGACCCCAATGTCCCCCATTGACCCCATTGACCTCAATGACCTCAATGTCCCCATTGACCCCAATGACCCCAATGTCCCCAATGACCCCAATGTCCCCATTGACCCCAATGTCCCCATTGACCCCAATGACCCCAATGTCCCCATTGACCCCAATGTCCCCATTGACTCCAATGTCCCCAATGACCTCAATGTCCCCATTGACCCCAATGTCCCCATTGACCCCAATGACCCCAATGTCCCCCACTGACCCCAATGTCCCCATAGACCCCATTGACCCCAATGACCCCATTGACCCCAATGTCCCCAATGTCCCCATTGACCCCAATGTCCCCATTGACCCCAATGACCCCATTGACCCCAATGTCCCCAATGTCCCCATTGACCCCAATGTCCCCAATGTCCCCATTGACCCCAATGACCCCAATGTCCCCCATTGACCCCAATGTCCCCATAGACCTCAATGTCCCCATAGACCCCAATGTCCCCATAGACCCCAATGACCCCCAATGTCCCCCCAATGTCCCCATTGACCCCAATGACCCCAATGTCCCCATAGACCCCAATGTCCCCAATGACCCCAATGTCCCCATAGACCTCAATGTCCCCATTGGCCCCAATGTCCCCATTGACCCCAATGACCCCAATGTCCCCATAGACCTCAATGTCCCCATAGACCCCAATGTCCCCAATGACCCCAATGTCCCCATTGGCCCCAATGTCCCCATTGACCCCAATGTCCCCATTGACCCCAATGACCCCATTGACCCCAATGACCCCAATGTCCCCATTGACCCCAATGTCCCCAATGTCCCCATTGACCCCAATGACCCCAATGTCCCCATTGACCCCAATGTCCCCATTGACCCCAATGACCCCAATGTCCCCATTGACCCCAATGTCCCCATTGACCCCAATGACCCCAATGTCCCCATTGACCCCATTGACCCCAATGACCCCAATGTCCCCATTGACCCCAATGTCCCCAATGTCCCCATTGACCCCAATGACCCCAATGTCCCCAATGACCCCAATGTCCCCATTGACCCCAATGTCCCCACTGACCCCAATGTCCCCATTGACCCCAATGACCCCAATGTCCCCATTGACCCCATTGACCCCAATGACCCCAATGTCCCCATTGACCCCAATGTCCCCAATGTCCCCATTGACCCCAATGACCCCAATGTCCCCATTGACCCCAATGTCCCCATTGACCCCAATGACCCCATTGACCCCAATGTCCCCATCGACCCCATTGACCCCAATGTCCCCATAGACCCCATTGACCCCAATGACCCCATTGACCCCAATGTCCCCATCGACCCCATTGACCCCAATGTCCCCATAGACCCCATTGACCCCAATGTCCCCATAGACCCCAATGTCCCCAATGACCCCAATGTCCCCATTGACCCCAATGTCCCCTCAATGTCCCCCCAATGTCCCCATTGACCTCAATGTTCCCCAATGTCCCATAATGACCTCAATGTCCCCATTGACCCCAATGTCCCCAATGTCCCCATTGACCCCAATGACCTCATTGTCCCCATTGACCCCAATGACCTCATTGTCCTCATTGACCCCAATGTCCCCAATGTCCCCATTGACCCCAATGACCTCATTGTCCCCATTGACCCCAATGACCTCATTGACCCCAATGTCTCCATTGACCCCACTGATCCCAATGTCCCCATAGACCCCAATGTCCCCAATGTCCCCATTGACCCCAATGTCCCCAATGTCCCCATTGACCCCAACAGACCCCTATGTCCCCATTGACCCCAATGACCTCATTGACCCCAATGTCCCCCAATGTCCCATAATGACCCCAATGTCCCCCCAATGTCCCCACAGACCCCAATGTCCCCATTGACCCCAACGACCCCAATGTCCCCATTGACCCCAACGACCCCAATGTCCCCAATGTCCCCATTGACCCCAATGACCTCATTGTCCCCATTGACCCCAATGACCCCATTGTCCCCATTGACCCCAATGTCCCCAATGTCCCGATTGACCCCAATGACCTCATTGTCCCCATTGACCCCAATGACCCCATTGTCCCCATTGACCCCAATGTCCCCAATGTCCCCATTGACCCCAATGACCTCATTGTCCCCATTGACCCCAACAGACCCCTATGTCCCCATTGACCCCAATGTCCCCATAGACCCCAATGACCCCAATGTCCCCATTGACCCCAATGTCCCCATAGACCCCTATGTCCCCATTGACCCCACTGACCCCTATGTCCCCATTGACCCCAATGTCCCCATTGACCCCAATGACCCCATTGACCCCAATGTCCCCATTGACCCCAATGACCCCATTGACCCCAATGTCCCCAATGACCCCGCCGCCCTCGCCGTCCCCTCCGTCACCTGTTGTTTCCGGAGGATGCCGATGGCGTCGGCGGCGTAGAGGGCGAATCCCGGCGGTGCCTCTCCCCCCGCGGAGCCGCCGCTCACCGCCGCCACCAACAGCGCCAGCGACGCCCCCAGCAGCGCCCGCGCCCCCGCGCACCTGCGCACCCCAACCACACGTGTCATGGCCGCCACGCGCCAACCACACGCCAACCACACGCCAACCACACGCCAAGGACACGCGTCATGGCCGCCAGGCGCCAACCACACGCCAACCACACGCCAACCACACGCGTCATGGCCGCCACGCGCCAACCACACGCCAACCACACGCGTCATGGCCGCCACGCGCCAACCACACGCCAACCACATGCGTCATGGCCGCCACGCGCCAACCGCACGCCAAGGACACGCGTCATGGCCGCCACGCGCCAACCACACGCCAAGGACACGCGTCATGGCCGCCACGCGCCAACCGCACGCCAAGGACACGCGTCATGGCCGCCACGCGCCAACCACACGCCAACCACATGCGTCATGGCCGCCACGCGCCAACCGCACGCCAAGGACACGCGTCATGGCCGCCACGCGCCAACCACACGCCAAGGACACGCGTCATGGCCGCCACGCGCCAACCACACGCCAACCACACGCGTCATGGCCGCCACGCGCCAACCACACGCCAACCACACGCCAAGGACACGCGTCATGGCCGCCACGCGCCAACCACACGCCAACCACATGCCAACCACATGCGTCATGGCCGCCACACGCCAACCACACGCGTCAAAGGACATGTGTCATGGCCGACACACGCTAAGGACATGCCAAGAGAGAGCTATAGGGGGGGTATAGGGGGGGTAATAAGGGGCAATGGGGGGAATATAGGGGTACAGGGGGGCAATGGGGGGGTATAGGGGGGGTATAGGGGGGGTTCGGGGGGGCTATAGGGGTACGGGGGGGGGTAATGGGGGGCTTATAGGGGTACAGGGGGGGTAATGGGGGGCTTATAGGGGGCTATAAGGGCACAGGGGGGGTTCAGGGGGGGCTATAGGGGTACAATGGGGGGTTTGGGGGGGCTATAGGGGTACAAGGGGGGGTTCAAGGGGGTCTATAGGGGCACAGGGGGGTTCAAGGGGGACTATAGGGGTACAAGAGGGGGTTCGGGGGGGGCTATAGGGGTACAGGGGGGGTAATTGGGGGCTTATAGGGGGTCTATAGGGGCACGGGGGGGGGGTTCAGGGGGGGCTATAGGGGTACAAGAGGGGGTTCAGGGGGGGCTATAGGGGTACAGGGGGGTTCAGGGGGGGCTATAGGGGTACAAGAGGGGGTTCAGGGTGGGCTATAGGGGTACAAGAGGGGGTTCGCGGGGTCTATAGGGGTACAGGGGGGGTTCGGGGGGGCTATAGGGGTACAAGGGGGGGTTCAGGGGGGGCTATAGGGGCACAAGGGGGGGTTCAAGGGGGGCTATAGGGGTACAAGAGGGGGTTCAGAGGGGTCTATAGGGGTACGGGGGGGTAATTGGGGGCTTATAGGGGGTCTATAGGGGCACGGGGGGGGTTTAGGGGGGGCTATAGGGGTACAAGAGGGGGTTCAGGGGGGTCTATAGGGGTACAGGGGGGGTTCAGGAGGGGCTATAGGGGTACAGGGGGGTAATGGGGGGCTATAGGGGGTCTATAGGGGTACAAGGGGGGGTTCAAGGGGGGCTACAGGGGTACAAGGGGGGGTAATGGGGGGCTATAGGGGGTCTATAGGGGCACAGGAGGGGTTCAGGGGGGGCTATAGGGGTACAAGGGGGGGTTCAGGGGGGGCTATAGGGGCACAAGGGGGGGTTCGGGGGGGCTATAGGGGTACAAGAGGGGGTTCAGGGGGGGCTATAGGGGTACAAGGGAGCTATAGGGGCATAGGGGGTTTGGGGGTGTCTATAGGGGCACGGTGGGGGTTCATGGGGGGGTCTATAGGCATATGAGGGGGGAATGGGGGGTCTATAGGGGTACAGGGGGGTTCAGGGGGGTCTATAGGGGTATAGGGGGGTTCGGGGGGGCTATAGGGGCACGGGGGGGTTCGGGGGGGCTATGGGGCACAGGGGGGGTTCAGGGGGGTCTATAGGGGTATAGGGGGGTTCGGGGGGGCTATAGGGGTACAGGGGGGGTTCAGGGGGGCTGTAGGGGGTCTATAGGGGTACAGGGGGGCTGTAGGGGGACTATAGGGGTACAGGGGGGTTTGGGGGTGTCTATCGGGGTACAAGATGGGGTTCGGGGGTGTCTATAGGGGTACAAGATGGGGTTCGGGGGGGTCTATAGGGGTACAGGGGGGTTCGGGGGGCTCTATCGGGGTTTGGGGTGTCTATCGGGGTACAGGGGGGTTTGGGGGTGTCTATCGGGGTGCAGGGGGTTTTGGGGGGCTCTATAGGTACCTGGCGAGCAGCGGGAGGGCGGTGGCGCAGGCCAAGCGTACGGGGGGGTCCCCACAACGCAGCCCCCTCGTCAGCAGCCCCAGACCAAAGGGGGTCCCCGCGGCGCCCCCCAAAGTCCTCAGCAGCGCCTCCCCTGGGGGGAAAAAATGAACCCCAAACCTCAGCGACCCCAAAAACACCCAAAATCCCCCCAAAAGGCACTGAAACGCCCCCCAAAGGGCACTTAAATCCCCCCAAAAGGCACTTAAATCCCCCCAAAAGGCACTTAAACGCCCCCCTTTAATCCCCCCAATTCCACTCAGGACCCCCCAAAGTCCACCCAGGAACCCCCAAATTCCACCCAGGAACCCCAAATTCCACTCAGGACCCCCCAGACTCCACCCAGGACCCTCAAATTCGACTCAGGACCCCCCAAATTCCACTCAAGACCCCCCAAAGTCCACTGAAGACCCCCAAATTCCACCCAGGACCCCCCAAATTCCACTCAGGACCCCTCAATTTCCACCCAGGATCCCTCAAATTCCACTCAGGACCCCCCAAATTCCACCCGATATGTCCCAAATTCCACCCAGGACCCCTCAAATTCCCCTCAAGACCCCTCAATTTCCACTCAGGACCCCCCAAACTCCACCCAGGACCCTCAAATTCGACTCAGGACCCCCCAAATTCCACTCAAGACCCACCAAAGTCCACTCAGGACCCCCCAAATTCCACTCAGGACCCCTCAAATTCCACTCAAGACCCCCCAAATTCCACCCAAGACCCCCCAAATTCCACCCAAGACCCCCCAAATTCGACTCAAGACCCCCCAAAGTCCACTCAAGACCTCCAAATTCCACCCAGGATCCCTCAATTTCAACTCAGGACCCCTCAATTTCCACCAAGGACCCCCGAAATTCCACACAGAACCCCCCAAATTCCACCCAAGACCCCCAAACTCCACCCAGGATCCCCCAAACTCCACCCAGGACCCCCCAGACTCCACCCAGGACTCTCAAATTCGACTCAGGACCCCCCAAATTCCACTCAAGACCCCCCAAAGTCTACCCAAGACCCCCCAAAGTCCACTCAAGACCTCCAAATTCCACCCAGGATCCCTCAATTTCAACTCAGGACCCCTCAATTTCCACCCAGGACCCCCCCATATTCCACACAGGACCCCTCAAATTCCACCCAGGAACCCCAAATTCCACCCAGGACCCCCCAGACTCCACTCAGGACCCCCCAGACTCCACCCAGGACTCTCAAATTCGACTCAGGACCCCCCAAATTCCACTCAAGACCCCCCAAAGTCCACCCAAGACCCCTTAAATTCCACTCAAGACCCCCAAATTCCACCCAGGACCCCCCACATTCCACTCAGGACCCCTCAAATTCCACCCAGGACCCCCCAGACTCCACTCAGGACTCTCAAATTCGACTCAGGACCCCCCAAAGTCCACTCAAGACCCCCCAAAGTCCACCCAGGACCCCCCAAAGTCCACTCAAGACCCCCCAAAGTCCACCCAAGATGTCCCAAATTCCCCTCAAGACCCCCAAAGTCCACCCAAGACCCCCCAAATTCCACCCAGGACCCCCAAATTCCACTCAAGAACCCCCAAAGTCCACCCAGGACCCCCCAAATTCCACCCAGGATCCCTCAAATTCCACCCAGGACCCCCCAAATTCCACTCAAGACCCCCCAATTCCCACCCAGGAACCCCAAATTCCACTCAAGACCCCCAAATTCCACCCAGGAACCCCAAATTCCACTCAGGACCCCTCAAATTCCACCCAGGATCCCTCAAATTCCACCCAGGACCCCCCAAATTCCACTCAAGACCCCCAAATTCCACCCAGGACCCCCAAATTAAACCCAAGACCCCCCAAATTCCACTCAAGACCCCCCAAATTCCACCCAGGACCCCCCAAATTCCACTCAAGACCCCCCAAATTCCACCCAGGACCCCCCAAATTCCACTCAAGACCCCCAAATTCCACCCAGGACCCCCCAAATTCCACTCAAGACCCCCCAAATTCCACCCAGGACCCCCCAAATTCCACTCAAGACCCCCCAAATTCCACCCAGGACCCCCCAAATTCCACTCAAGACCCCCAAATTCCACCCAGGAACCCCCAAACTCCACTCAGGACCCCCCAGAGTCCACCCAAGACTCTCAAATTCGACTCAGGACCCCCCAAATTCCACTCAAGACCCCCCAAAGTCCACTGAAGACCCCCAAATTCCACCCAGGACCCCCCAAATTCCACTCAAGACCCCCAAATTCCACCCAGGACCCCCCAAATTCCACTCAAGACCCCCCAAATTCCACTCAAGACCCCTCAAATTCCACTCAGGACCCCTCAATTTCCACCCAGGAACCCCCAAACTCCACTCAAGACCCCCCAAATTCCACCCAGGACACCTCAAACTCCACTCAGGACCCCCCAGACTCCACCCAGGACCCCCCAAACTCCACCCAAGACCCCCAAATTCCACCCAGGACCCCCCAAAGTCCACCCAGGATCCCCCAAAGTCCACCCAGGATCCCCCAAAGTCCACTCAGGACCCCCCCGAACTCCACCCAAGACCCCCAAACTCCACCCAAGACCCCCAAATTCCACCCAGGACCCCCCACATTCCACTCAGGACCCCTTAAATTCCACTCAGGACCCCTCAAATTCCACCCAAGACCCCCCAAAGTCCACCCAGGACCCTCAAACTCCACTCAGCACCCCTTAAATTCCCCTCAAGACCCCCCAAATTCCCCTCAAGACCTCCAAATTCCACCCAAGACCCCCCAAATTCCACCCGGGACCCCCCAAAGTCCACTCAAGACCCCCCAAATTCCACTCAAGACCCCTCAAATTCCACACAGGACCCCCCAAACTCCACCCAGGAACCCCAAACTCCACCCAGGACCCCCCAGACTCCACCCAGGACTCTCAAATTCGACTCAGGACCCCCCAAATTCCACTCAGGACCCCCCAAATTCCACTCAAGACCCACCAAAGTCCACTCAGGACCCCCCAAATTCCACTCAGGACCCCTCAAATTCCACTCAAGACCCCCCAAATTCCACCCAAGACCCCCCAAATTCCACCCAGGACCCCCCAAATTCGACTCAAGACCCCCCAAAGTCCACTCAAGACCTCCAAATTCCACTCAGGACCCCCCAAATTCCACCCAGGACCCCCCAAATTCCACTCAAGACCCTCAAATTCCATTCAAGACCCCTCAATTTCCACCCAGGAACCCCAAATTCCACTCAAGACCCCCAAATTCCATCCAAAAGCCCCCATAGTCCACTCAGGAACCCTTGAATTCCACCCAGGACCCTCAAATTCCACTCAGGACCCCTCAAATTCCACCCAACACCCCCCAAATTCCACTCAAGACCCCCCAAAGTCCACTCAAGACCCCCCAAACTCCACCCAGGACCCCCCAAATTCCCCCCAGGACCCCCCAAACTCCACACAAACTCCCCAAATTCCACCCAGGACCCCTTAAATTCCCCTCAAGACCCCCAAATTCCACCCAAGACTCCCCAAAGTCCACCCAAGACCCCTTAAATTCCACTCAAGACCCCCAAATTCCACCCAGGACCCCCCAGATTCCTCCCAAACCCCCCAATATTCCACTCAGGACCCTCCAAAGTCCACTCGGGACCCCCCAAATTCCACCCGGGACCCCCCCTAAACCTCCTCACCGAGTTCCCGTAAGCGCTGTCGCCGCGGCCCGGGGGCGGCGGTGGCGAATCCGTGGTCGTTGGGATCGACGCCGAGCACGAGCCACGCTCGGATGAGGGAAGGGACGTAACCCCGTACGAGGCCTCCGAGCAGCGCCGGGTGCGCGGCCAAGCGGTGAAGGAGGCGAGCGGCGCGAGGAGCCGGCGAGCGGACGCCGGTGAGGTAGCGGAGGAGCGCGGGTGACGACAGCGGCGGCGGCCAGAGCGCGGCACGGCTCATCGCGGGCGGCCAAGCGACCCAAGAGCAGCAACGCCGGCGTTTCGGGGAGCCGAGGATCGCCTTCGCCCACCCCTCGAGGCAACGCCAACGCCCGCAACGCCGGCAAACGGCGGCGGCGGCGGCGCGGAGGGGACGGCGGCGACGGAGGAGAGGCGGTGGCAGCGAAAGGAGGAGAAGAAGGCGGCGAAGACGAAGAGGAGAGGAGCCAAGACCTGAGAAGGAGAAAAAATGGGGGGTTTGGGGGCGTCTCGGGGGGGTTTGGGGGCGTCTCGGAGGGGTTTGAGGGCGTCTCGGAGGGGTTTGAGGGCGTCTCGGGGGGGTTTGGGGGCGTCTCGGGGGGGTTTGAGGGTGTCTCAAGGGGTTTGGGGGCGTCTCGGGGGGCTTTGGGGGCATCTCGGAGGGGTTTGGGGGCGTCTCGGGGGGTTTGGGGGCGTCTCGGGGGGGTTTGAGGGTGTCTCAAGGGGTTTGGGGGCGTCTCGGGGGGCTTTGGGGGCATCTCGGAGGGGTTTGGGGGCGTCTCGGGGGGGGTTGGGGGCGTCTCGAGGGGGTTTGGGGGCGTCTCGAGGGGGTTTGGGGGCGTCTCGAGGGGGTTTGGGGGCGTCTCGGAGGGGTTTGGGGGCGTCTCGGGGGGTTTGGGGGCGTCTCGGAGGGGTTCGGGGGCGTCTCGGGGGGGTTCGGGGGCGTCTCGGGGGGGTTCGGGGGCGTCTCGGGGGGGTTCGGGGGCGTCTCGGGGGGGTTTGGGGGCGTCTCGGGGGGGTTTGGGGGCGTCTCGGGGGGTTTGAGGGCGTCTCGGGGGGGGTTGGGGGCGTCTCGGAGGGGTTTGGGGGCGTCTCGGAGGGGTTTGAGGGTGTCTCAAGGGGTTTGGGGGCGTCTCGGGGGGCTTTGGGGGCATCTCGGAGGGGTTTGGGGGCGTCTCCGGGGGGTTTGAGGGCATCTCGGAGGGGTTTGAGGGCATCTCGGAGGGGTTTGGGGGCGTCTCGGAGGGGTTTGGGGGCGTCTCGGGGGGGTTTGAGGGCGTCTCGGAGGGGTTTGGGGGCGTCTCGGAGGGGTTTGGGGGCGTCTCGGAGGGGTTTGGGGGCGTCTCGGGGGGGTTTGGGGGCGTCTCGGAGGGGTTTGAGGGCGTCTCGGGGGGGTTTGAGGGCATCTCGGGGGGGTTTGGGGGCGTCTCGAGGGGGTTTGGGGGCGTCTCGAGGGGGTTTGGGGGCGTCTGGGGGGGGTTTGCGGGCGTCTGGGGGGGGTTTGGGGGCGTCTCGGGGGGGTTGAGGGCGTCTCGGGGGGGTTTGGGGGCGTCTCGGGGGGGTTTGGGGGCGTCTCGGGGGGGTTTGAGGGCGTCTCGGGGGGGTTTGGGGGCGTCTCGGGGGGGTTTGGGGGTGTCTCGGGGGGTTTGGGGGCGTCTCGGAGGGGTTTGAGGGCATCTCAGAGGGGTTTGGGGGCGTCTCGGGGGGGTTTTGGGGCATCTTGGGGGGGTTTGGGGGCGTCTCGGGGGGGTTTGGGGGCGTCTCGGGGGGGTTTGAGGGCGTCTCGGGGGGGTTTGGGGGCGTCTCAGAGGGGTTTGGGGGCGTCTCGGGGGGGTTTGGGGGCGTCTCGAGGGGGTTTGGGGGCGTCTGGGGGGGGTTTGGGGGCGTCTGGGGGGGGTTTGCGGGCGTCTGGGGGGGGTTTGGGGGCGTCTCGGGGGGGTTGAGGGCATCTCGGGGGGGTTTGAGGGCGTCTCGGGGGGGTTTGGGGGCGTCTCGGGGGGGTTTGAGGGCGTCTCGGGGGGGTTTGGGGGCGTCTCGGGGGGGTTTGGGGGCGTCTCGGGGGGGTTTGAGGGCGTCTCGGGGGGTTTGGGGGCGTCTCGGGGGGGTTTGAGGGCATCTCAGAGGGGTTTGGGGGCGTCTCGGGGGGGTTTGAGGCCATCTCGGGGGGGTTTGGGGGCGTCTCGGAGGGGTTTGAGGGCGTCTCGGGGGGGTTTGAGGGCATCTCGGGGGGGTTCGAGGGCGTCTCGGGGGGGTTTGGGGGCGTCTCGGGGGGGTTTGAGGGCTTCTCGGAGGGGTTTGGGGGCGTCTCGGGGGGGTTTGGGGGCGTCTCGGGGGGGTTTGAGGGCATCTCGGGGGGTTTTGGGGCATCTCGGGGGGGTTTGAGGGCATCTCGGGGGGGTTTGAGGGCATCTCGGGGGGGTTTGAGGGCGTCTAAGGGGGGGTTGAGGGCGTCTAAGAAGGGTTTGGGGGCGTCTCAGAGGGGTTTGGGGGCGTCTCAGAGGGGTTTGGGGGCGTCTCGGGGGGGTTTGAGGGCGTCTCGGGGGGGTTTGGGGGCGTCTCGGGGGGGTTTGGGGGCGTCTCGGGGGGGTTTGGGGGCGTCTCGGAGGGGTTTGGGGGCGTCTCGGAGGGGTTTGGGGGCGTCTCGGAGGGGTTTGGGGGCGTCTCGGGGGGGTTTGGGGGCGTCTCGGGGGGGTTTGAGGGCATCTCGGGGGGGTTTGGGGGCGTCTCGGGGGGGTTTGGGGGAAAAAACCCTCTCAGAGACCCCCAAATCCCCCCCAGGACCCCCAAAACCCCTCCAGGACCCCTCAAATCCCCTCCAGGACCCCCAAAACTCTCCTCAGGGACCTCCAAATTTCCCCCAAATCCCCCCCAGGACCCCCAAATCCCCCCCTGGACCCCCAAATCCCCCCTCAGGGACCTCCAAACAGCCCCCAAATCCCCTCCAGGACCCCCAAATCCCCCCCAAGGACCCCCAAATCCCCCCCTGGCCTCCTAAATCCCCCCTCAGGGACCTCCAAACAGCCCCCAAATCCCCTCCAGGACCCCTAAAACCCCTCCGGAACCCCCAAAAACCCCCTCAGGGACCTCCAAACACCCCCCAAATCCCCCCCAAGGACCCCCAAAACCCCTCCAGGACCCCCAAAACCCCCCTCAGGGACTTCCGAACACCCTCCAAATCCCCCCCAGGACCCCCAAATCCTCCCCAGGACCCCCAAAATCCCCCCCAGGACCCCCAAACCACCCCTCAGAACCTCCAAACAGCCCCCAAATCCCCCTCAGGACCCCCAAATCCCCCCTCAGGACCCCCAAATCCCCCTCAGGACCCCCAAAACCCCCCTCAGGGACCCCCAAATGTCCCCCAAATCCCCTCCAGGACCCCCAAAATCCCCTCCAGGACCACCAAAACCCCTCCAGGACCCCCAAAACCCCCCTCAGGGACTTCCAAACGCCCTCCAAATCCCTCCCAGGACCCCCAAATCCCCTCCAGGACCCCCAAATCCTCCCCAGAACCCCCAAAATCCTCTCCAGGACCCCCAAACCCCCCCTCAGGGACCTCCAAACAGCCCCCAAATCCCCTTCAGAACCCCGAAAACCCCTCCAGGACCCCCAAAACCCCCCCCAGGACCCCCAAAACCCCCCTCAGGGACCTCTGAACACCCCCCAAATCCCCCCTGGGACCCCTAAAACCCCCCCAGGACCCCCAAAACCCCCCTCAGGGACCTCTGAACGTCCCCCAAATCCCCCCCAGGACCCCCAAATCCCCCCCAAGGACCCCCAAATCCCCTCTGGGACCCCCAAATCCCCCCTCAGGGACCTCTGAACACCCCCCAAATCCCCCCCAGGACCCCCAAAACGCCTCCAGGACCCCCAAAACCCCCTCAGGGACTTCCAAATGCCCCCCAAATCCCCCCCAGGACCTCAAACACCCCTCCAGGAACCCCAAAACCCCTCTCAGGAACCTCAAAACGTCCCCCAAATCCCCTCCAGGACCCCCAAAACCCCTCCAGGACCCCCCAAATCCCCCTCAGGACCCCCCAAATCCCCTCCAGGACCCCCCCAAACCCCCCCCCAGGACCCCCCCAAACCCCCCCTTTTTACTTGAGCCCCCGGAGGCTCCCAGCGGCTGCTCCGTCTCGCGTCGCGGCGTCGCCGTCGTCCCGGGGGAGATCGAAGGACGCGGCCTCTTCGTCTTCTTCGTCGCCGTCGCCGCCGCCATTGTCGTCCCTCTCCTCGTCGGCGCGAGCGCGGAGGACGTCGGCGAGCAAAGGGACGACGCCGCGCTCCTCCAACGCCGCCAACGCCTCTTGGTCGTAGGCGAAGGCGGCCAAGGCCACCAGGACGCGGTACCGCCACGCCGGCACCGCCAAAAGCCGCGGCAAAAGGGCCAAACCGCCCGCCGCTCGCACGCGGGCGCGGTTCACCGCCTCGCGGCACAGCAGGCACAGCGCCCTGACGGCTACGGCGGCACCGGCGGCGGCGTTGGGCGACGCCAAAGCGCGTTTGACCTCTTCGGTGACGGCTTCGACGGCGCCGGCGGCGCCCAAGGCCGGGCGGAGGGCGGCGCGGGAGCAGGCGTTGGCGATGGCGGCCAAGGCCGGTTGGCGTCGGTCGCGTTTGGCGTGAAGGGCGAGGGCGGTGAGGACGGGGAGAGCCGGAACGATGTCGTCGGCGTCGGCGGCGTCGCCGTCGGTGAGGCCGCGGAGGGCGGAGGCGACGGCGGGGCAGGCCGGGTGCGAGGGAGGGAGGGCGGCGAGGCGCGAGGCTACGGCGCGAGCGGCGCCGGCGCGGCACAGAGCGCGGCGGTGCGAGGGAGAAGACGAGGCCAAAATGCGGAGGGCGCGGGAAGAGCTGTGGAGGCACTCGGGAGTCGAACACGAAGCCGAGAGGGAGATCAGCAACGGAACGGCGCCTGCGTCGCGGGGGGGAGGAAAGGGTTAATGTGGGGGGGAAAGGGGTGGGGAATGGGGGAAAATGGGGGAGAAAGGGGTAAAATGGGGGAAGAAAGGGGTAAAATGGGGGAGAAAGGGTTAAAATGGGGGAGAAAAGGGTTAAAATGGGGGGAGAATGGGGGTAAATTGGGGGAGAAAGGGTTAAAATGGGTGGAGAATGGGGGAAGGGGCGGAGAATGGGGGAAAAGGGGTGGAGAAAGGGGGTAAAGGGGCGGAGAATGGGGGTAAAGGGGCGGAGAAAGGGTTAAAATGGGTGGAAAATGGGGAAAAGGGGCGGGGAAAGGGGGAAAAGGGGGGAGAATGGGGGTAAATTGGGGGAGAAAGGGTTAAAATGGGTGGAGAATGGGGGTAAAATGGGGAAAAGGGGGGAAAAGGGGCGGAGAATGGGGGAAAAGGGGCGGAGAAAGGGTTAAAATGGGTGGAGAATGGGGGAAGGGGCGGAGAATGGGGGTAAAGGGGCGGAGAAAGGGGGTAAATTGGGGGAGAAAGGGGATAAATGGGCAGAAAATGGGGTAAATTGGGGGAGAAAGGGTTAAAATGTGTGGAAAATGGAGAAAAGGGCGGAGAAAGGGTTAAAATGGGGGAGAAAGGGTTAAAATGGGCGGAGAATGGGGGAAAAGGGGCGGAGAATGGGGAAAAGGGGCGGAGAATGGGGGTAAAATGGGGGAAAAAGGGGGTGAATGGGCAGAGAATGGGATAAAATGGGCGGAGAATGGGGGAAAAGGGGCGGAGAATGGGGGTGAATGGGCGGAGAATGGGGGTGAATGGGCAGAGAATGGGGGTGAATGGGCGGAGAATGGGGGAAGGGGCAGAGAATGGGGGGAAGGGGCGGAGAAAGGGTTAAAATGGGTGGAAAATGGGGGAGAGGGGCGGAGAAAGGGGGAAAAGGGGCGGAGAAAGGGGGAAAAGGGGCGGAGAATGGGGGTAAATTGGGGAGAAAGGGTTAAAATGGGTGGAGAATGGGGGTAAAATGGGGGAAAAAGGGGGTAAAGGGGCGGGGAAAGGGGTAAAGGGGCGGAGAATGGGGGAAAAGGGGTGGAGAATGGGGGAAAAATGGGGAAAAGGGGGTAAATGGGCGGAGAATGGGGGAAAAGGGGCGGAGAATGGGGGAAAAGGGGGGAGAAAGGGGGAAAAGGGGCGGAGAATGGGGGAAGGGGCGGAGAAAGGGGGGAAGGGGCGGAGAAAGGGGGGAAGGGGCGGGGAATGGGGGGAAAGGGGCGGGGAATGGGGGGAAAGGGGCGGAGAAAGGGGGAAGGGGCGGAGAAAGGGGGAAGGGGCGGAGAAAGGGGGAAGGGGCGGAGAAAGGGGGTAAATTGGGCAGAGATTGGGGTAAAATGGGGGAGAAAGGGGGTAAAGGGGCGGGGAAAGGCGGAAATTGGGGGAGAAAGGGTTAAAATGGGCGGAGAATGGGGGAAAGTGGCAGAGAAAGGGGGTAAAGGGGCGGAGAAAGGGGGTAAGGGGAGGAGAAAGGGGTAAAAGGGGCGGAGAATGGGTTAAAATGGGGGAGAAAAGGGGTAAAAAGGGGGAGAAAGCGTTAAAATGGGGGGAGAATGGGTTAAAGGGGCGGAGAATGGATTAAAATGGGGGAGAAAGGGTTAAAATGGGGCGGAGAATGGGGGTAAAGGGGCGGAGAATGGGGGAAAAGGGGCGGAGAAAGGAGGGAAGGGGCGGAGAAAGGGGAAAAGGGGCGGAGAAAAGGGAAAAGGGGCGGAGAAAGGGGAAAAGGGGCGGAGAAAGGGGGTAAAATGGGGGAAAAAGGGGGTAAATGGGCGGAGAAAGGGGGGGAAGGGGCGGAGAATGGGTTAAAATGGGGGAAGAAAGGGTTAAAATGGGGGAGAAAAGGGGAAAAGGGGCGGAGAAAGGGGAAAAGGGGCGGAGAAAGGGGAAAAGGGGCGGAGAAAGGGGAAAAGGGGCGGAGAAAGGGGAAAAGGGGCGGAGAAAGGGGAAAAGGGGCGGAGAAAGGGTTAAATCGGCCTCCAAACCCCCCCCAGGGACCCCCAAAATCCTTCTGAGACCCCCAAAATCCCCTCAAGGACCTCCCAAGAGCCCCCAAACCCCCCTCAGGGACCCCAAAACCTTCCGAGGACTCCCAAAATCCCCTCCAGGACCCCCCAAGAGTCCCAAATCCTTCTTAGGGACCCCAAAACCCTCCCAGGATCCCCCAAATTCCCTCTGAGAACCCCAAAATCCCCTCAAGGACCACTCAAGAGCCCCCAAATCCCTCTTAGGGACCCCAAAACCCCTCCCAGGACCCCCAAATTCCCTCTGAGACCCCCCAAAATCCCCTCAAGGACCACTCAAGAGCCCCCAAATCCCTCTCAGGGACTCCAAAACCTTCCGAGGACTCCCCAGATCCCCTCAAGGAGCTCCCAAATCCCTCTGAGGGACCCCAAAACCCCCTGAGGGGACCCCCCAAAGCCCTTCTGACCGGCCTCGAGGACGTCACGGGCACCGTCGGGTTCGAGCGCGAGGTTGGCGATGGTCCGCGCCGCGCGGTTGAGGACACTCTCGGGGCCGGGGGACGAGAGCAGCGCCACTGCGGGGGGACACACAGGTCAGGGGGGGACAGGGACCCCCAAAACGGGCAAAGAGAGACCAAAAAGGGGAATAAAAGCTGAAAAAGGGGGAATAAAAGCCAAAAAAGGGGGAATGGAGCCCAAAAAGGGGGGAATGAGACCCAAAAAGGGGGGAACGGGGCCCAAAAAGGGGGGAACGGGGCCCAAAAAGGGGGGAACGGGGCCCAAAAAGGGGGGGAATGGAGCCCAAAAAGGGGGGAATGGGGCCCAAAAAGGGGGGAATGGGACCCAAAAAGGGGGGAATGAAGGCCAAAAAGGGGGGAATGGAGCCCAAAAAGGGGGGAACGGAGCCCAAAAAGGGGGGAATGGGGCCCAAAAAGGGGGGAATGGGACCCAAAAAGGGGGGAATGAAGGCCAAAAAGGGGGGAATGGAGCCCAAAAAGGGGGGAATGGGGCCCAAAAAGGGGGGAATGGGACCCAAAAAGGGGGGAATGAAGGCCAAAAAGGGGGGAATGGAGCCCAAAAAGGGGGGAACGGAGCCCAAAAAGGGGGGAACGGAGCCCAAAAAGGGGGGAACGGAGCCCAAAAAGGGGGGAATGGGGCCCAAAAAGGGGGGAATGGGACCCAAAAAGGGGGGAATGGAGCCCAAAAAGGGGGGAATGGAGCCCAAAAGGGGGGAATGGAACCCAAAAAGGGGGGGAATGGGACCCAAAAAGGGGGGAACGGAGCCCAAAAGGGGGGAATGGAACCCAAAAAGGGGGGGAATGGAGCCCAAAAAGGGGGGAATGGAGCCCAAAAAGGGGGGGAGTGGGGCCCAAAAAGGGGGAATGGGGCCCAAAAAGGGGGGAATGAGACCCAAAAAGGGGGGAATGAGACCCAAAAAGGGGGGAATGAAGGCCAAAAAGGGGGAGTGGAGCCCAAAAAGGGGGGAGTGGGGCCCAAAAAGGGGGGAGTGGGGCCCAAAAAGGGGGGAATGGAGCCCAAAAATGGGGGAATGGAGCCCAAAAAGGGGGGAATGGGGCCCAAAAAGGGGGGAGTGGAGCCCAAAAAGGGGGGAATGGAGCCCAAAAAGGGGGGAATGGGGCCCAAAAAGGGGGAATGGAGCCCAAAAAGGGGGGAATAATAACCTATATATGGGGAATTACACCCCCAAACGGGCCCAGAGACCCCCAAAATGGGGAATAATAACCTAAATATGGGGAATTACACCCCCAAAATGGGCCCAGAGACCCCCAAAATGGGGACTAATCACCTAAATATGGGCAATTACACCCCCAAACGGGCCCAGAGACCCCCAAAATGGGGAATAATAACCTAAATATGGGGAATTACACCCCCAAAATGGGCCCAAAGACCCCCAAAATGGGGAATGATAACCTAAATATGGGGAATTACACCCCCAAAATGGGCCCAGAGACCCCCAAAAGGGGGAATAATAACCTAAATATGGGCAATTACACCCCCAAATGGGCCCGGAGACCCCCAAAATGGGGAATAATCACCTTAATATGGGCAATTACACCCCCAAACGGGCCCAAAGACCCCCAAAATGGGGAATGATAACCTAAATATTGGGAATTACACCCCCAAATGGGCCCAGAGACCCCCAAAATGGGGAATAATAACCTAAATAGGGGGAATTACACCCCCAAACGGGCCCAAAGACCCCCAAAATGGGGAATAATAACCTAAATATGGGGAATTACACCCCCAAACCGGCCCAGAGACCCCCAAAATGGGGAATAATCACCTTAATATGGGGAATTACACCCCCAAAGGGGCCCAGAGACCCCCAAAATGGGGAATAATAACCTAAATATGGGGAATTACCACCCCAAAACGGGCCCAAAGACCCCCAAAATGGGGAATAATAACCTAAATATGGGGAATTACACCCCCAAACGGGCCCAAAGACCCCCAAAATGGGGAATAATAACCTAAATATGGGGAATTACACCCCCAAACTGGCCCAGAGACCCCCAAAATGGGGACTAATAACCTAAATATGGGGAATTACACCCCCAAACCGGCCCAGAGACCCCCAAAATGGGGAATGATAACCTAAATAGGGGGAATTACACCCCCAAACTGGCCCAGAGACCCCCAAAATGGGGGATAATAACCTAAATATGGGGAATTACACCCCCAAAGGGGCCCAGAGACCCCCAAAATGGGGAATAATCACCTAAATATGGGGAATTACACCCCCAAACAGACCCAGACACCCCCAAAATGGGGAATAATAACCTAAATATGGGGAATTACACCCCCAAATGGGCCCAGAGACCCCCAAAATGGGCCCAGAGACCCCCAAAATGGGGAATAATAACTTCAATATGGGGAATTAGACCCCCAAAACAAGCCCAAAGACCCCCAAAATGGGGAATAATAACCTAAATATGGGGAATTACACCCCCAAAATGGGCCCAGAGACCCCCAAAACGGGCCCAGAGACCCCCAAAATGGGGAATAATAACCTAAATATGGGGAATTACACCCCCAAAATGGGCCCAGAGACCCCCAAAGGGGCCCAGAGACCCCCAAAATGGGGACTAATAACCTAAATATGGGGAATTACACCCCCAAAGGGGCCCAGAGCCCCCCCCAAGGCCACCCCGCCCCCGTTTCCCCCTCGTACCGAGCCTCTGGATTCCCCCCAACCTGCGGACGGCCCGTCGGGAGCCTCGTTCGGTGCAGCAGTTGCCGAGGACGCTGAGCGCCAGGTCGAGGGTCCGGCGGGGCCTCTGCGGGCCGAGCAGCTCCAGCAGCGGGGCGAGGCCTCCCCGTTCCCGGAACCGAGCGACGCCTCCCGCCCTCCGCGTGTGGCGGCTCCGTAGCGCCAGAAGCGCCCGGGAGAGCGCGGGCTCCGCCGCCGCCCGTACCGCCTGCACGCACCAACCCAGCGGCTCCGCCATGGGAGAAGGGCGGCCGGAAGAAGGAGAGCCCGCTCCGCCCCGCGCCTCCATGGTGGCGACGCCGCTCTAGGAACGCGCCCGGCCTCTCCATAGCGGCGGGGGCCTCCAATGCATGGCGGGAATGGCGGCGCTCAAGCCGAGGCTCGCTGCTCCGCGCCGACGCTCTAGGAACGCGCCGGGCCTCTCTATGGCGGAGCGGTCCTCCAAGAGCCTCCAACCCCTTCTAGGGGGCTCAGGGACAACTTTTGGGGGGAAATTGCACAGTTTTGGGGTCTCTGGGACCATGTTTAGGTCCAATGGCCCACTTTTGAGGTCAAATTCCCCAGTTTTGGGGTCTCTGGGCCCATTTCTGGGTCAAATTCCCCATTTTTGGGGGTCTCTGGGCCCATTTCTGGGTCAAATTCCCCATTTTTGGGGGTCTCTGGGCCCATTTCTGGGTCAAATTCCCCATTTTGGGGGTCTCTGGGCCCATTTCTGGGTCAAATTCCCCATTTTTGGGGTCTCTCGGCCCATTTCTGGGTCAAATTCCCCAATTTTGGGGTCTCTAGGCCCATTTCTGGGTCAAATTCCCCATTTTGGGGGGTCTCTGGGCCCATTTCTGGGTCAAATTCCCCATTTTTGGGGGTCTCTGGGCCCATTTCTGGGTCAAATTCCCCATTTTGGGGGGTCTCTGGGCCCATTTCTGGGTCAAATTCCCCATTTTTGGGGGTCTCTGGGCCCATTTCTGGGTCAAATTCCCCATTTTTGGGGGTCTCTGGGCCCATTTCTGGGTCAAATTCCCCATTTTTGGGGTCTTTGGGCCCATTTCTGGGTCAAATTCCCCATTTTGGGGGTCTCTGGGCCCATTTCTGGGTCAAATTCCCCATTTTTGGGGGTCTCTGGGCCCATTTCTGGGTCAAATTCCCCATTTTTGGGGTCCCTGGGCCCATTTCTGGGTCAAATTCCCCATTTTGGGGTCTCTGTGCCCATTTCTGGGTCAAATTCCCCATTTTTGGGGTCTCTGGGCCCATTTCTGGGTCAAATTCCCCATTTTTGGGGTCTCTGGACCCATTTCTGGGTCAAATTCCCCATTTTGGGGGTCTCTGGGCCCATTTCTGGGTCAAATTCCCCAATTTTGGGGTCTCTGGGCCCATTTCTGGGTCAAATTCCCCATTTTTGGGGGTCTCTGGGCCCATTTCTGGGTCAAATTCCCCATTTTTGGGGTCTTTGGGCCCATTTCTGGGTCAAATTCCCCATTTTGGGGGTCTCTGGGCCCATTTCTGGGTCAAATTCCCCATTTTTTGGGGTCTCTGGGCCCATTTCTGGGTCAAATTCCCCATTTTTGGGGTCCCTGGGCCCATTTCTGGGTCAAATTCCCCATTTTGGGGTCTCTGTGCCCATTTCTGGGTCAAATTCCCCATTTTTGGGGTCTCTGGGCCCATTTCTGGGTCAAATTCCCCATTTTTGGGGTCTCTGGACCCATTTCTGGGTCAAATTCCCCATTTTGGGGGTCTCTGGGCCCATTTCTGGGTCAAATTCCCCATTTTTGGGGTCTCTGGGCCCATTTCTGGGTCAAATTCCCCATTTTGGGGGGTCTCTGGACCCATTTCTGGGTCAAATTCCCCATTTTTGGGGTCTCTGGGCCCATTTCTGGGTCAAATTCCCCATTTTGGGGGGTCTCTGGGCCCATTTCTGGGTCAAATTCCCCATTTTTGGGGTCTCTGGGCCCATTTCTGGGTCAAATTCCCCAATTTTGGGGGTCTCTGGGCCCATTTCTGGGTCAAATTCCCCAATTTTGGGGTCTCTGGGCCCATTTCTGGGTCAAATTCCCCATTTTTGGGGTCTCTGGGCCCATTTCTGGGTCAAATTCCCCATTTTGGGGGTCTCTGGGCCCATTTCTGGGTCAAATTCCCCATTTTTGGGGTCTCTCGGCCCATTTCTATGGTCAAATTCCCCATTTTTGGGGTCTCTGTGCCCATTTCTGGGTCAAATTCCTCATTTTTGGGGGTCTCTTGGCCCATTTCTATGGTCAAATTCCCCATTTTTGGGGGTCTCTGGGCCCATTTCTGGGTCAAATTCCCCAGTTTTGGGGTCTCTGGGCCCATTTCTGGGTCAAATTCCCCATTTTTGGGGTCTCTGGGCCCATTTCTGGGTCAAATTCCCCATTTTTTGGGGTCTCTGGACCCATTTCTAGGGTCAAATTCCCCATTTTTGGGGGTCTCTGGGCCCATTTCTGGGTCAAATTCCCCATTTTTGGGGGTCTCTGGGCCCATTTCTGGGTCAAATTCCCCATTTTTGGGGGTCTCTGGGCCCATTTCTGGGTCAAATTCCTCATTTTTGGGGGTCTCTTGGCCCATTTCTATGGTCAAATTCCCCATTTTTGGGGTCTCTGGGCCCATTTCTGGGTCAAATTCCCCATTTTTGGGGTCTCTGGGACCATTTCTGGGTCAAATTCCCCATTTTTGGGGTCTTTGGACCCATTTTTCCTGGTTTTTGGGGTGTTTTGGGGGTGTTTTGGGGGTGTTTTGGTGTGTTTTTGGGGTGTTTGGGGTATTTTGGGGGTGTTTGGGGTGTTTTGGGGTGTTTTGGGGTGGTTTTGGTGTGTTTTTGGGGTGTTTTGGGGTGGTTTTGGGGTGGTTTTGGTGTGTTTTTGGGGTGTTTGGGGTATTTTGGGGGTGTTTTGGGGTGTTTTTGGGGTGTTTGGGGTGTTTTGGGGGTGTTTCGGGGGCGTTTTTGGGGTGCTTTGGGGGTGTTTGGGATGTTTTGGGGCTGTTTTGGGGCTGTTTTGGGGTGTTTTTGGGGTGTTTTGGGGTGGTTTTGGGGTGTTTTTGGCGTGTTTGGGGTGTTTTGGGGTGTTTTGGGGTGGTTTTGGGGGTGTTTTGGGGGTGTTTGGGGTGTTTTGGGGTGTTTTGGGGGCGTTTTGGGGGTGTTTGGGGCGTTTTCAGGGTGTTTTGGGGGCATTTAGAGCCTTTCAGAGGGGGGTTTTGAGCCATTCTTGGGGGGCACAAAGGGGTCTGAGTCCCCCCCCCCTTGCTGGACCCCCAAGTGTGGGGCGACACCCCCTTCCTTGGCCCTCCCCCGGTCCGTAATTAGCACTGGGCTATAATTAACACCCACGTGATGAGCAGAGAGTGGGGGGGGGGTCACCTCCGTAGGGGTCACTCGTCCTTCGGCCGCTGCCATGAGCACTTGGGGGGCTGCCCCACGGCGAGGCCTCGCCGCCGCTGCCGGGGCCCACGGCGCGGGAGGAGGTGGGGGGCCGGGGGCGATATTGGGGTGATTTGGGGCAATATTGGGGCATTTGGGGGTGATTTGGGGCGATATTGGGGTGATTTGGGGCAATATTGGGGTGATTTGGGGCAATATTGGGGAACTTTGGGGGTGATTTGGGGCGATATTGGGGTGATTTGGGGCAATATTGGGGCATTTGGGGGTGATTTGGGGCGATATTGGGGTGATTTGGGGCAATATTGGGGCATTTGGGGGTGATTTGGGGCGATATTGGGGTGATTTGGGGCAATATTGGGGCATTTGGGGGTGATTTGGGGCGATATTGGGGTGATTTGGGGCGATATTGGGGCATTTTGGGGTGATTTGGGGCATTTTGGGGGTGATTTGGGGCGATATTGGGGTGATTTGGGGCGATATTGGAGCATTTTGGGGGTGATTTGGGGCGATATTGGGGTGATTTGGGGCAATATTGGGGCATTTGGGGGTGATTTGGGGCAATATTGGGGTGATTTGGGGCGATATTGGGGCTTTTGGGGGTGATTTGGGGCAATATTGGGCCATTTTGGGGCAATATTGGGGCATTTGGGGGTGATTTGGGGCGATATTGGGGTGATTTGGGGCAATATTGGGGCTTTTGGGGGTGATTTGGGGCAATATTGGGCCATTTTGGGGCAATATTGGGGCATTTGGGGGTGATTTGGGGCATTTTGGGGTGATTTAGGGCAATATTGGGGCATTTTGGGGGTGATTTGGGGCGATATTGGGGTGATTTGGAGCAATATTGGGGCATTTTGGGGGTGATTTGGTGCGATATTGGGGTGATTTGGGGCAATATTGGGGCATTTGGGGGTGATTTGGGGCGATATTGGGGTGATTTGGGGCAATATTGGGGCATTTTGGGGGTGATTTGGGGCAATATTGGGCCATTTTGAGGCGATATTGGGGCACTTTGGGGCGATATTGGGGAACTTTGGGGGCGTTATGGGTGGTTTGGGGCAATATTGGGGTATTTTGGGGTGATTTGGGGCAATATTGGGGCATTTTGGGGGTGATTTGGGGCGATATTGGGTCATTTTGGGGGCGTTACGGGTGGTTTGGGGCAATATTGGGGCATTTTGGGCCGATTTGGGGCGATATTGGGGAACTTTGGGGCAATATTGGGTCATTTTGGGGCGATATTGGGGCATTTGGGGGCGATTTGGGGCGATATTGGAACATTTGGTGTTGATTTGGGGCGATTTTGGGCTATTTTGGGTCTATTTTGGAGCTGTTTTGGGCTATTTTGGGCCTATTTTGAGCCTATTTTGGGCTGTTTTGGGCCTATTTAGGCCTATTTTGGGCCGATTTTGGGCTATTTTTAGCCTATTTGAGCATATTTTGGGCTGTTTTGGGCTATTTTGGGGCTATTTTGGGGCAATTTTGGGCTATTTTGGAGCTATTTGGGGCTATTTTGGGCTATTTTGGGCTATTTTGAGCCTATTTTGGGCTATTTGGGGCTATTTTGGGGCTTTTTGGGGCTGTTTTGAGCTCTTTTGGGCCTATTTTGGGCTATTTTGGGCTATTTTGAGTCTATTTGGGCCTATTTTGAGCCTATTTTGGCCTATTTTGGGCCTATTTTGAGCTCTTTTGGGGCTATTTTGGGCCTATTTGGGGCTATTTTGGGCTATTTTGGCCTATTTTGAGCCTATTTCGGGCTATTTTGGCCTATTTTGGGCTATTTTTGGCCTATTTTGGGCCTATTTTGGGCTATTTTGGGCTATTTTGAGCCTATTTTGAGCCTATTTTGGCCTATTTTGAGCTCTTTTGGGGCTATTTTGGGCCTATTTGGGGCTATTTTGGGCTATTTTGGCCTATTTTGAGCCTATTTTGGGCTATTTTGGTCTATTTTGGTCTATTTTGGCCTATTTTGGGCCTATTTTGGGCTGTTTTGGGCTATTTTGAGTCTATTTGGGCCTATTTTGAGCCTATTTTGGGCTATTTTGGGCCTATTTTGAGCTCTTTTGGGGCTATTTTGGGCCTATTTGGGGCTATTTTGGGCTATTTTGGGCCTATTTGGGGCTATTTTGGGGCTATTTTGGGGCTATTTTGGACTATTTTGGGCCTATTTGGGCCTATTTTGGGCTATTTTGGACTATTTGGGGCCTATTTGGGCCTATTTTGGGCTATTTTGGGCCTATTTGGGGCTATTTTGGGCTATTTTGGACTATTTGGGGCCTATTTGGGCCTATTTTGGGCTATTTTGGGCCTATTTGGGGCTATTTTG
Organism: Cuculus canorus; assembly: GCF_017976375.1. NCBI lineage: Eukaryota > Metazoa > Chordata > Aves > Cuculiformes > Cuculidae > Cuculus > Cuculus canorus. Next base: position 228,147 of record NC_071438.1, read on the forward strand.
GGGCTATTTGGGCCTATTTGGGGCTATTTTGGGCCTATTTGGGGCTATTTTGGGGCTATTTGGGGCAGTTTTGGGGCGCGTCGGCGGCCGCCGTGGGGTGACGCGCGGGTGCCGTGGGGCGCAGGGCGGACGTGGCGGACGCTGTCGTTCGTGGTGGCTCTGCCGGGGGTGGCGGTTTGCATGGCCAACGTGGGGCTCCAGCAGCGCAAACACCAACACGGGGCCCCCCCCTTCGTGCCGTACCACCACCTGCGCATCCGCACCAAGGTGGGCGCTGGGGGGCGCTGGGGGGCGCTGGGGGGCGCTGGGGGTCGCTATGGGTCTCTATGGGGTCTCTATGGGTCTCTGTGGGTCTCTATGGGGTCTCTATGGGTCTCTATGGGTCTCTGTGGGTCTCTGTGGGTCTCTATGGGGTCTCTATGGGTCTCTATGGGGTCTCTGTGGGTCTCTATGGGGTCTCTATGGGTCTCTGTGGGTCTCTATGGGGTCTCTATGGGTCTCTGTGGGTCTCTATGGGGTCTCTGTGGGTCTCTATGGGTCTCTGTGGGTCTCTATGGGGTCTCTATGGGTCTCTGTGGGTCTCTATGGGGTCTCTATGGGTCTCTATGGGTCTCTATGGGGTCTCTATGGGTCTCTATGGGTCTCTGTGGGGTCTCTATGGGTCTCTATGGGTCTCTATGGGGTCTCTGTGGGTCTCTGTGGGTCTCTATGGGGTCTCTATGGGTCTCTATGGGTCTCTGTGGGTCTCTGTGGGTCTCTATGGGGTCTCTATGGGTCTCTATGGGGTCTCTGTGGGTCTCTATGGGGTCTCTATGGGTCTCTGTGGGTCTCTATGGGGTCTCTATGGGTCTCTGTGGGTCTCTATGGGGTCTCTGTGGGTCTCTATGGGTCTCTGTGGGTCTCTATGGGGTCTCTATGGGTCTCTGTGGGTCTCTATGGGGTCTCTATGGGTCTCTATGGGTCTCTATGGGGTCTCTATGGGTCTCTATGGGTCTCTGTGGGGTCTCTATGGGTCTCTATGGGTCTCTGTGGGTCTCTGTGGGTCTCTGTGGGTCTCTATGGGGTCTCTGTGGGTCTCTATGGGGTCTCTATGGGTCTCTATGGGTCTCTATGGGGTCTCTATGGGTCTCTATGGGTCTCTGTGGGGTCTCTGTGGGTCTCTATGGGTCTCTATGAGGTCTCTATGGGGTCTCTATGGGTCTCTGTGGGTCTCTATGGGGTCTCTATGGGTCTCTATGGGTCTCTGTGGGTCTCTATGGGTCTCTATGGGTCTCTATGGGTCTCTATGGGTCTCTATGGGGTCTCTGTGGGTCTCTATGGGGTCTCTATGGGTCTCTATGGGTCTCTATGGGTCTCTGTGGGTCTCTATGGGGTCTCTATGGGGTCTCTGTGGGTCTCTATGGGGTCTCTATGGGTCTCTATGGGTCTCTATGGGGTCTCTATGGGGTCTCTATGGGTCTCTGTGGGTCTCTATGGGTCTCTATGGGTCTCTATGGGGTCTCTATGGGTCTCTGTGGGTCTCTATGGGGTCTCTATGGGTCTCTATGGGGTCTCTATGGGTCTCTGTGGGTCTCTATGGGTCTGTATGGGTTCTTTGGGTCTCTATGGGTCGCTATGGGTCGCTGTGGGTCGCTATGGGGCTGATTCTATGGGTCTGGCGCTCCCCACAGCCGTTCCCGTGGGGTGATGGGAACCACACTCTGTTCCACAACCCCCGGATGAACCCTCTCCCCACGGGCTACGAGCACTGACGGGAGCGGCTCCGCTGCCCCACGGCGGCCTACGGCTGCCCCACAGCCACCAGATCCTGCCCCACGGCCGATGGATTCTGCCCCACGGCGGACGGATTCTGCCCCACGGTGACCGGATCCTGAGCATTGCGCCGACGGCTGCCCCATAGCGGGCTGGGTCTGCCCCACAGCGGGCTGATCCTGCCCCACGGCGGCCTACGGCTGACCCACAACAGGCTGATTCTGACCCATTGCGGCCTAGTCCTGAGCATTGCGCCTACGGCTGCCCCATAGCGGGCTGATGCTGCCCCATAGCGGTCTAAGGGCTGCCTGATAGCGGGCTGATCCTGCCCCACGGCGGCCTAAGGGCTGCCCCATAGCGGGCTGATGCTGCCCCACGGCGGCCTAAGGGCTGCCCCATAGCGGGCTGATGCTGCCCCACGGCGGCCTAAGGGCTGCCCCATAGTGGGCTGATGCTGCCCCATAGCGGCCTAACGGCTGACCCATAGAGGGCTGATCCTGCCCCACAGTGGCCTAACAGCTGCCCCATAGTGGGCTGATGCTGCCCCACGGCGGCCTAAGGGCTGCCCCATAGCGGGCTGATGCTGCCCCACGGCGGCCTAAGGGCTGCCCCATAGCGGGCTGATGCTGCCCCACGGCGGCCTAAGGGCTGCCCCATAGCGGGCTGATGCTGCCCCACGGCGGCCTAAGGGCTGCCCCATAGCGGGCTGATGCTGCCCAACTGAGGCCTATGGCTGCCCCATAGCAGCCCCCTCCTGCCCCACTGCACCTACGGCTGCCCCACAGGAGGCTGATCCTGCCCCACTGAGGCCTATGACTGCCCCACAGCGGGTTGATTCTGCCCCACAGCGGACTGATCCTGCCCCACAGCGGCCTATGACTGCCCCACAGAGGGCTGATCCTGCCCCACGGCGGCCTACGGCTGCCCCACTGCGCCTGATCCTGCCCCACTGCATCTACGGCTGCCCCATAGCGGGCTGATCCTGCCCCACTGCGGCCTCATCCTGCCCCAAACCCGCCCCAAACGCCCCCCAAATGCCCCCAAAGTGCCCCAAAACGCCCCCAAAGTGCCTCAAAACTGACCCCGAAATGCCCCAAATGGCCCTAAAACGCCCCAAAATGACCCCAAAGTGCCTCAAAACTGACCCCGAAATGCCCCAAACGGCCCCAAAAAGCCCCAAAACGCCCCCAAAGTGCCCCAAATGGCCCCAAAAAGCCCCAAAACGCCCCCAAAAAGCCCCAAAACGCCCCCAAAGTGCCCCAAACGCCCCCAAAACGCCCCAAAATGCCCCCAAAACGCCCTCAAATGCCCCGAAACGCCCCCAAAAGGCCCCAAATGCCCCCAAAACGCCCCCAAATGCCCCGAAACGCTCACCTGCACCCTAAAAATCACCCAAACTCCCTCAAAACACCCCAAAACGCACACAAACACCCTCAAAACACCCCCAAAATATCCAATAGGGCCCCCAAACACCCCAAAATCCCCCCCAAAATGCCCCAAGTGCCCCCAAATGCCCCTGAATCCCCCAAACCGCCCCCCAAGTGTCCCAAACGCCCCCTAAACGCCCCCTAAACGCCCCGAAACGCCCCCAAAACACCCCCAAACACATCAAAAGTACCCCAAACGCCCCTCAAACGCCCCAAAACGCCCACAAAACGTCTCAAAATGCCTCCAAAATGCCGTCAAATGCCCCCAAAACACCGCCAACGCCCCCAAAACTGCACCCAAACGCCCCCAAATACCCCCAAACGCCCCTGAAACACCATGAACGCCCCCAAACCGCCCCCAAACCCCCCCAAATACCCCCAAACCACAGCGAACACCCCAAAACCGCCCCTCAAATACCCTCAAACGCCCCCAAAACACCATGAACACCCCCAAAACGCCCCCAAATAGCCCCAAACGCCCCCAAAACACCGCGAACGCTCCCTAAACTGCACCCAAACGCCCCCAAATACCCCCAAATGCCCCTGAAACACCGCAAACGCCCCCAAACCGCCCCCAAATGCCCCCAAAACTCTATGAACACCCCCCAAACGCCCCCAAACAGCCCCAAACCGCCCCCAAATGCCCCCAAAACTCTATGAACACCCCCCAAACGCCCCCAAACAGCCCCAAACGCCCCCGAAACACCACAAACACCCCCAAAACGCCCCCCAAATACCCCCAAAACACTGCGAACACCCCAAAAGCGCCCCCAACCGCCCCTCAAATACCCTCAAACGCCCCCAAAACACCACAAACACCCCAAAAACCGCCCCCAAATGCCCCCAAAACTCCATGAACACCCCCAAACGATCCCCAAACGCCCCCCAAATACCCCCGAAACACAGCGAACACCCCAAAACCACCCCCCAAATGCCCTCAAACGCCCCCAAAACCCCACAAACACCCCGAAAACTGCCCCCAAATGCCCCCGAAATACCCCGAAACACCACAAACACCCCAAAAACGCCCCCAAACGCCCCCGAAATACCACTGACACACAGCGATCACCCCAAAAACGCCCCGAAACGCCCCCCAAATCGCCTCAAACGCCCCCAAAACACTGCGAACACCCCCAAACCGCCCCCAAACTCCCCCCAAATAGCCCCAAACGCCCCCAAAACACCACAAACACCCCCAAAATGTCCCCAAATAGCCCCAAACGCCCCCAAAACACCACGAGCACCCCCAAAACGCCCCCAAACCACCCCCCAAATACCCTCAAACGCCCCCGAAACACCGCAAACACCCCAAAAACTGCCCCCAAATGCCCCCAAAACTCCATGAACACCCCGAAACGCCCCCCAAATACCCCCAAAACACAGCAAACACCCCAAAACCGCCCCCAAATGCCCTCAAACGCCCCCAAAACACTGCGAACACCCCAAAAACTGCCCCCAAATGCCCCCAAAATACCCCCAAACCACAGCGATCCCCCCAAAAATGTCCCCAAATTGCCTCAAAGACCCCCAAAACGCCCCCAAACGCCCCCCAAAACGCCCCCAAACGCTGTGCTCTGCTCCCGTTTATTGGGGTTCGGGGTCCCCGTGGGGGGTGGGGGGGATGGGGGGGGGCGCCCTCATTCTTGGGGTTCGCCCTGCGCCCCCCCCTCCAGCAGCTCCCGGTAGTGGCGGCGGAAGAATCCGGCCTGGGAAAAGGGGGGGGGGGGTATGACATCATCAGTGACATCATCGGTGGGGGCACACGGGATTGGGGGGGATTGGGGGGGGTTTGGGGGGGATTTTGGGGGGCTTGGGGGGATTTGGGGTGATTTTGGGTGGATTTGGGGTGATTTTGGGGTGATTTGGGATTATTTTGGGGGATTTGGGGGTGATTTGGGGGATTTTGGGGGGATTTTGGGGGTCTTGGGGGGATTTGGGGGATTTTGGGGGGGATTTTGGGGGTCTTGGGGGGATTTGGGGTGATTTTGGGGTGATTTTGGGTGGATTTGGGGTGATTTTGGGGTGATTTTGGGGTGATTTGGGATTATTTTGGGGGGATTTGGGGGTGATTTTGGGGGATTTGGGGGTGATTTTGGGGGGCTTGGGGGGATTTGGGGGGATTTGGGGGGATTTGGGGGTGATTTTGGGGGTGATTTTGGGGGCTTGGGGTGATTTGGGGGTGATTTGGGGTGGGTTTGGGGTGGGTTTGGGGTAATTTGGGTGGATTTGGGGGGATTTGGGGTGGATTTGGGGTGATTTTTGGGTGGGTTTGGGGTGATTTGGGGTGATTTGGGGTGATTTTGGGTGGATTTGGTGTGATTTTGGGGTGATTTGGGATTATTTTGGGTGGGTTTGGGATGATTTTGGGGGGGTTGGGATGATTTTGGGGGGTTTGGGGTGATTTTGGGGGCATTTGGGAGGATTTGAGGGGGATTTTGGGGGGATTTGGGATTATTTTGGGGGGGTTTGGGGTGATTTTGGGGTGATTTGGGATTATTTTGGGGGGATTTGGGGGTGATTTTGGGGGATTTGGGGGTGATTTTGGGGGGCTTGGGGGGATTTGGGGGGATTTTGGGGGTTTGGGTGGATTTTGTGTGGATTTGGGGGATTTTGGGGCGATTTGGGATTATTTTGGGGGGATTTGGGGGGATTTTGGGGGGGATTTGGAGTGATTTGCGTTCCTTTGGGGTGAATTTGGGTGGGTTTGGGGTGATTAATGATGGTTTTGGGGTGATTTGGGGGTGATTGGGGTGATTTGGGGTGGGTTTGGGGTGATTTTGGGGTGAATTGGGTGGATTTGGGGTGATTTTGGGGGGTTTGGGGAGATTTTGGGGGGATTGGGGTGATTTTGAGTGATTTTGGGTGGATTTGGGGGGATTTGGGGTGATTTTGAGTGATTTTGGGTGGATTTGGGGTGATTTTTGGGGGGATTTGGGGTGGGTTTGGGGGGATCTGAGTGGTTTTGGGGTGATTTCAGGGAGATTTGGGGTGATTTTGGGGTGATTTAGGTGGATTTGGGGGTGATTTGGGGTGGGTTTGGGGTAATTTGGGGTGATTTGGGGTGATTTTGGGGTGGATTTGGAGTGATTTTGGGGTGATTTGGGGGTATTGGGGTGATTTTGTGTTGTTTTGGGGTGATTTTGGGCGGATTTGGGTGGGTTTGAGGTGATTTGGGGGTGATTTGGGGTGATTTTGGGTGGATCTGGGGTGATTAATGAGGGTTTTGGGGTGATTTGGGTGAGTTTTGGGTGGGTTTGGGGGATTTTGGGGTGATTTGGGATTATTTTGGGTGGGTTTGGGGTGATTTGGGGTGATTTGGGGGGATTCTGGGTGGGTTTGGGGGGATTTTGGGGGTGATTTGGGGGGATTCTGGGTGGGTTTGGGGGGATTCATGATGGTTTTGGGGTGATTTGGGCATTTGGGGTGATTTGGGGTGGGTTTAAGGTGATTTTGGGGAAATTTGGGGTCATTTTGGGTGGGTTTGGAGTGATTTGGGTGAATTTGGGGTGATTTGGGTGAGTTTTGGGTGATATTGGGGTGATTTTAGGTGGGTTTGGGGTCATTTGGGTGGGTTTGGGGGGATTTTGGGGTGATTTGGGGGTAATTTGGGGTGATTTTGGGTGGATTTGGGGTGATTTGGGGTGATTTGGGGGTAATTTGGGGTGATTTTGGGGTGATTTGGGGGTAATTTGGGGTGATTTTGGGGTAATTTGGGGTGATTTTGGGTGGATTTGGGGGGATTTGGGGTGATTTGGGGGTAATTTGGGGTGATTTTGGGTGGATTTGGGGTGATTTTGGGGTGATTTGAGTGGATTTGGGGGTAATTTGGAGTGATTTGGGGGTATTGGGGTCATTTGTTGTGTGTTTGGGGTGATTTGGGGGGATTTGGGGGTGATTTGGGGTAATTTGGGGTGATTTGGGGGTAATTTGGAGTGATTTGGGGGGTATTGGGGTCATTTGTTGTGTGTTTGGGGGGATTTGGGGGGATTTTGGGGGGATTTTGGGGGGATTTGGGGTAATTTATGGAGATTTGGGGTGATTTGGGGGGATTTGAGGTGACTTTGGGGGGATTTGGGGTAATTTTGGGGTGATTTGGGGGGTATTGGGGGGATCTGGGGTGTGTTTGGGGTGATTTGAGTGGGTTTGGGGGGATTTTGGGGGGATTTGGGGCGATTTTGGGGTGATTTGCGGTGATTTTGGGGGGAGTCGGACAAGATTGGGCTTCAAGGGAACCGCCCCCTCCCTTAAGCCCCGCCCCTCCGCTCTAAGCCCCGCCCCTCTCCCTTTAAGCCCCGCCCCTCATCCCCTCAGTCCCGCCCCTCACCTTTAAGCCCAGTCATTTGTCCCTAAGCCCCGCCCTTCATTAAACCCCGCCTCCTCCCCGCCAAGCCCCGCCCACTCCCCAGTTAAACCCCGCCCCTTACCCTCCAGAGCCCCGCCCCCCCCAGCCCCAGCAGCAGCAGCCCCACCGCGGCCCCTCCCAGGATGTGGGGCAGAGGCTGAGGGGGCTCCGGGCGCTCCAACAGCGTCTGAACCTGCGGGGGGGACCCATAGAGACCCATAGGGACCCATAGGGACCCATAGAGACCCATAGAGACCCATAGGGACCCATAGGGACCCATAGGGACCCCATAGAGACCCATAGAGACCCATAGAGACCCCATAGGGACCCATAGAGACCCATAGGGACCCATAATAGGGACCCATAGAGACCCATAGGGTGACCCATAGGGACCCATAGAGACCCATAGGGACCCACAGGGACCCATAGAGACCCATAGGGACCCATAGGGACCCCATAGAGACCCCATAGAGACCCATAGAGACCCATAGAGACCCCATAGGGACCCATAGAGACCCATAGGGACCCATAATAGGGACCCATAGAGACCCATAGGGTGACCCATAGGGACCCATAGAGACCCATAGGGACCCACAGGGACCCATAGGGACCCCATAGAGACCCCATAGAGACCCATAGAGACCCATAGAGACCCCACAGAGACCCATAGAGACCCATAGAGACCCCACAGAGACCCATAGAGACCCATAGAGTGACCCATAGGGACCCATAGAGACCCATAGAGACTCACAGAGACCCATAGAGACCCATAGAGACCCCATAGAAACCCATAGAGTGACCCATAGAGACCCATAACTGACCCACAGAGACCCATAGAGACCCATAACCGCCCCATAGAGACCCCGAAGGGACTCAGAGCGACCCATAACCGCCCCACCTCGACCCCCCGTCCGCCCCATAGCCGCCCCATAGCCGCCCCACCTCGAGCCGCCCGCTGCCCGCGCTGTTCCTGTACCGCCCCTCGTCGAAGGCCACGAGGGCCGAGCTTTGCAGGACGATACGGGGCCCCTGGAACTGGGGAAGGAGAGGGATGTGGGGCAGGGATGTGGGGCAGGATTAGTGCCCCATAGCTGCCCCATAGCTGCCCCCTTACCCAGCCCAGGGTCAGGGATCCCTCGAGCCTAAAGCCAAGAGTTTGAGGAGGCTGCAAAGCCGGTACAGAGCAGAGCAGCTCGCGGCAAGCGGCCGTAGCGCAGTCCTGGGGGGCAGAAATGGGGGGTACGGGGGGGTTAGGGGGTGGGGGGGGGTCTGTGGGGGGGGGGGGTGTCGAATTTGGGGGGGTGGGAAATGGGGGGTGGGAGAGGGGTGGGGGCAAATGGGGAGGGGGGTATGGATTGGGTATGTCAGAGCAGGGAGGGACCCTATGGGATTGGGGGGCAAAAAGGGGGGGACAGAGGGGGAGAAATGGGGGGTACGGGGGGGTTAAGGGGTGAGGGGGGGGTCTGTGGGGTTGGGGGGGTATCGAATTTGGGGGAGTGGGAAATGGGGGGGTGGGAGAGGGGCGGGGGGAAATGGGGAGGGGGACTATGGGGAGGGTATGTCAGAGCATGGAGGGACCCTATGGGATTGGGGGGCAAAAAGGGTGGGACAGAGGGGGAGAAATGGGGGGTACGGGGGGGTTAGGGGGTGGGGGGGGGTCTGTGGGGTGGGGGGGTGTCGAATTTGGGGGGGTGGGAAATGGGGGGGTGGGAGAGGGGCGGGGGGAAATGGGGAGGGGGGTATGGATTGGGTATGTCAGAGCAGGGAGGGACCCTATGGGATTGGGGGGCAAAAAGGGGGGGACAGAAGGGGAGAAATGGGGGGTACGGGGGGGTTAGGGGGTGAGGGGGGGTCTGTGGGGTGGGGGGGTGTCGAATTTGGGGGGGTGGGAAATGGGGGGGTGTCGAATTTGGGGGGGAAATGGGGGGTTGGGAGAAGGGCGGGGGGAAATGGGGAGGGGGGGTATGGGGAAGGACTCAATAGGGAGTGACTCCATAGGATTGGGGGGCAAAAAGGGGGGGACAGAAGGGGAGAAATGGGGGGTACGGGGGGGTTAAGGGGTGGGGGGGGGTCTGTGGGGTGGGGGGGTGTCGAATTTGGGGGGGTGGGAAATGGGGGGTGGGAGAGGGGTGGGGGCAAATGGGGAGGGGGGTATGGATTGGGTATGTCAGAGCAGGGAGGGACCCTATGGGATTGGGGGGCAAAAAGGGGGGGACAGAGGGGGAGAAATGGGGGGTACAGGGGGGTTAAGGGGTGAGGGGGGGTCTGTGGGGTGGGGGGGTGTCGAATTTGGGGGGGTGGGAAATGGGGGGGTGTCGAATTTGGGGGGGAAATGGGGGGGGTGGGAGAAGGGCGGGGGGAAATGGGGAGGGGGGTATGGGGGCGGACTCAATAGGGAGTGACTCCATAGGATTGAGGGGCAAAAAGGGGGGGACAGAAGGGGAGAAATGGGGGGTACGGGGGGGTTAGGGGGTGGGGGGGGGTCTGTGGGGTGGGGGGGTGTCGATTTTGGGGGGGTGGGAAATGGGGGGGTGTCGAATTTGGGGGGGAATTGGGGGGGTGGGAGAAGGGCGGGGGAAATGGGGAGGGGGGGTATTGGGAAGGACTCAATAGGGGGTGACTCCATAGGATTGGGGGGCAAAAAGGGGGGGACAGAAGGGGAGAAATGGGGGGTACGGGGGGGTTAAGGGGTGAGGGGGAATCTGTGGGGTGTGGGGGTGTCGAATTTGGGGGGGTGGGAAATGGGGGGTGGGAGAGGGGCGGGGGGAAATGGGGAGGGGGGGTATGGATTGGGTATGTCAGAGCAGGGAGGGACCCTATGGGATTGGGGGGCAAAAAGGGGGGGACAGAAGGGGAGAAATGGGGGGTACGGGGGGGTTAGGGGGTGAGGGGGGGTCTGTGGGGTGGGGGGGTGTCGAATTTGGGGGGGTGGGAAATGGGGGGGTGTCGAATTTGGGGGGGAAATGGGGGGGTGGGAGAAGGGCGGGGGGAAATGGGGAGGGGGGGTATGGGGAAGGACTCAATAGGGAGTGACTCCATAGGATTGGGGGGCAAAAAGGGGGGGACAGAAGGGGAGAAATGGGGGGTACGGGGGGGTTAGGGGGTGAGGGGGGGTCTGTGGGGTGTGGGGGTGTCGAATTTGGGGGGGTCTGTGGAGTGGGGGGGTGTCGAATTTGGGGGGGAAATGGGGGGGTGGGAGAGCGGCGGGGGGAAATGGGGAGGGGGGATATTGGGAACGACTCAATAGGGAGTGACTCCATAGGATTGGGGGGCAAAAAGGGGGGGACAGAGGGGGAGAAATGGGGGGTACGGGGGGGTTAAGGGGTGAGGGGGAATCTGTGGGGTGTGGGGGTGTCGAATTTGGGGGGGTGGGAAATGGGGGGTGGGAGAGGGGTGGGGGGAAATGGGGAGGGGGGGTATGGATTGGGTATGTCAGAGCAGGGAGGGACCCTATGGGATTGGGGGGCAAAAAGGGGGGGACAGAGGGGGAGAAATGGGGGGTACGGGGGGGTTAGGGGGTAGAGGGGGGTCTGTGGGGTGGGGGAGTGTCGAATTTGGGGGGGTGGGAAATGGGGGGGTGTCGAATTTGGGGGAGAAATGGGGGCGTGGGAGAGGGGCGGGGGAAATGGGGAGAGGGGGTATTGGGAAGGACTCAATAGGGGGTGACTCCATAGGATTGGGGGGCAAAAAGGGGGGGACAGAAGGGGAGAAATGGGGGGTACGGGGGGGTTAAGGGGTGAGGGGGGGTCTGGGGGGGGGTGTCGAATTTGGGGGGGTGGGAAATGGGGAGTGGGAGAGGGGCGGGGGGAATTGGGGGGGAGGGGTATGGATTGGGTATGTCAGAGCAGGGAGGGACCCTATGGGATTGGGGGGCAAAAAGGGGGGGACAGAGGGGGAGAAATGGGGGGTACGGGGGGGTTAAGGGGTGAGGGGGGGTCTGGGGGTACCATATGGGGGTGCAAAATTGGGGTGCTTTGCCCCCCTTCCTCACCAACGGGGTTCGATCGCGCTCAGCGTTTGGGTCCTCCGGGTGTTCAGGACCCTCCCGGCACTGCACCAGTTCGGGCTGGAAAAGGGGGGGGCGAATGGGACCCCCCAACTTTGGGGACCCCCCAACCTTGGGACACCCCCGTTTTTGGGGATCCCTTAACCTTGGGGACCCCCCTCTGCCCCCATTTTGGAGTCCCGTGGGGTTTGGGGGGGGGGCAGACAGGGAGGAGACCCCACATTTGGGGGTTCAAGAGGGGATTTGGGGGTTCGGGGGGGGGTGTGGGGTTCCCATTTTGGGGGATCAGGGAGGTTTTGGGGTTCAAGGAGGGGATTTCGGGGTTCAAGGGGAGGATTTGGGGGCTCAAGGGGGGGTTAAAGGGGAGATTATGGGGTTCAAGGGGGGGTTTGGGGTCCTATGATGGTGTTTTGGGGTCCCAAAGGGGTATTTTGGGGTCCCAGAGGGGTATTTTGGGGTCCCATGAGGGTATTTTGGGGTTCCAGAGGGGCTTTTTGGGGTCCCAGAGGGGTATTTTGGGGTCCCATGAGGTTATTTTGGAGTCCCAGAGGAGTATTTTGGGGTCCTATGAGGGTATTTTGGGGTCCCAGAGGGATATTTTGGGGTCCCAAAGGAGTATTTTGGGGTCCTATGAGGGTATTTTGGGGTCCCAAAGGAGTATTTTGGGGTCCCAGAGGTTATTTTGGGGTTCTGAGAGATATTTTGGGGTCCTATGAGGGTATTTTGGGGTCCCAAAGGAGTATTTTGGGGTCCCAGAGGTTATTTTGGGGTCCCAGAGGGGTATTTTGGGGTCCCAGGGGGTATATTTTGGGGTGCTGAGGATTTTGGGGTCCCAGAGGGGTATTTTGGGGTCCCAGAGGGGCTTTTTGGGGTCCCAGAGGGGTATTTTGGGGTCCCATGAGGGTATTTGGGGGTCCCAGAAGTTATTTTGGGGTCCCATGAGGGTATTTTGGGGTCCCAGAGGGGTATTTTGGGGTTCCAGGGGGTATATTTTGGGGTGCTGAGGATTTTGGGGTGCATTACCTGTTGGGGGGTGACCCCCAAGTCCCCCCAGATTGGGGTCCCCCCCACGGCCGAAGGGATCCGGAAGGAGACGTTGAGGGGGGGTCCCCGGGAACCCCGAATTTGCAGCTGAGGGGGGGGGAGGGGAGGGGAGAGGAAATAGGGGGGAACCCCCCCCGGGGGGGCCCCCCCTGAACCCCAAAAACACCCCCAAATCCACCCCTTGAACCCCCAAATCCACCCCTGGAACCCCAAAACACCCCCAAATCCCCCCCTTGAAGCCCAAAACACCCCCAAATCCCCCCTTGAACCCCCAAAGTCCTCCCCTTGAACCCCAAAACAACCCCAAATCCCCCCTTGAACCCCCAAAGTCCTCGACTTGAACCCCAAAACACCCCCAAATCCACCCCTGGAACCCCCAAATCCACCCCTTGAACCCCAAAACACCCCCTGAACCCCAAAGTACCTCCAAATCCTCCCCTTGAACCCCAAAACCGCCCCAAATTCACCCCTGGAGCCCCAAATCCACCCCTTGAACCCCAAAACACCCCCAAATCCTCCCCCTGAACCCCAAAACACCCCCAAATCCACCCCTGGAACTCCAAAATACCCCCAAATCCACCCCTTGAACCCCCAAATCCACCCCTGGAACCCCAAAACACCCTCAAATCCACCCCTGGAACCCCAAAACACCCTCAAATCCACCCCTTGAACCCCAAAACTACCCCAAATCCCTCCCTTGAACCCCAAAATACCACCAAATCCCCCCTTTGAACCCCAAAACACCCCCCAAATCCACCCCTGGAACCCCAAATCCACCCCTGGAACCCCCAAAGTCCTCCCCTTGAACCCCAAAACACCCTGAAATCCCCCCTTGAACCCCCAAAGTCCTCCCCTTGAACCCCAAAACACCCCCAAATCCACCCCTTGAACCCCCAAATCCCCCCCTTGAACCCCAAAACACCCCCAAATCCACCCTTGAACCCCAAAACTGCCCCAAATCCCCCCCTTGAACCCCAAAACACCCCCAAATCCTCCATTTGAACCCCAAAACACCCCCAAATCCACCCCTTGAACCCAAAAACACCCCCAAATCCACCCCTTGAACCCCAAAACACCCCCAAATCCCCCCTTGAACCCCCAAACACCCCCAAATCCCCCCCTTGAACCCCAAAACACCCCCAAATCCCTCCCTTGAACCCCCAAACACCCCCAAATCCCCCCCTGGAACCCCCAAAACACCCCCAAATCCCTCCCCCGAACCCCCAAATCCCCCCCTTGAACCCCAAAACCGCCCCAAATCCACCCCTGGAACCCCCAAATCCACCCCTTGAACCCCAAAACACCCTCAAATCCCCCCGTTGAACCCCAAAACACCCCCAAATCCCTCCCTGGAACCCCCAAAACACCCCCAAATCCCTCCCCCGAACCCCCAAATCGCCCCTCACCTCATAGTGGTGGGAGAGGGGGACCGCGGGGACCCCGGAGGGGGCGGGAACGAAGGTCGTCGAGTTGGGGGGACTGAGGGGGACCCAAAGAGGGGGCGGACACGGGGGGACAAGAGCACACGGGGACACGTCGGTGGCCCAAAGGGGCAAATCGGTGGCCCAAAGGGGCAAATTGGTGGTCAAAAGGGTCGAATCAGTGGCTGAAAGGGTTAAATTGGTGGCCCAAAGGGTCAAATTGGTGGCCCAAAGGGGCAAATTGGTGGCCCAAAGGGTCGAATCAGTGGCCCAAAGGGGCAAATTGGTGGCCCAAAGGGGCAAATTGGTGGCCCAAAGGTCAATTTGGTGGCCCAAAGGGTCAAATTGGTGGCCTAAAAGTCAAATTGGTGGCCCAAAGTGTCAAATTGGTGGCCCAAAAGGGCGAATCGGTGGCCCAAAGGGACAAATTGGTGGCTTAAAGGTCGAATTGGTGGCCGAAAGGGTCAAATTGGTGGCCTAAAGGTCAAATTGGTGGCCTAAAGGTCAAGTTGGTGGCCCAAAGGGGCAAATTGGTGGCCTAAAGGTCAATTTGGTGGCCCAAAGGGTCAAATTGGTGGCCTAAAAGTCAAATTGGTGGCCCAAAGTGTCAAATTGGTGGCCCAAAAGGGCGAATCGGTGGCCCAAAGGGACAAATTGGTGGCTTAAAGGTCGAATTGGTGGCCGAAAGGGTCAAATTGGTGGCCTAAAGGTCAAATTGGTGGCCTAAAGGTCAAGTTGGTGGCCCAAAGGGGCAAATTGGTGGCCTAAAGGGTTGAATCGGTGGCCCAAAGGATAAATTTGGTGGCCCAAAGGGGCAAATTGGTGGCTTAAAGGTCAAATTGGTGGCCCAAAGGGTCAAATTGGTGGCCTAAAGGTCAAATTGGTGGCCTAAAGGTCAAGTTGGTGGCCTAAAGGTCAAGTTGGTGGCCCAAAGGGGCAAATTGGTGGCTTAAAGGTCAAATTGGTGGCCCCAAGGGTCGAATTGGTGGTCCAAAGGGGCAAATTAGTGGCCCAAAGGGTCGAATCAGTGGCCCAAAGGGGCAAATTGGTGGCCTAAAGGTCAAATTAGTGGCTTAAAGGGTCAAATTGGTGGCCTAAAGGGTCGAATCGGTGGCCCAAAGGGTTGAATCAGTGGCTGAAAGGGTTAAATTGGTGGCCCAAAGGGGCAAATTGGTGGCCTAAAGGTCAAATT
Organism: Cuculus canorus; assembly: GCF_017976375.1. NCBI lineage: Eukaryota > Metazoa > Chordata > Aves > Cuculiformes > Cuculidae > Cuculus > Cuculus canorus. The sequence goes on from NC_071438.1 coordinate 243,331, forward strand.
GGTGGCTTAAAGGTCAAATTAGTGGCTTAAAGGGTCAAATTGGTGGCCTAAAGGGTCGAATTGGTGGCCCAAAGGGGCGAATCGGTGGCCCAAAGGGTTGAATCAGTGGCTGAAAGGGTTAAATTGGTGGCCCAAAGGGGCAAATTGGTGGCCTAAAGGTCAAATTGGTGGCTTAAAGGTCAAATTGGTGGCCCAAAGGGGCAAATTGGTGGCTTAAAGGGTTAAATTGGTGGCCCAAAGGGGCGAATCGGTGGCCCAAAGGGTTGAATCAGTGGCCCAAAGGTCAATTTGGTGGCCTAAAAGTCAAATTGGTGGCCCAAAGTGTCGAATTGGTGGCCCAAAGGGGCAAATTGGTGGCCCAAAGGGTCAAATTGGTGGCTTGAAGGTCAAGTTGGTGGCCCAAAGGGACAAATTGGTGGTCCAAAGGGTCAAATTGGTGGCCCAAAGGGTCGAATTGGTGGCCTAAAGGTCAAATTGGTGGCCCAAAGGGGCAAATTGGTGGCCTAAAGGTCAAGTTGGTGGTCCAAAGGTCAAGTCGGTGGCCCAAAGGGTTGAATTGGTGGCCCAAAGGATAAATTTGGTGGTCCAAAGCTCAAATTGGTGGCTTAAAGGTCAAATTGGTGGCTTAAAGGGTCAAATTGGTGGCCTAAAGGGGCAAATTGGTGGCCTAAAGGTCAAGTTGGTGGCCTAAAGGTCAAGCCGGTGGCCCAAAGGCACCATTTGGTGGCCCAAAGGGTCGAATTGGTGGCCCAAAGGGTCGAATTGGTGGCCTAAAGGTCAAGCCGGTGGCCCAAAGGCACCATTTGGTGGCCCGTGGCCATTGGGATGCCTCGGTAGCCCCCCGGGGTGCTGTGGTGGCCCAGTGGGCCCCTACCTGGCGAGCAGCAGGGCGACGCCGTAGCGCACCGGCCACCGGGCTCGTTGCTCCGGGCCACCAAACGGCCCCCAGTGGCCACTGCACAGAGGGGGACGTGGGGTCTGTGGCCACCAAACGGCTCCCGGTGGCCACCAGCCCCGCCCCCCCCCCTTGTGGCTACCTACCTGCTGGCGGTGGCCACCAACTCCAGCTCGGTGCCCACTTCGGCCTCGGGGGGCACCGACAGCGAGAGGGCAAACGTCGCCTGAGGGGAGGGAGCCACGCGCTCAAATTAGTGGCCCAAAGGGGCAAATTGGTGGCCCAAAGGGCAAATTGGTGGCCGAAAGGGGCAAATTGGTGGCCCAAAGGGTCAAATTGATGGCCCAAAGGGTCAAATTGTGGCCCAAAGGGTCAATTTGGTGGCCCAAAGGGTCAAATTGGTGGCTTAAAGGGACAAATTGGTGGCCCAAAGGGTCAAATTGGTGGCTTAAAGGGACAAATTGGTGGCCCAATGGGTCAAATTAGTGGCCCAAAGGTCAAATTGGTGGCCTAAAAGTGAAATTGTGGCCCAAAAGTTCAAATTGGTGGCCTAAATGGTTGAGTTGGTGGCCCAGAGGGTCAAATTGATGGCTTAAAGGTCAAATTGGTGGCCCAAAGGGTCAAATTGGTGGCTTAAAGGGACAAATTGGTGGCCCAAAGGGTCAAGTTGGTGGCCAAAATGGTCGAATTGGTGGCCTAAAGGGTCAAATTGGTGGCCCAATGGGTCAAATTAGTGGCCCAAAGGTCAAATTGGTGGCCTAAAAGTCAAATTGGTGGCCCAAAGGGTGAAATTGTTGCACTAAAGTTCAGGTTGGTGGCCAAAAGGGTCAAACTGGTGGCCCAAAGGGGCAAATTGGTGGCCCAAAGGTCAAATTGGTGGCCCAAAGGTTAAGTTGGTGGCCCAAAGGGTAAACTTTGTGGCCCAAAGGCCAAATTGGTGGCCCAAAGGGTCAATTTGGTGGCCTAAAGGGTGAGATTGGTGGCCTAAAGGTCAAATTGGTGGCCCAAAGGGTCGAATTGGTGGCCCAAAGGATCGATTTGGTGGCCTAAAGGCCAAATTGGTGGCCCAAAGGGGCAAATTGATGGCCCAAAGGGTCAATTTGGTGGCCTAAAGGGTGAGATTGGTGGCCTAAAGGTCAATTTGGTGGCCCAAAGGGTCAAATTGGTGGCCCAAAGGGTCAAATTGGTGGCTTAAAGGGTCAATTTGGTGGCCAAAATGGGCAAATTGGTGGCCCAAAGGGTCAACTTCATGGCCCAAAAGGTCAAATTGGTGGCCCAGAGGGACAAATTGGTGGCCCAAAAGGTCAAATTGGTGGCCTAAAGGCCAAATTGGTGGCCAAAATGGGCAAATTGGTGGCTTAAAGGGTCAAATTGGTGACCTAAAGGTCAAATTGGTGGCCCAGAGGGACAAATTGGTGGCCCAAAGGGTCAAATTGATGGCCTAAAGGGTCAAATTGGTGGCTTAAAGGGTCAAATTGGTGGCCCAAAGGGGCAAATTCATGGCCCAAAGGGTCAACTTCATGGCCCAAAAGGTCAAATTGGTGGCCCAGAGGGACAAATTGGTGGCCCAAAGGGTCAAATTGGTGGCCCGCTTTGGGGGTGGGGCTGTCGGTAGCCCAGGAGTGACCTCAGTGCCGGCGCGGAAGCCGTCGCGGTCGAGCAGACAGACGGTCGAGCGCTGTCGTCCCATCGCCTCCTCCGAGCGACACCGCAGAGATCCGGAGCTGCCGGAGGCCTAAAGGGCAACCGAAGGCGCAAAGGTGGCCACCAGGACTTCTCCAGGAGGTCCTGAGGGCATCTCCGGGGGTTCAGGAGGCCCTGAGGGCATCTCCAGAGGGTTCAGGAGGTCCTGAGGGCATCTCCGGGGGGTTCAGAAGGCCCTGAGGGCATCTCCGGAGGGTTCAGGAGGTCCTGAGGGCATCTCCGGGGGGTTCAGGAGGTCCTGAGGGCATCTCCGGGGGGTTCAGAAGGCCCTGAGGGCATCTCCGGGGGGTTCAGAAGGTCCTGAGGGCATCTCAGGGGGGTTCAGGAGGTCCTGAGGACATCTCCGGAGGGTTCAGAAGGTCCCTGAGGGCATCTCCGGGGGTTCAGGAGGTCCTGAGGGCATCTCCGGGGGGTTCAGAAGGCCCTGAGGGCATCTCCAGAGGGTTCAGGAGGTCCTGAGGGCATCTCTGAGGGGTTCAGGAGGTCCTGAGGGCATCTCCAGAGGGTTCAGAAGGCCCTGAGGGCATCTCCGGGGGGTTCAGAAGGCCCTGAGGGCATCTCCGGAGGGTTCAGAAGGCCCTGAGGGCATCTCCGGGGAGTTCAGGAGGCCCTGAGGGCATCTCTGGGGGGTTCAGGAGGTCCCTGAGGGCATCTCCGGGGGGTTCAGGAGGCCCTGAGGGCCTCTCCAGGGGGTTCAGAAGGCCCTGAGGACATCTCCGGGGGGTTCTGAAGGCCCTGAGGGCATCTCCGGGGGGTTCAGGAGGTCCTGAGGGCATCTCCAGAGGGTTCAGGAGGTCCTGAGGGCATCTCCGGGGGGTTCAGGAGGTCCTGAGGGCATCTCCGGAGGGTTCAGGAGGTCCTGAGGGCATCTCCGGGGGGTTCAGGAGGTCCTGAGGGCATCTCCGGAGGGTTCAGGAGGTCCTGAGGGTATCTCAGGGGGGTTCAGGAGGTCCCTGAGGGCATCTCTGGGGGGTTCAGGAGGCCCTGAGGGCATCTCCAGGGGGTTCAGAAGGCCCTGAGGACATCTCCGGGGTGTTCAGAAGGCCCTGAGGGCATCTCAGGGGGGTTCAGAAGGCCCTGAGGGCATCTCCGGGGGGTTCAGGAGGCCCTGAGGGCATCTCCGGAGGGTTCAGAAGGCCCTGAGAGCATCTCCAGGGGGTTCAGGAGGTCCTGAGAGCATCTCCAGGGGGTTCAGGAGGTCCTGAGGGCATCTCCAGGGGGTTCAGGAGGCCCTGAGGGCATCTCCGGGGGGTTCAGGAGGTCCTGAGGGCATCTCCAGAGGGTTCAGGAGGTCCTGAGGGCATCTCCGGGGGGTTCAGGAGGTCCTGAGGGCATCTCCGGAGGGTTCAGGAGGTCCTGAGGGCATCTCCGGAGGGTTCAGGAGGTCCTGAGGGTATCTCAGGGGGGTTCAGGAGGTCCCTGAGGGCATCTCTGGGGGGTTCAGGAGGCCCTGAGGGCATCTCCAGGGGGTTCAGAAGGCCCTGAGGACATCTCCGGGGTGTTCAGAAGGCCCTGAGGGCATCTCAGGGGGGTTCTGAAGGCCCTGAGGGCATCTCCGGGGGGTTCAGGAGGCCCTGAGGGCATCTCCGGAGGGTTCAGAAGGCCCTGAGAGCATCTCCAGGGGGTTCAGGAGGTCCTGAGAGCATCTCCAGGGGGTTCAGGAGGTCCTGAGAGCATCTCCAGGGGGTTCAGGAGGCCCTGAGGACATCTCCGGGGGGTTCAGGAGGCCCTGAGGGCATCTCTGGGGGGTTCAGGAGGCCCTGAGGGCATCTCTGGGGGGTTCAGAAGGCCCTGAGGACATCTCCGGGGGGTTCAGGAGGTCCTGAGGACATCTCCAGAGGGTTCAGAAGGCCCTGAGGGCATCTCCGGGGGGTTCAGAAGGCCCTGAGGGCATCTCCGGGGGGTTCAGGAGGTCCTGAGGACATCTCCAGAGGGTTCAGAAGGCCCTGAGGATATCTCCAGGGGGTTCAGAAGGCCCTGAGGGCATCTGCAGAGGGTTCAGAAGGCCCTGAGGGCATCTACGGGGGTTCAGGAGGTCCTGAGGGCATCTCCAGGGGGTTCAGAAGGCCCTGAGGGCATCTCCGGGGGGTTCAGGAGGCCCTGAGGGCATCTCCGGGGGGTTCAGAAGGCCCTGAGGGCATCTCCAGGGGGTTCAGAAGGCCCTGAGGGCATCTCCAGAGGGTTCAGAAGGCCCTGAGGGCATCTCCGGGGGGTTCAGAAGGCCCTGAGGGCATCTCCGGAGGGTTCAGAAGGCCCTGAGGGCATCTCCAGGGGGTTCAGGAGGCCCTGAGGACATCTCCAGGGGGTTCAGAAGGCCCTGAGGGCATCTCCGGGGGGTTCAGGAGGTCCTGAGGACATCTCCGGGGGGTTCAGGAGGTCCTGAGGACATCTCCAGAGGGTTCAGAAGGCCCTGAGGACATCTCCAGGGGGTTCAGAAGGCCCTGAGGGCATCTGCAGAGGGTTCAGAAGGCCCTGAGGGCATCTACGGGGGGTTCAGGAGGTCCTGAGGGCATCTCCAGGGGGTTCAGAAGGCCCTGAGGGCATCTCCGGGGGGTTCAGGAGGCCCTGAGGGCATCTCCGGGGGGTTCAGAAGGCCCTGAGGGCATCTCCAGGGGGTTCAGAAGGCCCTGAGGGCATCTCCAGAGGGTTCAGAAGGCCCTGAGGGCATCTCCGGGGGGTTCAGAAGGCCCTGAGGGCATCTCCGGAGGGTTCAGAAGGCCCTGAGGGCATCTCCAGGGGGTTCAGGAGGCCCTGAGGACATCTCCAGGGGGTTCAGAAGGCCCTGAGGGCATCTCCGGGGGGTTCAGGAGGTCCTGAGGACATCTCCGGGGGGTTCAGGAGGTCCTGAGGGCACCTCCAGGGGGTTCAGAAGGCCCTGAGGGCATCTCCGGGGGGTTCAGAAGGCCCTGAGGGCATCTCCGGAGGGTTCAGAAGGCCCTGAGGACATCTCCAGGGGGTTCAGGAGGCCCTGAGGACATCTCCGGGGGGTTCTGAAGGCCCTGAGGGCATCTCAGGGGGTTCAGAAGGTCCTGAGGGCATTTCTGGAGGGTTCAGAAGGCCCTGAGGGCATCTCCGGGGGGTTCAGGAGGTCCTGAGGGCATCTCCGGAGGGTTCAGGAGGTCCTGAGGGCATCTCCGGGGGGTTCAGGAGGCCCTGAGGGCATCTCAGGGGGTTCAGGAGGCCCTGAGGGCATCTCAGGGGGTTCAGGAGGTCCTGAGGGCATCTCAGGGGGGTTCAGAAGGCCCTGAGGACATCTCCAGGGGGTTCAGGAGGTCCTGAGGACATCTCCAGAGGGTTCAGAAGGCCCTGAGGGCATCTCCGGGGGGTTCAGAAGGTCCTGAGGGCATCTCCAGAGGGTTCAGGAGGTCCTGAGGGCATCTCCGGGGGGTTCAGAAGGCCCTGAGGGCATCTCAAGGGGGTTCAGAAGGTCCTGAGGGCATCTCAGGGGGTTCAGAAGGCCCTGAGGGCATCTCAGGGGGTTCAGAAGGTCCTGAGGGCATCTCAGGGGGGTTCAGGAGGTCCTGAGGACATCTCCGGGGGGTTCAGGAGGTCCTGAGGGCATCTCCAGAGGGTTCAGGAGGCCCTGAGGGCATCTCCAGAGGGTTCAGGAGGCCCTGAGGGCATCTCCAGAGGGTTCAGAAGGCCCTGAGGACATCTCCGGGGGGTTCAGAAGGCCCTGAGGGCATCTCCAGAGGGTTCAGAAGGCCCTGAGGGCATCTCCGGGGGGTTCAGGAGGTCCTGAGGGCATCTCTGGAGGGTTCAGGAGGCCCTGAGGGCATCTCCGGGGGGTTCAGGAGGTCCCTGAGGGCATCTCCGGGGGGTTCAGGAGGTCCTGAGGGCATCTCCAGGGGGTTCAGGAGGCCCTGAGGACATCTCCGGGGGGTTCAGAAGGTCCTGAGGTCACCTGGAGCAGACGGGCGCGGCGCAGGGCCAGGTGGGAGCTATGGAGGAGCCTCACGGTGGCCTCGCGGTCGTCGTGGCAACGGTTGAGGATCCCCACGGTGACCTCCAGGGCCTCATCCACCCCCACCACCAGCGGAGACGACCTGGGGGCCCACAAGGACAACTTGGGGGTCCACAAGGACAACTTGGAGGTCCAAATGGTCAATTTGGAGGTCCAAAAGGTCAACTTGGTGGCCCAAAAGGTCAACTTGGTGGCCCAGAAGGTCAATTTGGAGGTCCAAAAGTCAATTTAGAGGTCCAAAAGGTCAATTTAGAGGTCCAAAAGGTCAATTTGGAGGTCCAAAAGTCAAGATGGTGGCCCAAAAGGTCAACTTGGTGGCCCAGAAGGTCAACTTGGTGGCCCAGAAGGTCAATTTGGAGGTCCAAAAGTCAATTTAGAGGTCCAAAAGGTCAATTTGGAGGTCCAAAAGGTCAATTTAGAGGTCCAAAAGGTCAATTTGGAGGCCCAAAAGGTCAACTTGGAGGTCCAAAAGGTCAATTTAGAGGTCCAAAAGGTCAATTTGGAGGTCCAAAAGGTCAACTTGGAGGTCCAAAAGGTCAATTTGGTGGCCCAAAAGGTCAACTTGGTGGCCCAAAAGGTCAATTTAGAGGTCCAAAAGGTCAATTTGGAGGTCCAAAAGTCAAGATGGAGGTCCAAAAGGTCAACTTGGTGGCCCAAAAGGTCAACTTGGAGGTCCAAAAGGTCAACTTGGAGGCCCAAAAGGTCAACTTGGAGGTCCAAAGGTCAATTTGGAGGTCCAAAAGGTCAATTTGGTGGCCCAAAAGGTCAATTTGGAGGTCCAAAAGGTCAATTTGGAGGTCCAAAAGGTCAATTTGGTGGCCCAAAAGGTCAACTTGGTGGCCCAAAAGGTCAATTTGGAGGTCCAAAAGGTCAACTTGGTGGCCCAAAAGGTCAATTTGGAGGTCCAAAGGTCAACTTGGTGGCCCAAAAGGTCAATTTGGAGGTCTAAAAGGTCAACTTGGAGGCCCAGAAGGTCAATTTGGAGGTCCAAAAGGTCAATTTGGAGGTCCAAAGGTCAATTTGGAGGTCCAAAAGGTCAACTTGGAGGCCCAAAAGGTCAAAGTAGCCCATTTTGGGGGTTCAGTGGCCCATTTGGGGGTTCAGTGGTCCATTTTAGGGGTTCAGTGGCCATTGTGGGGTTCAGTGGCCATTGTGGGGGTTCAGTGGCCCATTTTAGGGGTTCAGTGGCCATTTTGGGGGTTCAGTGGCCCATTTGGGGGTTCAGTGGCCCATTTTGGGGGTTCAGTGGCCCATTTTGGGGTTCAGTGGCCATTGTGGGGGTTCAGTGGCCATTTTGGGGGTTCAGTGGCCATTGTGGGGGTTCAGTGGTCCCTTTCGTACCCTCCGAGGGTCACAGAGGGCCTCAAAGCGGTTTCGCACTCTCTCGCGGAGCCCTTCGAGAGCCGCAGCTGAGGGGGAACAGCGCTGTCCGTCCCCTAAAGCCTTCCCCCATATCCCTCTGTCCGTCCCCTAAATCCCTCCCCACATCCCTCTGTCCGTCCCCTTAATCCCTCCCCACATCCCTCTGTCCGTCCCTTTAATCCCTCCCCATATCCCTCTGTCCGTCCCCTTAATCCCTCCCCACATCCCTCTGTCCGTCCCTTTAATCCCTCCCCATATCCCTCTGTCCGTCCTCTTAATCCCTCCCCACATCCCTCTGTCCGTCCCCTCAATCCCTCCCCACATCCCTCTGTCCGTCCCTTTAATCCCTCCCCATATCCCTCTGTCCGTCCCCTTAATCCCTCCCCACATCCCTCTGTCCGTCCCTTTAATCCCTCCCCATATCCCTCTGTCCGTCCCCTCAATCCCTCCCCATATCCCTCTGTCCGTCCCCTCAATCCCTCCCCATATCCCTCTGTCCGTCCCCTTAATCCCTCCCCATATCCCTCTGTCCGTCCCTTTAATCCCTCCCCACATCCCTCTGTCCGTCCCCTTAACCCCTCCCCATATCCCTCTGTCCGTCCCCTTAATCCCTCTCCACATCCCTCCGTCCGTCCCTTTAATCCCTCCCCATATCCCTCTGTCCGTCCCCTTAATCCCTCCCCATATCCCTCTGTCCGTCCCTTTAATCCCTCCCCACATCCCTCTGTCCGTCCCCTCAATCCCTCCCCACATCCCTCTGTCCGTCCCCTAAAGCCCTCCCCATATCCCTCTGTCCGTCCCTTTAATCCCTCCCCACATCCCTCTGTCCGTCCCCTTAACCCCTCCCCATATCCCTCTGTCCGTCCCCTTAATCCCTCTCCACATCCCTCCGTCCGTCCCTTTAATCCCTCCCCATATCCCTCTGTCCGTCCCCTTAATCCCTCCCCATATCCCTCTGTCCGTCCCCTCAATCCCTCCCCATATCCCTCTGTCCGTCCCTTTAATCCCTCCCCATATCCCTCTGTCCGTCCCTTTAATCCCTCCCCACATCCCTCTGTCCGTCCCCTTAACCCCTCCCCATATCCCTCTGTCCGTCCCCTTAATCCCTCTCCACATCCCTCCGTCCGTCCCTTTAATCCCTCCCCACATCCCTCTGTCCGTCCCCTTAACCCCTCCCCATATCCCTCTGTCCGTCCCCTCAATCCCTCCCCACATCCCTCTGTCCGTCCCCTTAATCCCTCCCCATATCCCTCTGTCCGTCCCCTTAATCCCTCCCCATATCCCTCTGTCCGTCCCCTTAATCCCTCCCCATATCCCTCTGTCCGTCCCTTTAATCCCTCCCCACATCCCTCTGTCCGTCCCCTTAATCCCTCCCCATATCCCTCTGTCCGTCCCCTTAACCCTTCCCCCTTTCCCCCCGGACCGTGGCGCTGACGTCCGTCTGTCCGGAGGGGACGATGACGACCGTCTGTCCGTCCCGCGGCTCTCGTTGTCCGTAGCTGAGGAGGAGCTTCACAGGGGTCGTGACCTCCCGCGGACAACCCTGTGCCACACAAAAAGAGTTCCCCCCCCCCCCTCAGATCCAGTCCGTCCCCCTATTCCGTCCCCTTATTCCGTCCCCCCCATTTCCACCCCTCTCTCACCACCACCGCGACGGACACCACCCGACACCGTCGTCCCAACGCCACTCGTTCCGTCCCAATAAGTGTCCCCCCGACCCCCACGAACACCGCTCGCGACGATGCCCGACCGGGATCCAACGTCGCCCGGAACGGAAGTGAAACGGACAGTTCGGAACCTGCGGGAAAGACGGGGGGGACATTAAAAGGGAACGGACGGCGTCTCAAAGGGGTTCTGGAGGTCATAGGGGACATTAAAAGGGGACGGACGGTGTCTCAATGGGGTTCTGGAGGCCATAAAGATGTCTCAAAGGGGTTGAGATGGTCCTGGGGGACATTAAAGGGGACGGACGGTGTCTCAGAGGGGTTCTGGAGGCCATAGGGGACATCTAAAGGGGACGGACGGCGTCTCAATGGGGTTCTGGAGGTCATAAGGACTTCTCAGAGGGGTTGAGGAGGTCCTGGGGGACATCTAAGGGGGACGGACGGTGTCTCAATGGGGTTCTGGAGGTCATAGGGGACACCTAAGGGGGACGGACGGCGTCTCAAGGGGGTTCTGGAGGCCATAAAGATGTCTCAAAGGGGTTCAGGAGGTCATAGGGGACATTAAAAGGGGACGGACAGTGTCTCAATGGGGTTCTGGAGGTCATAGGGGACATTAAAGGGGACGGACGGTGTCTCAATGGGGTTCTGGAGGCCATAAAGATGTCTCAGAGTGGTTCTGGAGGTCCTGGGGGACATTAAAGGGGACGGGCGGTGTCTCAATGGGGTTCTGGAGGCCATAAAGATGTCTCAAAGGGGTTGAGGAGGTCCTGGGGGACATTAAAGGGGACGGACAGCATCTCAATGGGGTTCTGGAGGTCATAGGGGACATCTAAAGGGGACGGATGGTGTCTCAATGGGGTTCTGGAGGCCATAAGGACATCTCAGAGGGGTTCTGAACGCCATAAAGACATCTCAGAGGGGTTCAGGAGGTCCTGGAGAAGATCTGGAGCCCCTTGAGGACATCTCAATGGGGTTCTGAAGGCCATAAGGACATCTCAGAGGGGTTCTGAAGGCCATGAGGACATCTCAGAGGGGTTCTGAAGGCCATAAGGACATCTCAGAGGGGTTCTGAAGGCCGTAAGGACATCTCAATGGGGTTCTGAAGGCCATAAGGACATCTCAGAGGGGTTCTGAAGGCCATAAGGACATCTCAGAGGGGTTCTGAAGGTCATAGGAACATCTCAATAGGGTTCTGAAGGCCATGAGGACATCTCAGAGGGGTTCTGAAGGCCATGAGGACATCTCAGAGGGGTTCTGAAGGCCATAAGGACATCTCAGAGGGGTTGAGGAGGTCCTTGAGAAGATCTGAGGGCATCTCAGGGGGTTCTGAAGGCCATAAGGACATCTCAGAGGGGTTCTGAAGGCCATAAGGACATCTCAGAGGGGTTCTGAAGGCCATAAGGACATCTCAGAGGGGTTCAGGAGGTCCTGGAGAAGACCCGGAGCCCCTTGAGGACATCTCAATGGGGTTCTGAAGGCCATAAGGACATCTCAATGGGGTTCTGGAGGCCATAAGGACATCTCAATGGGGTTCTGAAGGCCATAAGAACATCTCAGGGGGGTTCTGAAGGCCATAAGGACATCTCAGAGGGGTTGAGGAGGTCCTGGAGAGGATCTGGAGCCCCTTGAGGACATCTCAATGGGGTTCTGAAGGCCATAAGGACATCTCAGAGGGGTTGAGGAGGTCCTGGAGAAGATCTGAGGGCATCTCAGGGGGTTCTGAAGGCCATAAGGACATCTCCGAGGGGTTCAGGAGGTCCTGGAGAAGATCCGGAGCCCCTTGAGGACATCTCCGGAGGGTTTTGGTGGCCCTCACCGTAGGTATCATTGGTGGCTTTGGTGCCCTCGAAGCAGATGTGGACTTTGGACACCTCCCGTAGAGTGGTGTCCTCTTGGGGACATCTCCCGGTGGCCTCGAGGACCTCTGGAGGTTGAAAGGTCACCGTTGCGGCCACGCGAAGACGCGGCCGTGACCTTGAGGAGATGGAGAAGACAACGATGGAGAAGCGGTGGCCCGAGAGGACCTCTTCTCCATCCCTGAGGTCCAGGATGGGACCCACCTGAGGAGAAGAACGCGACCTTCAGCGCCCACGGCCACGTCGGGAAGAAGGTCCTCCGTGAGGTCCCGTCCACCGCTGAGGGCGCGGCCAAAATGGCGGACGGAGAAGCGGTGGCCGGAGATGCGCTGTGAGGGACAGAAGGACCTTCAGGAGATCTTCGTTTGACCTCTCCAGAACGTTCCACCATCAGAAGAACCCAAAGTTCTCCATTTTGAGGACATTCCACCACTGAAGAACCCAAAGTTCTCCATTTTGAGGTCATTCCACCACTGAAGAACCCAAAGTTCTCCATTTTGAGGTCATTCCACCACTGAAGAACCCAAAGTTCTCCATTTTGAGGACATTCCACCATCAGAAGAACCCAAAGTTCTCCATTTTGAGGTCATTCCACCACTGAAGAACCCAAAGTTCTCCATTTTGAGGTCATTCCACCATCAGAAGAACCCAAAGTTCTCCATTTTGAGGTCATTCCACCATCAGAAGAACCCAAAGTTCTCCATTTTGAGGACATTCCACCATCAGAAGAACCCAAAGTTCTCCATTTTGAGGTCATTCCACCATCAGAAGAACCCAAAGTTCTCCATTTTGAGGACATTCCACCACTGAAGAACCCAAAGTTCTCCATTTTGAGGACATTCCACCACTGAAGAACCCAAAGTTCTCCATTTTGAGGTCATTCCACCATCAGAAGAACCCAAAGTTCTCCATTTTGAGGTCATTCCACCATCAGAAGAACCCAAAGTTCTCCATTTTGAGGTCATTCCACCACTGAAGAACCCAAAGTTCTCCATTTTGAGGTCATTCCACCACTGAAGAACCCAAAGTTCTCCATTTTGAGGTCATTCCACCACTGAAGAACCCAAAGTTCTCCATTTTGAGGACATTCCACCATCAGAAGAACCCAAAGTTCTCCATTTTGAGGTCATTCCACCATCAGAAGAACCCAAAGTTCTCCATTTTGAGGTCATTCCACCACTGAAGAACCCAAAGTTCTCCATTTTGAGGTCATTCCACCACTGAAGAACCCAAAGTTCTCCATTTTGAGGACATTCCACCATCAGAAGAACCCAAAGTTCTCCATTTTGAGGTCATTCCACCACTGAAGAACCCAAAGTTCTCCATTTTGAGGACATTCCACCATCAGAAGAACCCAAAGTTCTCCATTTTGAGGACATTCCACCACTGAAGAACCCAAAGTTCTCCATTTTGAGGTCATTCCACCATCAGAAGAACCCAAAGTTCTCCATTTTGAGGTCATTCCACCATCAGAAGAACCCAAAGTTCTCCATTTTGAGGTCATTCCACCATCAGAAGAACCCAAAGTTCTCCATTTTGAGGTCATTCCACCACTGAAGAACCCAAAGTTCTCCATTTTGAGGTCATTCCACCACCAGAACCTCCTCCCCCCCCACCGTTCTCCACCTCCCGAAGGTCCCACCTGGATGTAGTTGAGGTGGACTCCATCCCAACGTCCTCTGAAGATGTAGACGGCGCCGCTCTCGTTGTCCTCCAGAGGTGCTCCGATGGCCACTTCGGGCCAACGGTCACCATCCACGTCCCCAACTTTGGCCACGGTGGCACCAAAGCCACCCAGAAGATGACCAGGAGCTCCACGGAGGACACGACCACAGCGAAGCCGAGGAGCCTGGAGAGGTCCTCAGTGGTGGGATGGGGTCTCAGAGGGGTTTAGGAGGTCCTCAGGTGGTGGGATGGGGTCTACATAGGGGTTTAAGAGGTCCTCAGGTGGTGGGATGGGGTCTCCAGAGGGTTTAGGAGGTCCTCAGGTGGTGGGATGGGGTCTCCAGAGGGGTTTAGGAGGTCCTCAGGTGGTGGGATGGGGTCTCCATAGGGTTTAGGAGGTCCTCAGGTGATGGAATGGGGTCTCCAGAGGGGTTTAGGAGGTCCTCAGGTGGTGGGACGGGGTCTCCAGAGGGTTTGGGAGGTCCTCAGGTGATGGAATGGGGTCTCCAGAGGGGTTTAGGAGGTCCTCAGGTGGTGGGATGGGGTCTCCATAGGGTTTAGGAGGTCCTCAGGTGGTGGGATGGGGTCTCCAGAGGGTTTAGGAGGTCCTCAGGTGGTGGGATGGGGTCTCCATAGGGTTTAGGAGGTCCTCAGGTGGTGGGATGGGGTCTCCATAGGGTTTAGGAGGTCCTCAGGTGGTGGGATGGGGTCTCCAGAGGGGTTTGGGAGGTCCTCAGGTGGTGGGATGGGGTCTATATAGGGTTTAGGAGGTCCTCAGGTGGTGGGATGGGGTCTCCAGAGGGTTTAGGAGGTCCTCAGGTGGTGGGATGGGGTCTCCAGAGGGTTTAGGAGGACCTCAGGTGGTGGGATGGGGTCTCCAGAGGGGTTTAGGAGGTCCTCAGGTGGTGGGATGGGGTCTCCAGGGGGTTTAGGAGGTCCTCAGGTGGTGGGATGGGGTCTCCAGAGGGTTTAGGAGGTCCTCAGGTGGTGGGATGGGGTCTATATAGGGTTTAGGAGGTCCTCAGGTGGTGGGATGGGGTCTCCAGAGGGGTTTGGGAGGTCCTCAGTTGGTGGGATGGGGTCTATATAGGGTTTAGAAGGTCCTCAGGTGGTGGGATGGGGTCTCCAGAGGGGTTTAGGAGGTCCTCAGGTGGTGGGATGGGGTCTATATAGGGTTTAGGAGGTCCTCAGGTGGTGGTATGGGGTCTCCAGAGGGGTTTAGGAGGTCCTCAGGTGGTGGGATGGGGTCTATATAGGGTTTAGGAGGTCCTCAGGTGGTGGGATGGGGTCTATATAGGGTTTAGGAGGTCCTCAGGTGGTGGGATGGGGTCTATATAGGGTTTAGGAGGTCCTCAGGTGGTGGGATGGGGTCTATATAGGGTTTAGGAGGTCCTCAGGTGGTGGGATGGGGTCTATATAGGGTTTAGGAGGTCCTCAGGTGGTGGGATGGGGTCTATATAGGGTTTAGGAGGTCCTCAGGTGGTGGGATGGGGTCTATATAGGGTTTAGGAGGTTCTCAGGTGGTGGGATGGGGTCTCCAGAGGGGTTTAGGAGGTCCTCAGGTGGTGGGATGGGGTCTCCAGAGGGGTTTAGGAGGTCCTCAGGTGGTGGGATGGGGTCTATATAGGGTTTAGGAGGTTCTCAGGTGGTGGGATGGGGTCTCACCTCGGGGTGGAGGTCACAGAGGTCCACACGGCCACCACTGCCCCCTCCGTAGAAGAAGGGGGTTCCCACCAGGATGACTTCGGCCGAACCGTCTCCGTCCGTGTCCACAGCGCAGAGGGACGACCCAAAGGCTCCGCCCACCTGGGAGACCACGAGGACCTCAACGTGAGGACCTCAACGAGAAGACCTCAAATGAAGACCTCAAATGAAGACCTCAAATGAAGACCTCAAATGAGGACCTCAAATGAGGACCTCAACGTGAAGACCTCAACATGAAGATCTCCACATGAAGACCTCAAAGTGAGGACCTCAACTGAAGACCTCAAATGAAGACCTCAATGTAAGGATCTCAAAGTGGAGACCTCAACGTGAAGGACCTCAACGTGAAGACCTCAACATGAAGATCTCCACATGAAGACCTCAAATGAAGACCTCAAATAAAGACCTCAAATGAAGACCTCAAATGAAGACCTCAAATGAAGAGCTCCAATGAAGACCTCAAAGTGAGGACCTCAAAGTGAAGACCTCAACTGAAGACCTCAAATGAAGACCTCAAAGTGAAGACCTCAAATGAAGACCTCAAATGAAGACCTCAAATGAAGACCTCAAATGAAGACCTCAATTATGAAGACCTCAAAGTGAAGACCTCAAAGTGAAGACCTCAAATGAAGACCTCAAATGAAGACCTCAAAGTGAAGACCTCAAATGAAGACCTCAAATGAAGACCTCAAATGAAGACCTCAAATGAAGACCTCAATGAAGACCTCAACTGAAGACCTCAAGTGAAGACCTCCACGAGAGGACCTGAAGGACGGAGCCCCTGCGGTTGTCCCCCCTGACCTGAGGCCCGAGGGCGTCTCCGAGGAGGTCCCAGGAGTCTCCTCGGCGCTGGAGAAGGACGAGACGGCCGCGGTGGCCGTAGCGAGGGGCGCCCAAAGCCACCGCCCGGTGACCGTCGACGGACAACGACTCCACCGCGAAACCTACGGAGACGGAGAACCTGAGACCATCGGAGCTCCGGAACCTTCTCAAGGGCTTCAGAACCTTCTCAAGGGCTCCGGAACCTTCTGGAGGAGGACCTGAGGGCTCCAGAACCTTCTGGAGGAGCTTCAGAACCTTCTAAAGGAGGAACTGAGAGCTCCAGAACCTTCTGCAGAGCTCCTGGAACCTTCTCAAGAGCTCCAGAACCTTCTGGAGGAGCTTCAGAACCTTCTGGAGGAGGAACTGAGAGCTCCGGAACCTTCTGGAGGAGCTTCAGAACCTTCTGGAGGAGGAATTGAGAGCTCCAGAACCTTCTCAAGAGCTCCAGAACCTTCTAAAGGAGGAACCGAGAGCTCCAGAACCTTCTGGAGGAGGAATTGAGAGCTCTGGAACCTTCTGGAGGAGCTCCAGAACCTTCTGGAGGAGGACCTGAGAGCTCCGGAACCTTCTCAAGAGCTCTGGAACCTTCTGGAGGAGGAACTGAGAGCTCCGGAACCTTCTCAAGAGCTCCAGAACCTTCTAGAGGAGGACCTGAGAGCTCCGGAACCTTCTGGAGGAGCTCCAGAACCTTCTAAAGGAGGAACCGAGAGCTCCAGAACCTTCTGGAGGAGCTTCAGAACCTTCTCAAGAGCTCCAGAACCTTCTGGAGGAGCTCCAGAACCTTCTCAAGAGCTCCAGAACCTTCTAGAGGAGGAACTGAGAGCTCCGGAACCTTCTCAAGAGCTCCAGAACCTTCTAAAGGAGGAACTGAGACCTCCGGAATCTTCTGGAGGAGCGTCAGAACCTTCTGGAGGAGGAACTGAGACCTCCGGAACC
Source organism: Cuculus canorus (assembly GCF_017976375.1). NCBI lineage: Eukaryota > Metazoa > Chordata > Aves > Cuculiformes > Cuculidae > Cuculus > Cuculus canorus. Next base: position 259,903 of record NC_071438.1, read on the forward strand.
TTCTGGAGGAGCTCCAGAACCTTCTCAAGAGCTGCGGAACCTTCTGGAGGCCCCAAGATGTCCGCGTGGTGGCGGTGTCTCACCCAGGTAGGAGTTGTCCACGTCGTGACCACCGTTGGAGACGTTGAGCCAAGTGCGGTCTCCGCCGGCGCCGTAAAGCCACGCCCCTCCGGCCCAATCGTAGGCGCCCACCGCCCCCACCAGAGGACCTTCCTGCGGGGACAGAGGACACCACGAGAGCTCCGGAACCTTCTCCAGAGCTCCAGAACCTTCTCGAGAGCTCCAGAACCTTCTCCAGAGCTCCGGAACCTTCTCCAGAGCTCCAGAACCTTCTGGAAGATGAACTGAGAGCTCCAGAACCTTCTCGAGAGCTCCAGAACCTTCTGGAGGAGGAACTCGAGAGCTCCAGAACCTTCTCAAGAGCTCCGAAACCTTCTGAAGGAGCTTCAGAACCTTCTGGAAGAGGAACTGAGAGCTCTTCATGGAGGAACTGAGAGCTTCGGAACCTTCTCAAGAGCTTCAGAACCTTCTCGAGAGCTCCAGAACCTTCTGGAGGAGCTTCAGAACCTTCTGGAGGAGGACCTGAGAGCTCTTCATGGAGGAACCGAGAGCTTCAGAACCTTCTGGAGGAGCTTCAGAACCTTCTGGAAGAGGAACTGAGAGCTCCAGAACCTTCTCAAGAGCTCCAGAAGCTTCTTGAGAGCTCCGGAACCTTCTGGAGGAGCTTCAGAACCTTCTGGAAGAGGAACTGAGAGCTCCAGAACCTTCTCGAGAGCTCCAGAACCTTCTGGAGGAGCTTCAGAACCTTCTGGAGGAGGAACTGAGAGCTCTTCATGGAGGAACCGAGAGCTTCGGAACCTTCTGGAGGAGGAACCGAGAGCTCCAGAACCTTCTCAAGAGCTCCAGAACCTTCTCGAGAGCTCCGGAACCTTCTCGAGAGCTCCGGAACCTTCTGGAAGAGGAACTGAGAGCTCCGGAACCTTCTGGAGACCCCAAAGATCTCTCCGGAACCTTCGGGAGACCTCAAAGATCTTTCCAGAACATTCTGGAGGCCCCAAAGATCTCTCCAGAACCTTCATGGAGACCTCAAAGATCTCTCCAGAACCTTCTGGAGAGCTCCATAACCTTCATGGAGACCTCAAAGATCTCTCCGGAACCTTCTGGAGGAACCAAAGATCTCTCCAGAACCTTCTTGAGAGCTCCAGAACCTTCATGGAGACCTCAAAGATCTCTCCAGAACCTTCTGGAGGTCCCAAAGATCTCTCCGGAACCTTCTGGAGGAACCAAAGACCTCTCCAGAACCTTCTCGAGAGCTCCAGAACCTTCATGGAGACCTCAAAGCTCTCTCCAGAACCTTCTCGGGAGCTCCAGAACCTTCATGGAGACCTCAAAGATCTCTCCAGAACCTTCTGGAGGCCCCAAAGATCTCTCCAGAACCTTCTGGAGGAACCAAAGACCTCTCCAGAACCTTCTCGGGAGCTCCAGAACCTTCATGGAGACCTCAAAGATCTCTCCAGAACCTTCTGGAGGAACCAAAGACCTCTCCAGAACCTTCTCGAGAGCTCCAGAACCTTCATGGAGACCTCAAAGATCTCTCCAGAACTTTCTGGAGGTCCCAAAGATCTCTCCAGAACCTTCTCAAGAGCTCCAGAACCTTCATGGAGACCTCAAAGATCTCTCCAGAACCTTCTCAAGAGCTCCAGAACCTTCATGGAGACCTCAAAGATCTCTCCAGAACCTTCTCGAGAGCTCCAGAACCTTCATGGAGACCTCAAAGATCTCTCTGGAACCTTCTCAGGAGCTCCAGAACCTTCATGGAGACCTCAAAGATCTCTCCAGAACCTTCTCAGAAGCTCCAGAACCTTCATAGAGACCTCAAAGATCTCTCCAGAACCTTCTGGAGGTCCCAAAGATCTCTCCAGAACCTTCTCAAGAGCTCCAGAACCTTCATGGAGACCTCAAAGATCTCTCCAGAACCTTCTCGAGAGCTCCAGAACCTTCATGGAGACCGCAAAGATCTCTCCGGAACCTTCTGAAGGCCCCAAAGATCTCTCCAGAACCTTCTTGAGAGCTCCAGAACCTTCATGGAGACCTCAAAGATCTCTCCGGAACCTTCTGGAGGAACCAAAGATCTCTCCGGAACCTTCTGGAGGCCCCAAAGACCTCTCCAGAACCTTCTGGAGGAACCAAAGATCTCTCCGGAACCTTCTGGAGGCCCCAAAGACCTCTCCAGAACCTTCTCGGGAGCTCCAGAACCTTCATGGAGACCTCAAAGATCTCTCCAGAACCTTCTCAAGAGCTCCAGAACCTTCATGGAGACCTCAAAGATCTCTCCAGAACATTCTCAAGAGCTCCAGAACCTTCATGGAGACCTCAAAGATCTCTCCAGAACATTCTTGAGAGCTCCAGAACCTTCATGGAGACCTCAAAGATCTCTCCAGAACCTTCTCGAGAGCTCCAGAACCTTCATGGAGACCTCAAAGACCTCTCCCAAACCTCCATGGAGGTCTCCAAGATCTCCAGAACCTTCCTGGAAGAACCGCGAGAGCTCCAGAAGGTTCCATAGAGCTCCGGAGGTCCCTTTTTTAGGTGTCCACTCACGGGAGCGAAGGTGGCGCTGAAGCCCTCTTGACTCATCTCCAGCTGGAAGGAGCTGCCGTGGACCTGGCGCGTCCCTGAGGAGGCGGTGGGAGGAGCCTGAGAAGAAGACAACGGCCACCAGAGGTCCACGGGGTGGTGGCGAAGGGCCGTCGGTTACCTTCGACGGAGAAGATCTTGTGGTGGAGCTGCTCCTGAATGCCATGGAGGGCCTCAAAGTTGTCCACCCGGAAGACGAAGTCCTGAGAGGGCTTCGAGGAGATGGTGAGAAGTTCTTGGAGGGCTTCAGGGGTGGAGAAGGAACGACCGATCTGGAGAGGAGAGGACACGAGGAGATGGTGGAGATGGAGGAGGAGATGGAGGAGAACATGGAGGAGATGGAGGAGATGGAGGAGGAGATGGAGGAGGAGATGGAGGAGAAGATGGAGGAGATGGAGGAGGAGATGGAGGAGATGGAGGAGGAGATGGAGGAGGAGATGGAGGAGAAGATGGAGGAGGAGATGGAGGAGATGGAGGAGGAGATGGAGGAGATGGAGGAGATGGAGGAGGAGATGGAGGAGATGGAGGAGGAGATGGAGGAGGAGATGGAGGAGATGGAGGAGATGGAGGAGATGGAGGAGGAGATGGAGGAGGAGATGGAGGAGAACATGGAGGAGGAGATGGAGGAGATGGAGGAGGAGATGGAGGAGGAGATGGAGGAGATGGAGGAGATGGAGGAGGAGATGGAGGAGATGGAGGAGGAGATGGAGGAGATGGAGGAGGAGATGGAGGAGGAGATGGAGGAGGAGATGGAGGAGAAGATGGAGGAGGAGATGGAGGAGATGGAGGAGGAGTTGGAGGAGGAGATGGAGGAGGAGATGGAGGAGGAGATGGAGGAGGAGATGGAGGAGGAGATGGAGGAGGAGATGGAGGAGGAGATGGAGGAGGAGATGGAGGAGGAGATGGAGGAGGAGATGGAGGAGATGGAGGAGATGGAGGAGATGGAGGAGATGGAGGAGATGGAGGAGATGGAGGAGATGGAGGAGATGGAGCTGTTGTCCTCACGCCGATGGCGTAGCGCGTGACGTCCATCTTTTCGGCCAAGGGAATGACATCCTCGTAGCGGCGATCGTCGCGGAACTTTTGGCCATCGGTGATGACGATGAGGACCTTCAACGCATCTTCTCGGCCGCCCGCGGCCGCCGTGAAGGTCCTCGTCCTGCCCGGAAGGTCCATAGGAGACCTCAAAGAACCCTTTGAAGGCCCCAAAATGGGGGTGGAAGGGTGGTGGGAATATCTCACAGGACATCGGCGATGGCCGTGGCCGTCCGAGTGGTCCTTCCGAGCTGGTGGACCTCCGCCAGGAGAAGCGTTGGATCTCGGGAGCGGCGGAAAGCGTGGAAATCAAAATGGTGGACAACCAGGTGGGAGAACTGAGTGAGGGCGAACTGGAGAAGACACCAAAGGGCGACGGGAAGGGTCTCAGAGGGCTTCCAGAAGGTTCTAAGAAGGGGTTTGGGGGTCTTCAAGAAGGTCTTGAAGGATCTAAAGGGGTTCTGGAAGGGTTTTGGTGGTCTTCAAGAGGTCCTGGAAGGATCTAAAGGGGTTCCAGAGGGTTCTGGAAGGGTTTTGGTGGTCTTCAAGAAGGCTTTGAAGGATCTAAAGGGGTTCCAGAGGGTTCTGGAAGGGTTTTGGTGGTCTTCAAGAAGGCTTTGAAGGATCTAAAGGGGTTCCAGAAGGTTCTGAAAGGGTTTTGGTGGTCTTCAAGAGGGCTTTGAAGGATCTAAAGGGGTTCCAGAAGGTTCTGGAAGGGTTTTGGTGGTCTCAGAGAGGACTTTGAAGGACCTAAAGGGGTTCCTGAGGGTTCTGGAAGGGTTTTGGTGGTCTTCAAGAAGGCCTTGAAGGATCTAAAGGGGTTCCAAAAGGTTCTAAGAAGGGTTTTGGTGGTCTCAGAGGGGTCTTTGAAGGATCTAAAGGGGTTCCAGAGGGTTCTGGAAGGGTTTTGGTGGTCTCAGAGGGGTCTTTGAAGGACCTAAAGGGGTTCTGGAAGGGTTTTGGTGGTCTTTAAGAAGGCTTTGAAGGATCTAAAGGGGTTCCAGAAGGTTCTGGAAGGGTTTTGGTGGTCTCAGAGGGGTCTTTGAAGGATCTAAAGGGGTTCCAAAAGGTTCTAAGAAGGGTTTTGGTGGTCTCAGAGGGGTCTTTGAAGGATCTAAAGGGGTTCCAGAGGGTTCTGGAAGGGTTTTGGTGGTCTCAGAGGGGTCTTTGAAGGATCTAAAGGGGTTCCAGAGGGTTCTGGAAGGGTTTTGGTGGTCTCAGAGGGGTCCTGGAAGGATCTAAAGGGGTTCCAGAAGGTTCTGGAAGGGTTTTGGTGGTCTCAGAGGGCTCTTTGAAGGATCTAAAGGGGTTCCAGAGGGTTCTGGAAGGGTTTTCGTGGTCTCAGAGGGGTCTTTGAAGGATCTAAAGGGGTTCCAGAGAGTTCTGGAAGGGTTTTGGTGGTCTTCAAGGGGTCTTTGAAGGATCTAAAGGGGTTCCAGAGGGTTCTGGAAGGGTTTTGGTGGTCTTCAAGAAGGCTTTGAAGGATCTAAAGGGGTTCCAGAGGGTTCTGGAAGGGTTTTGGTGGTCTCAGAGGGGTCCTGGAAGGATCTAAAGGGGTTCCAGAGGGTTCTGGAAGGGTTTTGGTGGTCTTTAAGAAGGCTTTGAAGGATCTAAAGGGGTTCCAGAGGGTTCTGGAAGGGTTTTGGTGGTCTCAGAGTGGTCCTGGAAGGATCTAAAGGGGTTCCAGAGGGTTCTGGAAGGGTTTTGGTGGTCTCAGAGGGGTCTTTGAAGGATCTAAAGGGGTTCCAGAGGGTTCTGGAAGGGTTTTGGTGGTCTCAGAGGGGTCTTTGAAGGATCTAAAGGGGTTCCAGAAGGTTCTGGAAGGGTTTTGGTGGTCTCAGAGGGGTCTTTGAAGGATCTAAAGGGGTTCCAGAAGGTTCTGGAAGGGTTTTGGTGGTCTTCAAGAAGGCTTTGAAGGATCTAAAGGGGTTCCAGAGGGTTCTGGAAGGGTTTTGGTGGTCTTCAAGGTGTCCTGGAAGTATCTGAAGAGGTTCCAGAGGATTCTGGAAGGGTTTTGGTGGACTCAGAGGGATCCTGGAAGGATCTAAAGGGGTTCCAGAGGGTTCTGAAAGGGTTTTGGTGGTCTTCAAGAAGGCTTTGAAGGATCTAAAGGGGTTCCAGAAGGTTCTGGAAGGGTTTTGGTGGTCTTCAAGAAGGCTTTGAAGGATCTAAAGGGGTTCCAGAAGGTTCTGGAAGGGTTTTGGTGGTCCCAGAGGGGTCTTTGAAGGATCTAAAGGGGTTCCAGAAGGTTCTGGAAGGGTTTTGGCGGTCTTCAAGGGGTCCTGGAAGGATCTAAAGGGGTTCTGGAAGGGTTTTGGTGGTCCCAGAGGGGTCTTTGAAGGATCTAAAGGGGTTCCAGAGGGTTCTGGAAGGGTTTTGGTGGTCTTCAAGGGGTTCTGGAAGGATCTAAAGGGGTTCCAGAGGGTTCTGGAAGGGTTTTGGTGGTCTTCAAGAAGGCTTTGAAGGATCTAAAGGGGTTCCAGAGAGTTCTGGAAGGGTTTTGGTGGTCTCAGAGGGGTCCTGGAAGGATCTAAAGGGGTTCCAGAGGGTTCTGGAAGGGTTTTGGTGGTCTCAGAGGGGACTTTGAAGGATCTAAAGGGGTTCCAGAGGGTTCTGGAAGGCTTTTGGTGGTCTTCAAGAAGACCTTGAAGGATCTAAAGGGCTTCCAGAAGGTTCTGGAAGGGTTTTGGTGGTCTCAGAGGGGTCCTGGAAGGATCTAAAGGGGTTCCAGAGAGTTCTGGAAGGGTTTTGGTGGTCTTCAAGAAGGCTTTGAAGGATCTAAAGGGGTTCCAGAGGGTTCTGGAAGGGTTTTGGTGGTCTTCAAGAAGACCTTGAAGGATCTAAAGGGGTTCCAGAAGGTTCTGGAAGGGGTTTGGTGGTCTTCAAGAAGGCTTTGAAGGATCTAAAGGGGTTCCAGAGGGTTCTGGAAGGGTTTTGGTGGTCTTCAAGGGGTCTTTGAAGGATCTAAAGGGGTTCCAGAAGGTTCTGGAAGGGTTTTGGTGGTCTCAGAGAGGTCCTTGAAGGATCTAAAGGGGTTCCAGAGGGTTCTGGAAGGGTTTTGGTGGTCTCAGAGAGGTATTTGAAGGATCTAAAGGGGTTCCAGAAGGTTCTGGAAGGGTTTTGGTGGTCTCAGAGAGGTCTTTGAAGGATCTAAAGGGGTTCCAGAAGGTTCTGGAAGGGTTTTGGTGGTCTCAGAGGGGTCCTTGAAGGATCTAAAGGGGTTCCAGAGGGTTCTGGAAGGGTTTTGGTGGTCTCAGAGAGGTCTTTGAAGTCTCTAAAGGGGTTCCAGAAGGTTCTGGAAGGGTTTTGGTGGTCTCAGAGGGGTCCTGGAAGGATCTAAAGGGGTTCCAAAAGGTTCTAAGAAGGGTTTTGGTGGTCTTCAAGAAGGCTTTGAAGGATCTAAAGGGGTTCCAGAGGGTTCTGGAAGGGTTTTGGTGGTCTTTGAGAAGGCTTTGAAGGATCTAAAGGGGTTCCAGAGGGTTCTGGAAGGGTTTTGGTGGTCTCAGAGGGGTCTTTGAAGGATCTAAAGGGGTTCCGGAGGGTTCTGGAAGGGTTTTGGTGGTCTTCAGGAAGGCTTTGAAGGATCTAAAGGGGTTCCAGAGGGTTCTGGAAGGGTTTTGGTGGTCTCAGAGGGGTCTTTGAAGGATCTAAAGGGGTTCCGGAGGGTTCTGGAAGGGTTTTGGTGGTCTTCAGGAAGGCTTTGAAGGATCTAAAGGGGTTCCAGAGGGTTCTGGAAGGGTTTTGGTGGTCTCAGAGGGGTCCTGGAAGGACCTAAAGGGGTTCTTGAAGGGTTTTGGTGGTCTTCAAGAAGGTCTTGAAGGATCTAAAGGGGTTCCAGAGGGTTCTGGAAGGGTTTTGGTGGTCTCAGAGGGGTCCTGGAAGGATCTAAAGGGGTTCCAGAGGGTTCTGGAAGGGTTTTGGTGGTCTCAGAGGGGTCCTGGAAGGATCTAAAGGGGTTCCAGAGGGTTCTGGAAGGGTTTTGGTGGTCTTCAAGGGGTTCTGGAAGGATCTAAAGGGGTTCCAGAAGGTTCTGAAAGGGTTTTGGTGGTCTTCAAGAGGGCTTTGAAGGATCTAAAGGGGTTCCAGAAGGTTCTGGAAGGGTTTTGGTGGTCTCAGAGGGGTCCTGGAAGGATCTAAAGGGGTTCCAGAGAGTTCTGGAAGGGTTTTGGTGGTCTTCAAGAAGGCCTTGAAGGATCTAAAGGGGTTCCAAAAGGTTCTAAGAAGGGTTTTGGTGGTCTCAGAGGGGTCCTGGAAGGATCTAAAGGGGTTCCAGAGGGTTCTGGAAGGGTTTTGGTGGTCTTCAAGAGGTCCTGGAAGGATCTAAAGGGGTTCCAGAGGGTTCTGGAAGGGTTTTGGTGGTCTCAGAGGGGTCCTGGAAGGATCTAAAGGGGTTCCAGAGGGTTCTGGAAGGGTTTTGGTGGTCTCAGAGGGGTCCTGGAAGGATCTAAAGGGGTTCCAGAGGGTTCTGGAAGGGTTTTGGTGGTCTCAGAGGGGTCCTGGAAGGATCTAAAGGGGTTCCAGAGGGTTCTGGAAGGGTTTTGGTGGTCTTCAAGAAGACCTTGAAGGATCTAAAGGGGTTCCAGAGGGTTCTGGAAGGGTTTTGGTGGTCTCAGAGGGGTCTTTGAAGGATCTAAAGGGGTTCCAGAAGGTTCTGGAAGGGTTTTGGTGGTCTTCAAGAAGGCTTTGAAGGATCTAAAGGGGTTCCAGAGGGTTCTGGAAGGGTTTTGGTGGTCTTCAAGGTGTCCTGGAAGTATCTGAAGAGGTTCCAGAGGATTCTGGAAGGGTTTTGGTGGACTCAGAGGGATCCTGGAAGGATCTAAAGGGGTTCCAGAGGGTTCTGAAAGGGTTTTGGTGGTCTTCAAGAAGGCTTTGAAGGATCTAAAGGGGTTCCAGAAGGTTCTGGAAGGGTTTTGGTGGTCTTCAAGAAGGCTTTGAAGGATCTAAAGGGGTTCCAGAAGGTTCTGGAAGGGTTTTGGTGGTCCCAGAGGGGTCTTTGAAGGATCTAAAGGGGTTCCAGAAGGTTCTGGAAGGGTTTTGGCGGTCTTCAAGGGGTCCTGGAAGGATCTAAAGGGGTTCTGGAAGGGTTTTGGTGGTCCCAGAGGGGTCTTTGAAGGATCTAAAGGGGTTCCAGAGGGTTCTGGAAGGGTTTTGGTGGTCTTCAAGGGGTTCTGGAAGGATCTAAAGGGGTTCCAGAGGGTTCTGGAAGGGTTTTGGTGGTCTTCAAGAAGGCTTTGAAGGATCTAAAGGGGTTCCATAGAGTTCTGGAAGGGTTTTGGTGGTCTCAGAGGGGTCCTGGAAGGATCTAAAGGGGTTCCAGAGGGTTCTGGAAGGGTTTTGGTGGTCTCAGAGGGGACTTTGAAGGATCTAAAGGGGTTCCAGAGGGTTCTGGAAGGGTTTTGGTGGTCTTCAAGAAGACCTTGAAGGATCTAAAGGGCTTCCAGAAGGTTCTGGAAGGGTTTTGGTGGTCTCAGAGGGGTCCTGGAAGGATCTAAAGGGGTTCCAGAGAGTTCTGGAAGGGTTTTGGTGGTCTTCAAGAAGGCTTTGAAGGATCTAAAGGGGTTCCAGAGGGTTCTGGAAGGGTTTTGGTGGTCTTCAAGAAGACCTTGAAGGATCTAAAGGGGTTCCAGAGGGTTCTGGAAGGGTTTTGGTGGTCTTCAAGGGGTCTTTGAAGGATCTAAAGGGGTTCCAGAAGGTTCTGGAAGGGTTTTGGTGGTCTTCAAGGGGTCTTTGAAGGATCTAAAGGGGTTCCAGAAGGTTCTGGAAGGGTTTTGGTGGTCTTCAAGGGGTCTTTGAAGGATCTAAAGGGGTTCCAGAGGGTTCTGGAAGGGTTTTGGTGGTCTTCAAGGGGTCTTTGAAGGATCTAAAGGGGTTCCAGAAGGTTCTGGAAGGGTTTTGGTGGTCTCAGAGAGGTCCTTGAAGGATCTAAAGGGGTTCCAGAGGGTTCTGGAAGGGTTTTGGTGGTCTTCAAGGGGTTCTGGAAGGATCTAAAGGAGTTCCAGAGGGTTCTGGAAGGGTTTTGGTGGTCTCAGAGAGGTATTTGAAGGATCTAAAGGGGTTCCAGAAGGTTCTGGAAGGGTTTTGGTGGTCTCAGAGAGGTCTTTGAAGGATCTAAAGGGGTTCCAGAAGGTTCTGGAAGGGTTTTGGTGGTCTCAGAGGGGTCCTGGAAGGATCTAAAGGGGTTCCAGAGGGTTCTGGAAGGGTTTTGGTGGTCTTCAAGAAGGCTTTGAAGGATCTAAAGGGGTTCCAGAAGGTTCTGGAAGGGTTTTGGTGGTCTCAGAGGGCTCTTTGAAGGATCTAAAGGGGTTCCAGAGGGTTCTGGAAGGGTTTTGGTGGTCTTCAAGAAGACCTTGAAGGATCTAAAGGGGTTCCAGAAGGTTCTGGAAGGGTTTTGGTGGTCTTCAAGAAGACCTTGAAGGATCTAAAGGGGTTCCAGAAGGTTCTGGAAGGGTTTTGGTGGTCTCAGAGGGGTCTTTGAAGGATCTAAAGGGGTTCCAGAAGGTTCTGGAAGGGTTTTGGTGGTCCCAGAGGGGTCTTTGAAGGATCTAAAGGAGTTCCAGAGGGTTCTGGAAGGGTTTTGGTGGTCTTCAAGAAGGTCTTGAAGGATCTAAAGGGGTTCCAAAAGGTTCTGGAAGGGGTTTGGTGGTCTTCAAGAAGGCTTTGAAGGATCTAAAGGGGTTCCAGAGGGTTCTGGAAGGGTTTTGGTGGTCTTCAAGGGGTCTTTGAAGGATCTAAAGGGGTTCCAGAAGGTTCTGGAAGGGTTTTGGTGGTCTCAGAGAGGTCCTTGAAGGATCTAAAGGGGTTCCAGAGGGTTCTGGAAGGGTTTTGGTGGTCTCAGAGGGGTCTTTGAAGGATCTAAAGGGGTTCCAGAGGGTTCTGGAAGGGTTTTGGTGGTCTCAGAGGGGTCTTTGAAGGATCTAAAGGGGTTCCAGAAGGTTCTGGAAGGGTTTTGGTGGTCTCAGAGAGGTCTTTGAAGGCTCTAAAGAGTTCCAGAAGGTTCTGGAAGGGTTTTGGTGGTCTCAGAGGACCTTCTGGCCCTCACCTGAGTGTCGGTTCCTCTGAAACGCTTCATCACCTCCACCACAAAGGTCTTCATCTTCACGAACTCTTCGGCTTTGATACTTCCGGAGCCGTCGATGAGGAAAACGATATCGGAGGGACGTTGAGGACACTCTGAGACGGAGGACAACCAACGGTCAACCCCCTGCGGGTTGTCCTCCTCCCACCTCTCCGCCCTCGAGGAGAACGTTCCGTACGGGGTTGAAAGGTCGGGAAGCGTTGGAGCTCCTGGAAGTCGGTGTCCAGGAGGACACAGAAACCGCTGACGTAGATGTTCTCTCCACACGTTTGGGACAAAGTGGGACCACAGACCTGGAAAGGGGACACCGAGGTCAGAAGACACCAAAACCACCAATTTTGAGGTCCAAACCTCCTCCATTTGACCAAATTGGAGGTCCCACCTCCTTCATTTGACCAATTTTGGGGTCCCACCACTTTGATGTCCACCAAAAACACCAATTTGGAGGTCCAAACCTCCTCAATTTGACCAATTTTGGGGTTCCACCACTTTGATGTCCACCAGAAAGACCAATTTTGGGGTCCCACCTCCTCCATTTGACCAATTTTGGGGTCCCACCCTCCTCCATTTGACCAATTTTGGGGTCCCACCTCCTCCATTTGACCAATATTGAGGTCCCACCTCCTCCATTTGACCAATTTTGGGGTTCCACCACTTTGATGTCCACCAAAAACACCAATTTTGAGGTCCCACCTCCTCCATTTGACCAATTTTGAGGTCCCACCTCCTCCATTTGACCAATTTTGGGGTTCCACCTCCTCCATTTGACCAATTTTGAGGTCCCACCTCCTCCATTTGACCAATTTTGGGGTTCCACCACTTTGATGTCCACCAAAAACACCAATTTTGAGGTCCCACCTCCTCCATTTGACCAATTTTGGGGTCCCACCTCCTCCATTTGACCAATTTTGGGGTTCCACCACTTTGATGTCCACCAAAAACACCAATTTGGAGGTCCCACCTCCTCCATTTGACCCATTTTGAGGTCCCACCTCCTCCATTTGACCAATTTTGAGGTCCCACCTCCTCCATTTGACCAATTTTGAGGTTCCACCTCCTCCATTTGGCCAATTTGGGGGTTCAACCACTTTGATGTCCACCAAAACCACCAATTTTGAGGTCCCACCTCCTCCATTTGACCCATTTTGAGGTCCCACCTCCTCCATTTGACCAATTTTGGGGTCCCACCTCCTCCATTTGACCAATTTTGAGGTCCCACCTCCTCCATTTGACCCATTTTGAGGTCCCACCTCCTCCATTTGACCAATTTTGAGGTCCCACCTCCTCCATTTGACCAATTTTGGGGTTCAACCACTTTGATGTCCACCAAAAACACCAATTTTGGGGTCCCACCTCCTCCATTTGACCAATTTTGAGGTCCCACCTCCTCCATTTGGCCCATTTGGAGGTCCCACCTCCTCCATTTGGCCAATTTTGGGGTCCCACCTCCTCCATTTGACCAATTTTGGGGCTCCACCACTTTGATGTCCACCAAAAAAACCAATTTTGAGGTCCCACCTCCTCCATTTGACCAATTTTGGGGTCCCACCTCCTCCATTTGACCAATTTTGGGGTTCAACCACTTTGATGTCCACCAAAAACACCAATTTTGGGGTCCCACCTCCTCCATTTGACCAATTTTGAGGTCCCACCTCCTCCATTTGGCCCATTTGGAGGTCCCACCTCCTCCATTTGGCCAATTTTGGGGTCCCACCTCCTCCATTTGACCAATTTTGGGGTTCCACCACTTTGATGTCCACCAAAAACACCAATTTTGAGGTCCCACCTCCTCAATTTGACCAATTTTGAGGTCCCACCTCCTCCATTTGACCAATTTTGGGGTTCAACCACTTTGATGTCCACCAAAAACACCAATTTTGGGGTCCCACCTCCTCCATTTGGCCCATTTGGAGGTCCCACCTCCTCCATTTGGCCAATTTTGGGGTCCCACCTCCTCCATTTGACCAATTTTGGGGTTCAACCACTTTGATGTCCACCAAAAACACCAATTTTGAGGTCTAAATCTCCTCAATTTGGCCAATTTTGGGGTTCCACCACTTTGATGTCCACCAAAAAGACCAATTTTGAGGTCCCACCTCCTCAATTTGGCCAATTTTGGGGCTCAACCACTTTGGTGTCCACCAAAAACACCAATTTTGAGGTCCAAACCTCCTCAATTTGACCAATTTTGGGGTTCCACCACTTTGATGTCCACCAAAAAGACCAATTTTGAGGTCCCACCTCCTCCATTTGACCAATTTTGGGGCTCAACCACTTTGATGTCCACCAAAAACACCAATTTTGGGGTCCCACCTCCTCAATTTGACCAATTTTGGGGCTCAACCACTCTGATGTCCACCAGAAAGACCAATTTTGAGGTCCCACCTCCTCCATTTGACCAATTTTGGGGTCCCACCTCCTCCATTTGACCAATTTTGAGGTCCCACCTCCTCCGTTTGACCAATTTTGGGGTCCCACCTCCTCCATTTGGCCCCTGTGGAGGTCCCCCCCCTTTGGTGTCCCCCCCAAACAATTTTGGGGTCCCCTCACCAACGCTCCGTGGTCGCCGACGGCCATCGTTAACCCCAAGGAGGCGTTGGCGGCGCCTTCGGCTCCTACGGAAGGAGGCGATGGGTTCCCACCACCTTCTCCGGTGGTTCTTTGGGGTTCAGGAGATGGAAGGGGTTGGTGGAGGTCTCACCGCCCACCGGCACCTCCCGGCACGTTCCGGAGCTCCGTCGGCACCAATGGATCCGTCCCATCCCGTCGGCACCGCGACGGTGCCGGGGAGCGCCCACCAACACCCTGGAGGGGGTCAGGGGGTCTTCATGAGTCACAACCACCATTTTGGGGGTCAAAGACACCATTTTGGGGGTCAAGAACCTCATTTTGGAGGTCAAGAACCTCATTTTTGGGGTCAGAACCACCGTTTTGGGGGTCAAGAACCTCATTTTTGGGGTCAAAACCACGATTTTTGGGGTCAAAAGCACCGTTTTGGGGGTCAAAAGCACCATTTTTGGGGTCAAAACAACCATTTTTGGGGTCAAAAGCACCGTTTTGGGGGTCAGAACCACCATTTTTGACGTCAAGAACCTCATTTTTGGGGTCAAGAACCTCATTTTTGGGGTCAAATCCACCATTTTGGGGGTCAGAACCACCATTTTGACGTCAAGAACCTCATTTTGGAGGTCAAGAACCTTATTTTTGGGGTCAAACCCACCATTTTGGGGGTCAAGAACCTCATTTTTGGAGGTCAGGAACCTCATTTTTGGGGTCAGAACCACCGTTTTGGGGGTCAAGAACCTCATTTTTGGGGTCAAAACCACGATTTTTGGGGTCAAAAGCACCGTTTTGGGGGTCAAAAGCACCATTTTTGGGGTCAAAACAACCATTTTTGGGGTCAAAAGCACCGTTTTGGGGGTCAGAACCACCATTTTTGACGTCAAGAACCTCATTTTTGGGGTCAAGAACCTCATTTTTGGGGTCAAATCCACCATTTTGGGGGTCAGAACCACCATTTTGACGTCAAGAACCTCATTTTGGAGGTCAAGAACCTTATTTTTGGGGTCAAACCCACCATTTTGGGGGTCAAGAACCTCATTTTTGGGGTCAAAAACCTCATTTTGGAGGTCAAGAACCTCATTTTTGGGGTCAAAACCACCTTTTGGGGGGTCAGAACCACCATTTTGGGGTCAGAACCACCAATTTGGGAGTCAAGAACCTCATTTTTGGGGTCAAAGCCACCATTTAGGGGTAAAAGCCACCGTTTTGGGGGTCAGAACCACCATTTTGGGGGTCAAGAACCTCATTTTGGAGGTCAAGAGCCTCATTTTTGGGGTCAAAACCACCATTTTGGGGTCAAAGCCACCATTTTTGGGGTCAGAACCACCATTTTGGGGCTCAAAACCACCATTTTGGGGATCAAACCACCATTTTGTGGGTCAGAACCACCATTTTTGAGGTAAAAATCACCATTTTGGGGGTCAAACCCACCATTTCTGGGGTCCATAACCTCATTTTTGGGGTCAAAACCACCATTTCTGGGGTCAAACCCCTCATTTTAGGGGTCAAACCCACCATTTCTGGGGTCAAACCCACCATTTTGGGGGTCAGAACCACCATTTTGGGGGTCAGAACCACCATTTTGGGGTCAAACCCGTCATTTTTGGGCTCAAACCCACCATTTCTGGGGTCAGAACCACCATTTTGAGGGTCAGAACCACCATTTTGGGGTCAAACCCATCATTTTTTGGGTCAAACCCATCATTTTGGGGGTCAAACCCTCCATTTTGAGGGTCAGAACCACCATTTTGAGGGTCAGAACCACCATTTTGAGGGTCAGAACCACCATTTTGGGGTCAAACCCTCCATTTTTGGGGTCAAACCCTCCATTTTGAGGGCCAAACCCACCATCTTGGGGTCAAACCCACCATTTTGAGGGCCAAACTCACCATTTCTTGAGCCAAAACCACCATTTTGGGGGTCCAACCCATCCTTTTTAGGGCCAAACTCTTCATTTTAGGGCCCAAAGACACCATTTTTTGGGGTCCCCCCCCCCCCGTTCTGGCGTTCTCCTCCTCACCCTCCGCCGTCGCTGCTGACGAAGGCTCCAACGGCGGCACCGAAGGCGCCGTCGGCGTCGCCGGAGAAGACGATGGGCGTTTCGGTGTCGAAGGCCAAAGTCAGACCTGGGTTAAGGGGGGGAAAAAAAATGGGGGGGGGGGGGGGACACCCCTTGAGGTCATCCATTGGACCCCCAAAGTCTCGACTCCCCCCAAAAATGGCCCCACCCGAACCCACCGGCGCTCAGGAGGGTGAGAAGAAGACCTCTCGGTCCCATAGCGGCGCCTGAGGAACTGAGGGGGGGGGGAACTGGGGGGGAACTGGGGGGGAACTGGGAATGGGGGAGGGGGAAGTTGGGGTTTGGGAGGGGAAGGAAGAAGGGGGGGGGAGGGGGGGAGGAAGTGGGAGGAGGTGGAGGAGTGGGGGGGGGAAGTTGGGAGCGGGGGGACTGGGGGGACTGGGAGCACTGGGAGGGGGACTGGGAGCACTGGGAGGGGGACTGGGAGGACTGGGAGCACTGGGAAGGGGACTGGGAGCACTGGGAAGGGGACTGGGAGCACTGGGAGGGGGACTGGGAGCACTGGGAGGGGGACTGGGAGCACTGGGAGGGGCGATGGGGGGACTGGGAGTACTGGGAGGGGGACTGGGAGCACTGGGAGGGGGACTGGGAGCACTGGGAGAGGCGATAAGGGGGCTGGGAAGGGGAATGGGAGCACTGGGAGGGGGACTGGGAGCACTGGGAGGGGGACTGGGAGGACTGGGAGGGACTGGGAGCACTGGGAGTTGGACTGGGGACACTGGGAGGGGGACTGGGAGCAACGGGAGCACTGGGAGGGGGACTGGGGACACTGGGAGGGAACTGGGGGCACTGGGAGGGTACTGGGAGCACTGGGAGAAGCAATGAGGGTACTGGGAGCACTGGGAGGGGGACTGGGAGCACTGGGAGGGGGACTGGGAGCGCTGGGAGGGGGACTGGGAGCGCTGGGAGGGGGACTGGGAGCGCTGGGAGGGGGACTGGGAGCACTGGGAGAGGCGATAAGGGGGCTGGGAAGGGGACTGGGAGGACTGGGAGGACTGGGAGGGGGACTGGGGGGACTGGGAGGGAGACTGGGAGGGGACTGGGAGCACTGGGAGGGGGACTGGGGGGACTGGGAGGGGGACTGGGAGCACTGGGAGGGGACTGGGAGCACTGGGAGGGGGACTGGGGAGACTGGGAGGGGGACTGGGAGCGCTGGGAGGGGGACTGGGAGCACTGGGAGAGGCGATAAGGGGGCTGGGAAGGGGACTGGGAGCACTGGGAGGGGGACTGGGAGCACTGGGAGGGGGACTGGGAGCACTGGGAGGGGGACTGGGAGCGCTGGGAGGGGGACTGGGAGCGCTGGGAGGGGACTGGGAGCGCTGGGAGGGGACTGGGAGCACTGGGAGGGGACTGGGAGGGGGACTGGGGGCACTGGGAGGGGGACTGGGGGCACTGGGAGAGGGACTGGGAGCACTGGGAGAGGGACTGGGAGCACTGGGAGGGGGACTGGGAGCACTGGGAGGGGCGATGGGGGGACTGGGAGCGCTGGGAGGGGGACTGGGAGCACTGAGAGGGGACTGGGAGCACTGTGAGGGGGACTGGGAGCACTGGGAGGGACTGGGAGTGCTGGGAGCAGCTATGGGGGGACTGGGAGGAGCCATAAGGGTACTGGGAGCACTGGGAGGGGGACTGGGAGGGGGACTGGGAGGGGCAATGAGGGTACTGGGAGCACTGGGAGGGGGACTGGGAGGGGGACTGGGAGCACTGGGAGCAGCTATGGGGGCACTGGGAGGAGCAATGAGGGTACTGGGAACACTGGGAGCGGGACTGGGAGGACTGGGAGCAGCTATGCGGCGACTGGGAGCAATGGGAGGGGGACTGGGGGCACTGGGAGGGGACTGGGAGCGCTGGGAGGGGGACTGGGAGCGCTGGGCGGGGGACTGGGAGGACTGGGAGGGGCACTGGGAGCACTGGGAGCAGCTATGGGGGGACTGGGAGGAGCAATGAGGGTACTGGGGACAAACTGGGAGGGGACTGGGACGAACTGGGGGGCACTGGGACGAACCGGGGGGCACTGGGAGGGGACTGGGAGGAACTGGGGGGCACTGGGAGGAAGTGGGAGGAGGCTCCCAGTGCTCCCAGTCCCCTCCCAGTGCTACCAGTCCCCCTTCCCAGTGCTCCCCAGTTCATCCCAGTCCCCTCTCAGTGCTCCCAGTTCGTCCCAGACCCCTCCCAGTACTCCCCAGTGCCCTCCCAGTGCCCTCCAGTCCCCTCCCAGTGCCCCCCAGTTCATCCCAGTCCCCTCTCAGTGCTCCCAGTTCGTCCCAGACCCCTCCCAGTACTCCCCAGTGCCCTCCCAGTGCCCTCCAGTTCACTGTTCACTCCAGTCCCCTCCCAGTGCCCCCCAGTTCATCCCAGTCCCCTCCCAGTGCTCCCCAGTCCCCTCCCAGTGCTCCCCAGTGCCCTCCAGTTCACCCCAGTCCCCTCCCAGTGCCCCCCAGTTCATCCCAGTCCCCTCCCAGTGCCCCCCAGTTCATCCCAGCCCCCACCCAGTGCCCCCCAGTTCATCCCAGTCCCCTCCCAGTGCTCCCCAGTTCACCCCAGTGCCCCTCCCAGTGCTCCCCAGTTCGTCCCAGTCCCCTCCCAGTGCCTCCCAATGCCCTCCCAGTGCTCCCCAGTTCACTCCAGTCCCCTCCCAGTGCTCCCCAGTTCATCCCAGTCCCCTCCCAGTGCTCCCCAGTTCACCCCAGTGCCCCTCCCAGTGCTCCCCAGTTCGTCCCAGTCCCCTCCCAGTGCCCTCCAGTTCATCCCAGTGCCCTCCCAGTGCTCCCCAGTCCGTCTCAGTCCCCTCCCAGTTCGTCCCAGTCCCCTCCCAGTGCTCCCCAGTGCCTCCCATTTCACCCCAAACCCCTCCCAGTTCATCCCAGTCCCCCCCCAGTTCGTCCCAGTCCCCTCCCAGTGCCCCCCAGTTCATCCCAGCCCCCACCCAGTGCTCCTCAGTTCATCCCAGTGCCCCCAGTTCGTCCCAGTCCCCTCCCAGTTCGCCCCAGTCCGAAGGGGCACAGGGGTTTTGGCGGGAAAATGAGGGGGTTTGGGGCGCCCCATTCCCTCCCCGCGCTCCCGGTGCCCTCGCGGCCCCTCCCCCGGATGTGACGTCATTGGGGCGGTGACGCGAGCGCCGGAACGGAGTGAGGAGGGGTCAGATGGGGGGCGGGAGAGCCCCTGTGGGGCAGAGGGGGCCCTGTGGGGTCTCTATGGGGTCTCTGTGGGGCAGAGGGGTCTCTATGGGTCCCTGTGGGGTCTCTATGGGGTCTCTATGGGTCTCTATGGGGTCTCTGTGGGTCTCTATGGGTCTCTATGGGGTCTCTATGGGGTCTCTGTGGGGTCTCTATGGGGTCTCTGTGGGTCTCTATGGGGTCTCTATGGGGTCTCTGTGGGGCAGAGGGGTCTCTATGGGGTCTCTATGGGGTCTCTGTGGGTCTCTATGGGTCTCTATGGGGTCTCTATGGGGTCTCTATGGGGTCTCTGTGGGGTCTCTATGGGGTCTCTGTGGGTCTCTATGGGGTCTCTATGGGGTCTCTGTGGGTCTCTATGGGTCTCTGTGGGTCTCTATGGGGTCTCTGTGGGTCTCTGTGGGTCTCTATGGGTCTCTGTGGGTCTCTATGGGGTCTCTATGGGTCTCTATGGGTCTCTGTGGGTCTCTATGGGTCTCTGTGGGTCTCTATGGGGTCTCTGTGGGTCTCTATGGGTCTCTATGGGTCTCTATGGGGTCTCTATGGGTCTCTGTGGGTCTCTATGGGTCTCTGTGGGTCTCTATGGGGTCTCTGTGGGTCTCTATGGGGTCTCTATGGGTCTCTGTGGGTCTCTATGGGTCTCTGTGGGTCTCTATGGGGTCTCTATGGGGTCTCTATGGGGTCTCTGTGGGTCTCTATGGGTCTCTATGGGTCTCTATGGGTCTCTATGGGTCTCTATGGGGTCTCTATGGGGTCTCTGTGGGGTCTCTATGGGGTCTCTATGGGGTCTCTATGGGTCTCTATGGGGTCTCTATGGGTCTCTATGGGTCCCTGTGGGGTCTCTATGGGGTCTCTATGGGTCTCTATGGGGTCTCTGTGGGTCTCTATGGGTCTCTATGGGGTCTCTATGGGGTCTCTGTGGGGTCTCTGTGGGTCTCTATGGGGTCTCTATGGGGTCTCTGTGGGTCTCTGTGGGTCTCTATGGGTCTCTATGGGGTCTCTATGGGGTCTCTGTGGGTCTCTATGGGGTCTCTATGGGGTCTCTGTGGGTCTCTATGGGGTCTCTATGGGTCTCTATGGGTCTCTATGGGGTCTCTGTGGGGTCTCTATGGGGTCTCTGTGGGGTCTCTATGGGTCTCTATGGGTCTCTATGGGGTCTCTATGGGGTCTCTATGGGTCTCTATGGGTCTCTATGGGGTCTCTATGGGTCTCTATGGGGTCTCTGTGGGGTCTCTATGGGTCTCTGTGGGTCTCTATGGGGTCTCTGTGGGTCTCTGTGGGTCTCTGTGGGTCTCTGTGGGTCTCTATGGGGTCTCTATGGGGTCTCTATGGGTCTCTATGGGGTCTCTGTGGGTCTCTATGGGTCTCTATGGGGTCTCTGTGGGGTCTCTGTGGGGTCTCTGTGGGGTCTCTGTGGGTCTCTATGGGGTCTCTATGGGTCTCTATGGGTCTCTATGGGGTCTCTATGGGGTCTCTGTGGGTCTCTATGGGGTCTCTGTGGGTCTCTATGGGGTCTCTATGGGTCTCTGTGGGTCTCTGTGGGTCTCTGTGGGTCTCTATGGGGTCTCTATGGGGTCTCTGTGGGTCTCTGTGGGTCTCTGTGGGGTCTCTATGGGGTCTCTATGGGGTCTCTGTGGGTCTCTGTGGGTCTCTATGGGGTCTCTATGGGGTCTCTATGGGGTCTCTGTGGGTCTCTATGGGGTCTCTGTGGGTCTCTGTGGGTCTCTGTGGGTCTCTGTGGGTCTCTATGGGGTCTCTATGGGGTCTCTGTGGGTCTCTGTGGGGTCTCTATGGGGTCTCTATGGGGTCTCTATGGGGTCTCTGTGGGTCTCTATGGGGTCTCTGTGGGTCTCTGTGGGTCTCTGTGGGTCTCTGTGGGTCTCTATGGGGTCTCTATGGGGTCTCTATGGGTCTCTATGGGGTCTCTGTGGGTCTCTATGGGTCTCTATGGGGTCTCTGTGGGGTCTCTGTGGGGTCTCTGTGGGGTCTCTGTGGGTCTCTATGGGGTCTCTATGGGTCTCTATGGGTCTCTATGGGGTCTCTGTGGGTCTCTATGGGGTCTCTGTGGGTCTCTATGGGGTCTCTATGGGTCTCTGTGGGTCTCTGTGGGTCTCTGTGGGTCTCTATGGGGTCTCTATGGGGTCTCTGTGGGTCTCTGTGGGTCTCTGTGGGGTCTCTATGGGGTCTCTATGGGGTCTCTGTGGGTCTCTGTGGGTCTCTATGGGTCCCTATGGGGTCTCTGTGGGTCTCTGTGGGTCTCTGTGGGTCTCTGTGGGTCTCTATGGGTCTCTGTGGGTCTCTATGAGTCTCTATGGGTCTCTATGGGTCAAAGGGGTCCCTATGGGGTCTCTATGGGTCTCTGTGAGTCCCTATGGGTCGGGGGGGGGTCTCTGCAGGGTCCCCTGTGGGGCAGAGGGTCCTTATAGGGTCGCTATGGGGCAGGGAGGGGTCGCCTATGGGTAAGGGGGGGGTCCCTATGGGTCTGGGGGTCTCTGTGGGTCCCTATGGGTCTGGGGGGTCCCTATGGAGTTGCTATGGGTCTGGGGCGGTGCCTGTGGGTCAGGGGGTCCCTGTGGGTCTGGGGGATCCTATATGGGTCGGGGGCATTGCTATGGGTGGGGGGAGGTGGGTTCCTATGGGTCTCTTTATGGGTCTCTGTGGGTTATGGGTCTCTATGGGGATTCTGTGGGTCCCTATGGGTCCGTATAGGTCTGTGTGGTCCCCATGGTTTTCTATGGGGTCCCTATGGGGTCCCTATGGGTCTCTATGGGTCCCTATGGGTCCCTATGGGTCCCTATGGGTCCCTGTGGGGTCTCTGTGGGGTCTCTGTGGGTCTCTATGGGTCTCTATGGGTCTCTGTGGTCCTCATGGTTTTCTATGGGGTCCCTATGGGTCTCTCTATGGGTCTCTATGGGTCTCTGTGGGTCCCTATGGGTCGGGGGGGATCTCTATGGGGTCTCTATGGGGTCTCTATGGGGTCTCTATGGGGTCTCTATGGGGTCTCTATGGGGTCTCTATGGGTCTCTGTGGGTCTCTGTGGGTCTTTATGGTTCCCTGTGAGTCTCTATGATTCTCTATGACTCTTTATGGTCCCCTATGACTCTCTATGACTCTCTATGGTTCTCTATGGGTCTCTATGGTTCCCTATGACTCTCTATGGTCCCCTATGACTCTCTATGACTCTCTATGGTTCCCTATGGGTCTCTATGGTTCCCTATGACTCTCTATGGTCACCTATGACTCTCTATGACTCTCTATGGTTCCCTATGACTCTCTATGATTCTCTATGACTCCCTATGGTTCCCTATGGTTCCCTATGGTTCCCTATGGGTCTCTATGGTTCCCTATGGGTCCCTATGGTCCCCTATGGTTCCCTATGGGTCTCTATGGTTCCCTATGGGTCCCTATGGTTCCCTATGGTTCCCTATGGGTCCCTATGGGTCTCTATGGTTCCCTATGGGTCTCTCCTCTACAGGTGATGGCGGCCGTGGGCCCAATTGCCCTCCGAGGGCTCCTGGTTGCCCCCCGAGGCCCTTTAGTGGCCCACCGGGGGCTCCACAGTTGCCCGCGGACCTTCGCCGGCCACAACCGTTGGTCCAAAGTCCGCAACGTGAAGGGTCCTCGGGACGCCGCCCGTGGCCACCGCTTCCAGCGCTTGGCGGCCATGTTGCGCCTCGCCGCCCGCGGTACGGCCACAGGGCTACCGGGAGGGGGGGGGCAGTAGCCACGGGGCTACCGGGATGGGAGGAGGCACCGGAGTGCAAAGATCTCTTGGGGTTCCTCAGGAGCTCTTGAGGTTCTCCACCATCTCCTGAGGTTTAAGGAGCCCTTGAGGTCCTTCAGAAGGTCTTGAGGTCCTATCAGGAGCTCTTGAGGTCCTATCAGGAGCTCTTGAGGTCCTTCAGGATCTCTTGAGGTCCTTCAGGATCTCTTGAGGTCCCTCAGGATCTCTTGAGGTCCTTCAGGAGCTCTTGAGGTCCTTCAGGAGCTCTTGAGGTCCTATCAGGAGCTCTTGAGGTCCCTCAGGAGCTCTTGAGGTCCTTCAGAAGCTCTTGAGGTTCTCCACGATCTCCTGAGGTTTAAGGAGCTCTTGAGGTTCTCAAGACCTTCTGAGGTTCCTGAGGATCTCTTGAGGTCCTTCAGGAGCTCTTGAGGTCCTTCAGGATCTTCTGAGGTTCCTCAGGAGCTCTTGAGGTCCTTCAGGATCTTCTGAGGTTCCTCATTATCTCTTGAGGTCCTTCAGGAGCTCTTGAGGTCCTTCAGGAGCTCCTGAGGTCCTTCAGGATCTCTTCAGG
The DNA here is from genome assembly GCF_017976375.1 of Cuculus canorus. Taxonomy (NCBI): domain Eukaryota; kingdom Metazoa; phylum Chordata; class Aves; order Cuculiformes; family Cuculidae; genus Cuculus; species Cuculus canorus. The sequence goes on from NC_071438.1 coordinate 282,760, forward strand.
AGCTCTTGAGGTCCTTCAGGAGCTCTTGAGGTCCTTCAGAAGCTCTTGAGGTCCTTCAGGAGCTCTTGAGGTCCTTCAGGAGCTCCTGAGGTCCTTCAGGATCTCTTCAGGAGCTCTTGAGGTCCTTCAGGAGCTCTTGAGGTCCTTCAGAAGCTCTTGAGGTCCTTCAGGATCTCTTCAGGTTTCTCAGGAGCTCTTGGGGTTCCTCAGGATCGTTTGAGGTTCTCCAACATCTCCTGAGTTTTAAGGATCTCTTGAGGTTCTCAAGATCTTCTGGGGTCCTTCAGGAGCTCTTGAGGTCCTTCAGGAGCTCTTGAGGTTCTCCAAGATCTTCTGAGGTTTGAGGATGTCTTGAGGTCCTCAAGATCCTTTGAGGCTCTCAAAGACCCTTTGAGGCTCTCAAAGACCCTTTGAGGTTCTGAAAATCCTTTGATGGTCTCAAAGACCCTTTGAAGGTCTCAAAGATCCTTTGAGGTTCTGAAGATCCTTTGAGGTTCTGAAGATCCTTTGAAGGTCTCAAACATCCTTTGAGGCTCTCAAAGACCCTTTGAAGGTCTCAAAGATCCTTTGAGGTTCTGAAGATCCTTTGAGGCTCTCAAAGACCCTTTGAGGTTCTGAAGATCCTTTGAAGATCTCAAAGACCCTTTGATGTTCTCAATGACCCTTTGAAGTTCTGAAGATCCTTTGAAGGTCTCAAAGACCCTTTGAGGCTTTGAAGATCCTTTGAGGCTCTGAAGATCCTTTGATGTTCTCAAAGACCCTTTGATGGTCTCAAAGACCCTTTGATGGTCTCAAAGACCCTTTGAAGGTCTCAAAGACCCTTTGAAGGTCTCAAAGATCCTTTGAAGGTCTCAAAGACCCTTTGAAGGTCTCAAAGACCCTTTGAAGGTCTCAAAGACCCTTTGAAGGTCTCAAAGACCCTTTGAAGGTCTCAAAGACCCTTTGAGGTTCTGAAGATCCTCTGAAGGTCTCAATGACCCTTTGAGGTTCTGAAGATCCTTTGAGGTTCTGAAGACCCTTTGATGTTCTCAAAGACCCTTTGAGGTTCTGAAGATCCTTTGAGGCTCTGAAGACCCTCTGAAGGTCTCAAAGATCCTTTGAGGTTCTGAAGACCCTTTGAGGTTCTGAAGATCCTTTGAAGGTCTCAAAGACCCTTTGAGGTTCTGAAGATCCTTTGAGGTTCTGAAGATCCTTTGAAGGTCTCAAAGACCCTTTGAGGTTCTGAAGATCCTTTGAAGGTCTCAAAGACCCTTTGAGGTTCTGAAGATCCTTTGAGGTTTTGAAGATCCTTTGAAGGTCTCAAAGACCCTTTGAGGTTCTGAAGATCCTCTGAAGGTCTCAAAGGCCCTTTGAGGCTCTGAAGATCCTTTGAGGCTCTCAAAGACCCTTTGAGGTTCTGAAGACCCTTTGAGGTTCTGAAGATCCTTTGAGGTTCTCGAAGACCCTTTGAGGTTCTGAAGACCCTCTGAAGGTCTCAAAGGCCCTTTGAGGCTCTGAAGATCCTTTGAGGCTCTCAAAGACCCTTTGAGGCTCTGAAGACCCTTTGATGTTCTCAAAGACCCTTTGAGGTTCTGAAGATCCTTTGAAGGTCTCAAAGACCCTTTGAGGCTCTGAAGATCCTTTGAAGGTCTCAATGACCCTTTGAGGCTCTGAAGATCCTTTGAAGGTCTCAATGATCCTTTGAGGCTCTGAAGATCCTTTGAGGCTCTCAAAGATCCTTTGAGGTTCTGAAGACCCTTTGAAGGTCTCAAAGATCCTTTGAGGTTCTTAAAGACCCTTTGAGGCTCTGAAGATCCTTTGAGGGTCTCAAAGATCCTTTGAGGCTCTGAAGACCCTTTGAAGGTCTCAAAGACCCTTTGATGGTCTCAGTGATCCTTTGAGGCTCTCAAAGACCCTTTGAGGTTCTCCAAAATCTCTTCAGGTTCTCAAAGATCCTTTGAAGGTCTCAAAGACCCTTTGAGGCTCTGAAGACCCTTTGAGGCTTTGAAGATCCTTTGAAGATCTCAAAGATCCTTTGAGGCTCTGAAGACCCTTTGAGGCTCTGAAGACCCTTTGAGGTTTTCAAAGGTCCTTTGAGGCTCTCAAAGACCCTTTGAAGGTCTCAAAGATCCTTTGAAGTTCTTAAGATCCTTTGAGGTTCTGAAGACCCTTTGAGATTCTGAAGACCCTTTGATGGTCTCAAAGACCCTTTGATGGTCTCAAAGACCCTTTGATGGTCTCAAAGACCTTTTGAGGCTCTGAAGATCCTTTGAAGGTCTCAAAGACCCTTTGAGGTTATCAAAGACCCTTTGATGTTCTCAAAGACCCTTTGAGATTCTGAAGATCTTTTGAGGTTCTGAAGACCCTTTGAAGGTCTCAAAGATCCTTTGAGGTTCTTAAAGACCCTTTGAGGCTCTCAAAGATCCTTTGAGGCTCTGAAGACCCTTTGAAGGTCTCAAAGACCCTTTGAGGCTCTGAAGACCCTTTGAAGGTCTCAGAGACCCTTTGAGGTTCTGAAGACCCTTTGAGGTTCTGAAGATCCTTTGAGGTTCTCAAAGACCCTTTGAGGTTCTCAAAGACCCTTTGAGGTTCTCAAAGACCCTTTGAGGTTCTGAAGATCCTTTGAGGTTCTGAAGACCCTTTGAAGGTCTCAAAGACCCTTTGAGGCTCTGAAGATCCTTTGAAGGTCTCAATGACCCTTTGAGGCTCTGAAGATCCTTTGAAGGTCTCAATGACCCTTTGAGGCTCTGAAGATCCTTTGAGGCTCTCAAAGACCCTTTGAAGTTCTGAAGATCCTTTGAAGGTCTCAAAGACCCTTTGAGGTTCTGAAGATCCTTTGATGTTCTCAAAGACCCTTTGAAGGTCTCAAAGACCCTTTGAAGGTCTCAAAGACCCTTTGATGTTCTCAAAGACCCTTTGAGGTTCTGAAGATCCTTTGAGGTTTTCAAAGATCCTTTGAGGCTCTCAGAGACCCTTTGAAGGTCTCAAAGATCTTTTGAAGTTCTTAAGATCCTTTGAGGCTCTGAAGATCCTTTGAAGGTCTCAAAGACCCTTTGATGTTCTCAAAGACCCTTTGAGGCTCTGAAGATCCTTTGAAGGTCTCAAAGATCCTTTGAAGGTCTCAAAGACCCTTTGAAGGTCTCAAAGATCCTTTGAAGGTCTCAAAGACCCTTTGAAGGTCTCAAAGACCCTTTGAGGTTCTGAAGATCCTCTGAAGGTCTCAATGACCCTTTGAGGTTCTGAAGATCCTTTGAGGTTCTGAAGACCCTTTGATGTTCTCAAAGACCCTTTGAGGTTCTGAAGATCCTTTGAGGCTCTGAAGACCCTCTGAAGGTCTCAAAGGCCCTTTGAGGTTCTGAAGATCCTTTGAAGGTCTCAAAGACCCTTTGAGGCTCTGAAGATCCTCTGAAGGTCTCAAAGACCCTTTGAGGTTCTGAAGACCCTTTGAGGCTCTGAAGATCCTTTGAAGGTCTCAAAGACCCTTTGAGGTTCTGAAGATCCTTTGAGGTTCTCAAAGACCCTTTGAGGTTCTGAAGATCCTTTGAAGGTCTCAGAGACCCTTTGAGGTTCTGAAGATCCTTTGAAGGTCTCAAAGACCCTTTGAGGCTCTGAAGATCCTTTGAAGGTCTCAATGACCCTTTGAGGCTCTGAAGATCCTTTGAAGGTCTCAATGACCCTTTGAGGCTCTGAAGATCCTTTGAGGCTCTCAAAGATCCTTTGAGGTTCTGAAGACCCTTTGAGGCTCTCAAAGACCCTTTGATGTTCTCAAAGACCCTTTGAGATTCTGAAGATCTTTTGAGGTTCTGAAGACCCTTTGAAGGTCTCAAAGATCCTTTGAGGTTCTTAAAGACCCTTTGAGGCTCTGAAGATCCTTTGAGGGTCTCAAAGATCCTTTGAGGCTCTGAAGACCCTTTGAAGGTCTCAAAGACCCTTTGAAGGTCTCAAAGACCCTTTGAAGGTCTCAAAGACCCTTTGATGGTCTCAGTGATCCTTTGAGGCTCTCAAAGACCCTTTGAGGTTCTCCAAAATCTCTTCAGGTTCTCAAAGATCCTTTGAAGGTCTCAAAGACCCTTTGAGGCTCTGAAGACCCTTTGAGGCTTTGAAGATCCTTTGAAGATCTCAAAGATCCTTTGAGGCTCTGAAGACCCTTTGAGGTTTTCAAAGGTCCTTTGAGGCTCTCAAAGACCCTTTGAAGGTCTCAAAGATCCTTTGAAGTTCTTAAGATCCTTTGAGGTTCTGAAGATCCTTTGAAGGTCTCAAAGACCCTTTGAGGCTCTGAAGATCCTTTGAAGGTCTCAAAGACCCTTTGAGGCTCTGAAGATCCTTTGAAGGTCTCAAAGACCCTTTGAGGCTCTGAAGACCCTTTGAAGGTCTCAAAGATCCTTTGAAGGTCTCAAAGACCCTTTGAGGTTCTGAAGATCCTTTGATGTTCTCAAAGACCCTTTGAGGTTCTGAAGATCCTTTGAAGATCTCAAAGATCCTTTGAAGGTCTCAAAGACCCTTTGAGGCTCTCAAAGACCCTTTGAGGCTCTGAAGATCCTTTGAAGGTCTCAAAGACCCTTTGAGGTTCTTCAGAAGCTCTTGAGGTTCTCAAAGACCCTTTGAGGTTCTGAAGATCTTTTGAGGTTCTGAAGACCCTTTGAAGGTCTCAAAGATCCTTTGAAGGTCTCAAAGACCCTTTGAGGTTCTGAAGACCCTTTGAGGTTCTGAAGACCCTTTGAGGTTCTGAAGACCCTCTGAAGGTCTCAAAGGCCCTTTGAAGCTCTCCCACCTCTTGACCTCCTCCAGGACCTCCTGACGTTCCTCAGGACCCCCTCAGCTCCTCTCTTTCCCCCCCAGAAGGAGGCCCCGACCCCTCCCTCAACGCCGCGTTGGCCAACGTGATGGCGCAGTGCCGCTCTTCCAACATGCCCAAAGCCACCATGGCCGCCGCCATTGGCCCCGCGGTGCGTTTCCACCCCTTCTCCTCCCCTCTCTTTCCGGAACGTTCTTTCTTTCCTCTCATTTTTTCCCCCCCTCCCTTTTCCAGCACCGTTCGACGCCGGAACTGCGCTTTCTCCTGGAAGTTCGTGGTCCTTCCGGAACCGCCATCGTTGTGGATGTCCTCACGGACAACGCCCGACGGACTCACCACGACCTTCGCCTCCTCCTCTCCCGTTATGGGTTCGTAAGGAAAAAAAAACCCTCGGGAATGACAAACACCGGGAATGGGGACCTTTCGCGGATACCCTTTGAACGGTGGTGGATCTTCAGAGCGACGTTGGCCGAAGGCGTCAAACACGGCTTTGAGGAGCGCGGAGTCATCGCCGTGGACGCGAAGGACCTCCGGGGACGGGCGGTGACCATGGAGGCGGCGCTGGAGGCGGCGCTCGAGGCCGGAGCTCACGATGTCCTCCAGGACGAGCACTGCGTGAAGGTCCGGGACCTCCTCTGACCTCATTTTGACCCCCTCTGACCCATTGTTGACCTCCTCAGACCCCTCTGTGACCCTCTCTGACCCATTTTTGACCACCTCTGTCCCCATTTTGACCCCCTCTGACCCCTCAGACCCCTCTGTGATCTCCTCAGACCCCTCTTTGACCTCCTCTGACCCCTCTTTGACCTCCTCTGACCCCTCCGTGACCCCTCTGTGACCACTCTTTGACCCCTCTGACCCCTCTTTGACCCCTCAGACCCCTCTTTGACCCCTCCAACACCTCTTTGACCCCTTTTGACCCCTCTTTAACTCCTCTTTGACCCCCTCTGACCCCTCTTTGACCCCCTCTGACCCCGTTTTGACCTCCTCTGACCCCTCTGAGACCCCCTCTGACCCATTGTTGACCTCCTCAGACCCCTCTGTGACCCCTCTGTGACCCCTTTTAACCCCTCTTTAACCCTTCTGACCCCTCTTTGACCCCTCAGACCCTTCTGTGACCCCTCTGTAACCCCTCTGACCTCTCTGTGACCCTTCTTTGACCCCTCTGTGACCCTTTCTGACCCCTCTGTGACCCTCCTTGACCTCCTTCGACCCCTCTTTGACCCCTCCAACACCTCTTTGACCCCTTTTGACCCCTCTTTAACCCCTCTTTGACCCCTTCTGACCCCTCTTTGACCTCCTCTGACCCCTCTGAGACCCCTCAGACCCCTCAGTGATCTCCTCAGACCCCTCTTTGACCCTTCTGACCCCTCCCCGACCCCTCTTTGACCCCTCTGACCCATTTTTTACCTTCTCCGACCCCTTTTTGACCTCCTCAGACCCCTCTTTGACCCCTCTGACCTCTCTGTGACTCTTCTTTGACCCCTCTGTGACCTCCTCAGACCCCTCTGTGACCCTCCTTGATCTCCTTCGACCTCTCTTTGACCCTTCCAACCTCTCTTTGACCCCTCTGACCCCTCTGTGACCCCTATTTAACCCCCTCTGACCCTTCAGACCCCTCTGTGACCCCTTCAGACCCCTCTGTGACCCCTTCAGACCCCTCTGTGACCCCTCTTTGACCCCTCTGACCCCTCTGTGACCCCATTTAACCCCCTCTGACCCTTCTTTACCCCTCTGTGACCCCTTCAGACCCCTCTGTGACCCCTCTTTGACCCCTCTGACCTCTCTGTGACCCCTCTTTGACCTCCTCCGACCCCTCTGTGACCCCTCTGACCCTTCTGTGACCCCTCTTTGACCCCTCTGTGACCCCTTTTTAACCCCTCTTTGACCCCTCCGACCCCTCTATGATCCCCTCTGACCCCTCTGTGACCCTCCTGACCCCTCTTTGACGCCTCTGTGAGCCCTCAGACCCCTTTGACCCCTGTGACCCCTCTTCGACCTCTCTTTGACCCCCTCTGACCCCTCTTTGATCCCTCTGACCTCTCTGTGACCCCTCTTTGACCTCCTCTGACCCTTCTGTCACCCTTCTGTGACCCCTCTGTGACCCCTTTTAACCCCTCTATGATCCCCTCTGACCCCTCTATGATCCCCTCTGACCCCTCTATGATCTCCTCTGACCCCTCTGTGACCCTCCTGACCCCTCTTTGACCTCTGTGACCCCTCTTCGACCTCTCTTTGACCCCCTCTGACCCCTCTTTGACCCCTTCTGACCTCTCTGTGATCCCTCTGTGCCCCCTTTTAACCCCTCTCTGACCCCTTTTAACCCCTCTCTGACCCCTTTTAACCCCTCTCTGACCCCTTTTAACCCCTTTGACCCTTCTGACCCCTTTTAACCCCTGTTTGACCCCTTTTAACCCCTCTCTGACCCCTCTGTGACCCCTTTCCTCCCTCCCCTCCGCAGTTCCTCTGCTCTCCGTCGGCTCTCCAGGACGTTCGGAACCTTCTGGAAGCTTTGGGCCTTCGTCCCCTTTCGGCCACCGTCGAACTCTTCCCTCGGAATGTGGTGAACGTTCCGGAAGAGACTCAAAACGCCGCTCAGCGCCTCCTTCGGGCCCTCAGCGACCACCCGGACGTCCTCCATGTTTACCACAACCTCCAATAGGGACCTCCGGACCCACAACTTGGGGGGCACACGGCCCCCATATTGCCATTAATACAACAGAGGCGCTGTGGGTCTCTATGGGCCTCTATGGGCCTCTATGGGTCTCTGTGGGTCTCTGTGGGTCTCTGTGGGTCTCTGTGGGGTCTCTGTGGGGTCTCTATGGGGTCTCTATGGGTCTCTATGGGTCTCTATGGGGTCTCTGTGGGTCTCTGTGGGGTCTCTATGGGTCTCTGTGGGTCTCTATGGGGTCTCTATGGGGTCTCTATGGGTCTCTATGGGGTCTCTATGGGGCTCTATGGGTCTCTATGGGTCTCTATGGGGTCTCTATGGGGTCTCTGTGGGTCTCTATGGGGTCTCTGAGGGTCTCTATGGGGTCTCTATGGGTCTCTGTGGGTCTCTATGGGTCTCTATGGGGTCTCTATGGGGTCTCTATGGGGTCTCTATGGGTCTCTATGGGGTCTCTATGGGGTCTCTATGGGGTCTCTGTGGGTCTCTATGGGGTCTCTATGGGGTCTCTATGGGTCTCTATGGGTCTCTATGGGGTCTCTATGGGGTCTCTGTGGGTCTCTATGGGGTCTCTATGGGTCTCTATGGGGTCTCTGTGGGTCTCTATGGGGTCTCTATGGGGTCTCTATGGGGTCTCTATGGGGTCTCTGTGGGTCTCTATGGGGTCTCTGTGGGTCTCTATGGGGTCTCTGTGGGTCTCTGTGGGTCTCTATGGGTCTCTATGGGTCTCTGTGGGTCTCTATGGGGTCTCTATGGGTCTCTATGGGGTCTCTATGGGGTCTCTATGGGGTCTCTGTGGGTCTCTATGGGGTCTCTGTGGGTCTCTATGGGGTCTCTGTGGGTCTCTGTGGGTCTCTGTGGGTCTCTATGGGGTCTCTATGGGTCTCTATGGGTCTCTATGGGTCTCTATGGGTCTCTATGGGTCTCTATGGGGTCTCTGTGGGTCTCTATGGGGTCTCTGTGGGTCTCTGTGGGTCTCTATGGGTCTCTGTGGGGTCTCTATGGGTCTCTATGGGGTCTCTATGGGGTCTCTATGGGGTCTCTATGGGTCTCTATGGGTCTCTATGGGGTCTCTATGGGTCTCTATGGGGTCTCTATGGGGTCTCTGTGGGTCTCTATGGGGTCTCTATGGGGTCTCTATGGGGTCTCTATGGGTCTCTATGGGGTCTCTATGGGGTCTCTATGGGGTCTCTATGGGTCTCTATGGGGTCTCTATGGGGTCTCTGTGGGGTCTCTGTGGGGTCTCTATGGGTCTCTATGGGGTCTCTATGGGTCTCTATGGGGTCTCTATGGGTCTCTATGGGGTCTCTATGGGTCTCTATGGGGTCTCTATGGGGTCTCTATGGGTCTCTATGGGGTCTCTATGGGTCTCTATGGGTCTCTATGGGGTCTCTATGGGTCTCTATGGGTCTCTATGGGGTCTCTATGGGGTCTCTATGGGTCTCTATGGGGTCTCTGTGGGGTCTCTGTGGGGTCTCTGTGGGGTCTCTATGGGTCTCTATGGGGTCTCTATGGGTCTCTATGGGGTCTCTATGGGGTCTCTATGGGTCTCTATGGGGTCTCTATGGGGTCTCTATGGGTCTCTATGGGTCTCTATGGGGTCTCTATGGGGCCTCTATGGGTCTCTATGGGGTCTCTGTGGGTCTCTGTGGGTCTCTGTGGGTCGCTATGGGTCGCTATGGGTCTCTATGGGGTCTCTATGGGTCTCTGTGGGTCTCTGTGGGTCTCTGTGGGTCTCTGTGGGTCTCTATGGGGTCTCTATGGGTCTCTATGGGTCTCTGTGGGTCTCTATGGGTCTCTATGGGTCTCTATGGGGTCTCTATGGGGTCTCTATGGGTCTCTATGGGGTCTCTATGGGGTCTCTGTGGGGTCTCTGTGGGGTCTCTATGGGTCTCTATGGGGTCTCTATGGGTCTCTATGGGGTCTCTATGGGGTCTCTATGGGTCTCTATGGGGTCTCTATGGGTCTCTATGGGGTCTCTATGGGGTCTCTATGGGTCTCTATGGGGTCTCTATGGGTCTCTATGGGTCTCTATGGGGTCTCTATGGGTCTCTATGGGTCTCTATGGGGTCTCTATGGGGTCTCTATGGGTCTCTATGGGGTCTCTATGGGTCTCTATGGGGTCTCTATGGGGTCTCTATGGGGTCTCTATGGGGTCTCTATGGGGTCTCTATGGGTCTCTATGGGGTCTCTATGGGTCTCTATGGGTCTCTATGGGGTCTCTATGGGTCTCTATGGGTCTCTATGGGGTCTCTATGGGGTCTCTATGGGTCTCTATGGGGTCTCTATGGGGTCTCTATGGGTCTCTATGGGTCTCTATGGGGCCTCTATGGGGCCTCTATGGGTCTCTATGGGGTCTCTGTGGGTCTCTGTGGGTCTCTGTGGGTCGCTATGGGTCGCTATGGGTCTCTATGGGGTCTCTATGGGTCTCTGTGGGTCTCTGTGGGTCTCTGTGGGTCTCTGTGGGTCTCTATGGGGTCTCTATGGGGTCTCTATGGGTCTCTATGGGTCTCTGTGGGTCTCTGTGGGTCTATATGGGTCTCTGTGGGTCTCTGTGGGTCTCTATGGGGTCTCTATGGGGTCTCTATGGGTCTCTATGGGTCTCTATGGGGTCTCTGTGGGTCTCTATGGGTCTCTGTGGGTCTCTATGGGGTCTCTATGGGGTCCCTTTGGGTCTCTATGGGTCTCTATGGGTCTCTGTGGGTCCCTATGGGTCCCTATGGGTCAATCTGTGGGTCACACCCCCTTCTGCCCCCCAAGTTCCTCTCCCCACACACACACAGTTGAGTTTCTCATCACCTTTATTGTTGTACGATGGGGATCTATGGGGCCGGAATTTATGGGGCGGAGGAATCTATGGGGCCGCAATCTATGGGTCGGGGGGGGATCTATGGGTCGGGGGGGGATCTATGGGGCGCAATCCGTGGGTCAGTCAGTAGTTGGAGCCGCGCTCCTGTTGCCGATAACCGCCGCGGCGCAGATATCCGCCATCGCCTTTGCGGTACCCATCCTTCTGATCTGTGGGGCAGAGATGGGGGTCAGGAGCCGTGGGGAGAGACCGGGTGGGGCACAGGGGGGCGGAGACGCTATGGGGCAGAAGGAAAGGAGGGAGACGTGGGGCAGGAGGTGGAACTATGGGATGTGGGGAAGCGATGGGGCAGGAGAAGGGGTGGTTATGGGGCAGGGGGTGATCTATGGGGTCTCTATGGGTCTCTATGGGGTCTCTATGGGTCTCTATGGGGTCTCTATGGGGTCTCTGTGGGTCTCTATGGGTCTCTGTGGGTCTCTATGGGTCGCTATGGGTCTCTATGGGTCTCTGTGGGTCTCTGTGGGGTCTCTGTGGGTCTCTATGGGTCTCTGTGAGTCTCTATGGGGTCTCTATGGGTCTCTATGGGTCTCTGTGGATCTCTGTGGGTCTCTGTGGGTCTCTGTGGGTCTCTATGGGTCTCTATGGGTCTCTATGGGGTCTCTATGGGTCTCTGTGGGTCTCTGTGGGTCTCTATGGGTCTCTATGGGGTCTCTATGGGGTCCCTATGGGTCTCTATGGGTCTCTATGGGGTCTCTGTGGGTCTCTATGGGTCTCTATGGGTCTCTATGGGTCTCTGTGAGTCTCTATGGGGTCTCTGTGGTTCTCCATGGGTCTCTGTGGGTCTCTATGGGTCTCTGTGGGTCTCTGTGGGTCTCTGTGGGTCTCTATGGGGTCTCTATGGGTCTCTATGGGTCTCTATGGGGTCTCTATGGGTCTCTGTGGGTCTCTATGGGGCCTCTGTGGGACCTCTGTGGGTCTCTATGGAGTCTCTATGGGTCTCTATGGGGTCTCTGTGGGTCTCTATGGGGTCTCTATGGGGTCTCTATGGGTCACTATGGGGCTGCCCCACATCCCATTAGTGCCGAATAAGGAGGAGAAGGAGAGGAGGACCAAAGGCAGCTCTGGGGGTGCTGTGGGTCGGGCGGTTTGGGGCGGCTTTGGGCCGCTATGGGGCAGCTGTGGGGCCGCTATGGGGCAGGTGTGGGGCAGCCGTGGGTCTGACCTCGGAAGTACCCCCCGTAGGATCCCTGTTTGTGGTCGAAGACGCGTTCGTTGTTCTCCACGAGACCGCTGAGCTTCTCGGCCAACTGCAGCGCCAAATTCTGCTGCGCCGTCGGCTCCGTCCGATGCATCATCACCGTCTGCGTGGGCTGATCCAGGGAGGCCTGGGGGGACCATAGAGTGAGCCCGAGCTGCCCAGAGCGACCAGAGAGAGGCACCGAGACCATAGAGACACAGAGACCAGAGAGAGGCACCGAGACCATAGAGACCAGAGAGAGGCACAGAGACCATAGAGAGGCACAGAGACCAGAGAGACAAACAGAGACCCCATAGAGACGCAGAGAGACCATAGAGAGAGACCATAGAGAGGCAAAGAGACCATAGGGACACACTGAGACCCCACAGAGACCCCACAGAGACCCCACAGAGACCCCACAGAGACCCCATAGAGACCCACAGAGACCCCATAGTGACCCCACAGAGACCCATAGAGACCCCATAGAGACCCATAGAGACCCCATAGAGACCCATAGAGACCCCATAGAGACCCCATAGAGACCCCATAGAGACCCATAGAGACCCACAGAGACCCACAGAGACCCACAGAGACCCATAGAGACCCCATAGAGACCCATAGAGACCCCATAGAGACCCCATAGAGACCCCATAGAGACCCATAGAGACCCCACAGAGACCCACAGAGACCCCATAGAGACCCCATAGAGACCCATAGAGACCCATAGAGACCCATAGAGACCCATAGAGACCCCATAGAGACCCACAGAGACCCCATAGAGACCCATAGAGACCCATAGAGACCCCACAGAGACCCATAGAGACCCATAGAGACCCCACAGAGACCCCACAGAGACCCCACAGAGACCCCACAGAGACCCCATAGAGACCCCATAGAGACCCACAGAGACCCCATAGAGACCCCATAGAGACCCACAGAGACCCCATAGAGACCCATAGAGACCCACAGAGACCCCATAGAGACCCATAGAGACCCCACAGAGACCCCATAGAGACCCATAGAGACCCATAGAGACCCACAGAGACCCCATAGAGACCCATAGAGACCCATAGAGACCCCACAGAGACCCATAGAGACCCATAGAGACCCATAGAGACCCACAGAGACCCCATAGAGACCCCATAGAGACCCACAGAGACCCATAGAGACCCCATAGAGACCCACAGAGACCCCATAGAGACCCACAGAGACCCCACAGAGACCCCATAGAGACCCCATAGAGACCCACAGAGACCCATAGAGACCCACAGAGACCCCATAGAGACCCACAGAGACCCCATAGAGACCCATAGAGACCCCATAGAGACCCACAGAGACCCCATAGAGACCCATAGAGACCCATAGAGACCCCATAGAGACCCACAGAGACCCCATAGAGACCCACAGAGACCCCACAGAGACCCCACAGAGACCCCATAGAGACCCCATAGAGACCCATAGAGACCCATAGAGCCCCATAGAGACCCATAGAGCCCCATAGAGCCCCATAGAGACCCCATAGAGACCCATAGAGACCCCATAGAGCCCCATAGAGACCCATAGAGTCCCATAGAGACCCCATAGAGACCCATAGAGACCCATAGAGCCCCATAGAGACCCCATAGAGACCCATAGAGACCCATAGAGACCCACAGAGACCCATAGAGACCCCATAGAGACCCATAGAGACCCACAGAGACCCATAGAGACCCCATAGCGCCCCACAGCGCCCCATAGCGCACCATCAGCTCTTCGTTGATGATCATTTTGCTGATCACACTGTGCACCGTCGGCAAATCGAGTTCGAACATCTCCGCCAGGACGGCCATGCTGTGGGGCAGAGCGCGCTATGGGGCACGGGGGGCGCTATGGGGCACGGGGGGGGCCGCTATGGGGCACGGGGGGGGCGCTATGGGGCACGGGGGGGCGATATGAGGCACGGGGGGGGCGCTATGGGGCAGAGGGACTCCGCTATGGGGCAGGGTGGGCACTATGGGGCACGGGGAGCTCTCTATGGGGCACGGGGACTCTGCTATGGGGCAGAGGATCCCCACTATGGGGCAGAGGGACTCCGCTATGGGGCAGAGGGATTCGATATGGGGCACGGGGGGCGCTATGGGGCACGGGGGGGGCGCTATGGGGCATGGGGGGGCGCTATGGGGCATGGGGGGGCGATATGGGGCAGAGGGACTGCGCTATGGGGCAGAGGGACTCCACCTATGGGGCAGAGGGTCCCCACTATGGGTCCCACCCCCCATCTATGGGGCACAGGGACTCTGCTATGGGGCAGAGGGACTCAATATGGGGCAGACGACTCCGCTATGGGGCAGAGGGACCGCTATAGGGCACAGAGACTCCCTCTATGGGGCACAGGGACTCTGCTATGGGGCAGAGGGACTCCACTATGGGGCACAGGGACTGCTATGGGGCTGGGCGGTCGCTATGGGGCAGACGGTCCCCGCTATGGGGCAGAGGGTCCCCGCTATGGGGCAGAGGGTCCCTGCTATGGGGCAGAGGTCCTCGCTATGGGGCAGAGGGTCCCCTCTATGGGGCAGAGGTCCCCGCTATGGGGCAGAGGTCCCCGCTATGGGTCCCACCCCCCATCTATGGGGCAGAGGGACTCCATCTATGGGGCAGAGGGACTCACTATGGGGCAGAGGAACTCCATCTATGGAACAGAGGGCGTTGCTATGGGGCAGAGGTCCCCGCTATGGGGCAGAGGGTCCCCGCTATGGGGCAGAGGTCCCCGCTATGGGGCAGAGGTCCCCGCTATGGGTCCCACCCCCCATCTATGGGGCAGAGGGTCCCCGCTATGGGGCAGAGGGTCTCCGCTATGGGGCAGAGGGTCCCCGCTATGGGTCCGGACGGGCGCTATGGGGCAGAGGTCCCCGCTATGGGGCAGAGGGTCCCCGCTATGGGTCCGGGCGGTCGCTATGGGGCAGAGGATCCCCGCTATGGGGCAGAGGGTCTCTGCTATGGGGCAGAGGGTCCCCGCTATGGGGCAGAGGGTCCCCACTATGGGGCAGAGGATCCCCGCTATGGGGCAGAGGATCCCCGCTATGGGGCAGAGGGTCCCCGCTATGGGTCCGGACGGTCGCTATGGGGCAGAGGGTCCCCACTATGGGGCAGAGGTCCCCGCTATGGGGCAGAGGGTCCCCGCTATGGGTCCGGACGGTCGCTATGGGGCAGAGGGTCCCCGCTATGGGTCCGGGCGGTCGCTATGGGGCAGAGGATCCCCGCTATGGGGCAGAGGGTCTCCGCTATGGGGAAGAGGGTCCCCGCTATGGGGCAGAGGGTCCCCACTATGGGGCAGAGGATCCCCGCTATGGGGCAGAGGATCCCCGCTATGGGGCAGAGGGTCCCCGCTATGGGTCCGGACGGTCGCTATGGGGCAGAGGTCCCCGCTATGGGGCAGAGGGTCCCCACTATGGGGCAGAGGGTCCCCGCTATGGGTCCGGACGGTTGCTATGGGGCAGAGGTCCCCACTATGGGGCAGAGGGTCCCCGCTATGGGGCAGAGGGTCCCCGCTATGGGTCCGGGCGGTCGCTATGGGGCAGAGGGTCCCCGCTATGGGGCAGAGGGTCCCCGCTATGGGGCAGAGGGTCCCCGCTATGGGTCCGGGCGGTCGCTATGGGGCAGAGGGTCCCCGCTATGGGGCAGAGGATCCCCGCTATGGGGCAGAGGGTCCCCGCTATGGGTCCGGACGCTCGCTATGGGGCAGAGGTCCCCGCTATGGGGCAGCGGCCGCACCTGATGGAGTCGTAGACGCTGCTGTAGGTGAAGAGATACGTTCGGAGCGACTCCTCCTGAATCTTCCTGGGGGGGAGAAAAGGGGGCAGAGTCACCGCCTCCCGCCCCATAGCGCCCCACAGCCCTCCCCCTGCCCCATAGCTGCCCCACAGCGCCCCACAGCGCCCCACAACCGCCCCATAGATCAACGATGAAGACCAAACCATGAGTTGAAGACCAAGAGAAGAGCTGGAGATGATGTTCTCCTCCCGCCCCACGGCTCCTCTGCCCCATAGCTGCCCCATAGCGCCCCATAGCAATCCCTCTGCCCCATAGCTGCCCCATAGCTGCCCCACATCCATCCCACAGCGCCCCATAGATCAACGATGAAGACCAAACCATGAGTTGAAGACCAAGAGAAGAGCTGGAGATGATGTTCTCCTCCCGCCCCACGGCTCCTCTGCCCCACAGCTGCCCCATAGCGCCCCACAGCGCCCCCTCTGCCCCATAACTACCTCACGGCTGCCCCACAGCGCCCCACAACCGCCCCATAGATCAACGATGAAGACCAAACCATGAGATGAAGACCAGGAGAAGAGCTGGAGATGAGGTTCTCCTCCTGCCCCACAGCTCCTCTGCCCCATAGCTGCCCCATAGCGCCCCATAGCGATCCCTCTGCCCCATAGCTGCCCCATAGCGCCCCATATTGACCCCTCTGCCCCATAACTACCTCACGGCTGCCCCACATCCACCCCACAGCGCCCCATAGATCAACGATGAAGACCCAAAGAAGAGATGAAGACCAAACCATGAGATGAAGACCAAGAGAAGAGCTGGAGATGAGGTTCTCCTCCCGCCCCACGGCTCCTCTGCCCCATAGCTGCCCCACAGCTGCCCCATAGCCGCCCCATAGCGCCCCCCGGACCTGACGAGCATAGCGCGGACTTTGTTGGCCTCCGGGAAGAGGTCCCAGACTTTGCCGTTCATCTTCTCGTTGACCACGAAGCGGTGGCAGCTCTTCCAATCCCCGGTCTTCATGGCCTTGGAAGCGGCCACCACGTGTTCCCGCATGGACTCGGGGGGCCCTGGGGGGGGGGAGAGGTGTGGGGCGCGATGTGGGGCAGAGCCTCCAACTTAGGGGGCAGAAAGGACCCAACGCTGGGGGGCAAACGGGGACCTTCTGGAGGTCCTGAGGGAACCTCAACGTTGGGTTCTTTGTGGGTTCCTCCTTCCGGGGATGAAATCTATGGGGCAGAGATCTATGGGGCACAAATCTATGGGTCAGAGGCCTCTATGGGGCACAAATCTATGGGGCAGAGGCCTCTATGGGGCAGAAAAACGGCCTTTGAAGGTCCCTATTGAGGTTCTCGTGGTCCTGAGGGAACCTCAACGTTGGGTTCTTTGTGGGTTTCTCCTTCCTGGGATGAAATCTATGGGGCAGAGATCTATGGGGCACAAATCTATGGGGCAGAGGCCTCTATGGGGCACAAATCTATGGGGCAGAGGCCTCTATGGGGCAGAAAAACGGCCTTTGAAGGTCCCTATTGAGGTTCTCATGATGTTGATGGAACCCATCATTGGGTTCTTCATGGGTTCCTCCTTCCAGGGATGAAATCTATGGGTCGGAGCGCTATGGGGGAGGAATCTATGGGGCAGAACCCTCTATGGGGCAGAAAAGAGGAGGAAAAACGGCCTTTGAAGGTCCCTATTGAGGTTCTCGTGGTCGTGAGGGAACCTCAACGTTGGGTTCTTTGGGGGTTTCTCCTTCCGGGGATGAAATCTATGGGGCAGAGATCTATGGGGCACAAATCTATGGGGCAGAAGGCTCTATGGGGCACAAATCTATGGGTCAGAGACCTCTATGGGGCAGAAAAACGGCCTTTGAAGGTCCCTATTGAGGTTCTCGTGGTCCTGAGGGAACCTCAACGTTGGGTTCTTTGGGGGTTTTTCCTTCCGGGGATGAAATCTATGGGGCAGAGATCTATGGGGCAGAGATCTGTGGGTCAGAAGCCTCTATGGGGCACAAATCTATGGGTCAGAGGCCTCTATGGGGCAGAAAAATGGCCTTTGAAGGTCCCTATTGAGGTTCTCGAGGTCCTGAGGGAACCTCAACGTTGGGTTCTTCAGGGGTTTCTCCTTCCGGGGATGAAATCTATGGGGCAGAGGCCTCTATGGGGCACAAATATATGGGGCAGAGGCCTCTATGGGGCAGAAAAACGGCCTCTGAAGGTCCCTATTGAGGTTCTCATGATCTTGATGGAACCCATCATTGGGTTCCTCATGGGTTCCTCCTTCAGGGGATGAAATCTATGGGTCAGAAGCCTCTATGGGGCACAAATCTATGGGTCAGAGGCCTCTATGGGGCAGAAAAGAGGAGGAAAAATGGCCTTTGAAGGTCCCTATTGAGGTTCTCATGATGTTGATGGAACCCATCATTGGGTTCCTCGTGGGTTCCTCCTCCCGGGGATGAAATCTATGGGGCAGAGCGCTATGGGGCACAAATCTATGGGTCAGAAGGGTGTGAGGAAGAGGTCTATGGGTCAGGAAGGCCTCTATGGGGCAGAAAAGAGGAGGAAAAACGGCCTCTGAAGGTCCCTATTGAGGTTCTCATGATCTTGATGGAACCCATCATTGGGTTCTTCGCGGGTTCCTCCTTCCAGGGATGAAATCTATGGGTCGGAGCGCTATGGGGGAGGAATCTATGGGGCAGAACCCTCTATGGGGCAGAAAAGAGGAGGAAAAACGGCCTTTGAAGGTCCCTATTGAGGTTCTCGTGGTCCTGAGGGAACCTCAACGTTGGGTTCTTTGGGGGTTCCTCCTTCCGGGGATGAAATCTATGGGGCAGAGATCTATGGGGCAGAGATCCATGGGGCAGAGGCCTCTATGGGGCACAAATCTATGGGTCAGAGGCCTCTATGGGGCAGAAAAATGGCGTTTGAAGGTCCCTATTGAGGTTCTCGTGGTCCTGAGGGAACCTCAACGTTGGGTTCTTCATGGGTTCCTCCTTCCGGGGATGAAATCTATGGGTCGGAGCGCTATGGGGGAGGAATCTATGGGGCAGAAGGGTGTGATGGGGCAGAAAAGAGGAGGAAAAATGGCCTTTGAAGGTCCCTATTGAGGTTCTCGTGGTCTTGAGAGAACCTCAACGTTGGGTTCTTTGGGGGTTCCTCCTCCCGGGGATGAAATCTATGGGTCGGAGCGCTACGGGGGAGGAATCTATGGGGCAGAAGGCTGTGATGGGGCAGAATAGAGGAGAAAAAACGGCCTTTAAAGGTCCCTATTGAGGTTCTTGAGATCTTGATGGAACCCATCATTGGGTTCCTCATGGGTTCCTCCTTCCTGGGATGAAATCTATGGGTCGGAGCGCTATGGGGAAGGAATCTATGGGGCAGAAGGGTGTGATGGGGCAGAAAAGAGGAGGAAAAACGGCCTCTGAAGGTCCCTATTGAGGTTCTCGAGATCTTGATGGAACCCATCATTGGGTTCTTCATGGGTTCCTCCTCCCTGGGATGAAATCTATGGGTCGGAGCGCTATGGGGGAGGAATCTATGGGGCAGAAGGGTCTGATGGGGCAGAAAAGAGGAGGAAAAACGGCCTTTAAAGGTCCCTATTGAGGTTCTCATGATGTTGATGGAACCCATCCTTGGGTTCTTCATGGGTTCCTCCTTCCTGGGATGAAATCTATGGGTCGGAGCGCTATGGGGCACAAATCTATGGGGCAGAACCCTCTATAGGGCAGAAATGAAGAGGATTAACGGCCTTTAAAGGTCCCTATTGAGGTTCTCATGATCTTGATGGAACCCATCATTGGGTTCCTCATGGGTTCCTCCTTCCGGGGATGAAATCTATGGGTCGGAGCGCTACGGGGGAGGACGCTATGGGTCAGAAGGGTGTGCTGAGGAGGTCCATGGGTGAGGGAGGTCTCACCGAGCAGCGGTTGTCTCTCCCCGACGCGCAGTTGGTGGTGGAACTGTTTGCTGATCATCCGTCGTCGGGCGTCGAACTCGTGGGCGGCCATGTAGGGGATCTCCAGCAACATGGCCGCCACCAGGTAGACGCACTCGAGGAGCTCGAGGTTGACGTGCATGTGGAAGGGCACCTGGCGGCGCTTCTCCACCTTCTCCTGCTCGGGGTTACGTTCTTGGAGGCTTCGGAGGAGAAGACCTTGGCCCAAAAGTTCCTTCGCTCTTCCCGAGGATTGAATGTCCAAAAGGGCGTTGTGGGCGTCTTTGATGAGACCTTCGCGGAAGGCGCAGATCCCCAATTGGACCATCGTGCGGTTGTAGAGGATCTGCGGGGGGAGAGGAGGACACCGTGGGGGGAGGAGAAGAACCCATGGAGATGGGAGGAGGAACCCAACGGAGGGGGTGGAGGAGGTGAGGAACCCAATGGAGATGGAGAAAGGACCCAATGGAGGTGAGAAGAACCCAATGGAGAAGATGGAGGAGGTGAGGAACCCAATGGAGATGGAGAAAGGACCCAATGGAGGTGAGAAGAACCCAATGGAGAAGATGGAGGAGGTGAGGAACCCAATGGAGATGAGGAGGACCCAATGGAGATGGAGAAGATGGAGAAAGGACCCAATGGAGATGGAGAAAGGACCCAATGGAGATGGTGGAGGAGATGAGGAACCCAATGGAGATGAGGAAGGACACAATGGAGGTGGAGGAGGAGGTGAGGAACCCAATGGAGATGGAGAAAGGACCCAATGGAGATGGAGAACGGACCCAATGGAGGTGAGAAGAACCCAATGGAGATGTGAGGAGGAACCCAATGGAGATGGTGGAGATGGAGGAGGAACCCATGGAGGTGAGGAGAACCCAATGGAGGTGAGGAGGAACCCAATGGAGATGGTGGAAGAGGTGAGGAACCCAATGGAGATGAGAATGAAGTCAATGGAGATGAGGAAGAACCCAATGGAGATGAGAAAGACCTCAATGGAGATGGAGAAAGGACCCAATGGAGATGAGGAACCCAATGGAGATGGTGGAGATGAGAAAGGAACCAATGGAGATGGAGGAGGAACCCAATGGAGGTGGTGGAGGAGATGAGGAACCCAATGGAGATGGAGAAAGGACCCAATGGAGATGGTGGAGATGGAGGAGGAACCCAATGGAGATGGAGAAAGGACCCAATGGAGGTGAGGAGGAACCAATAGAGGTGGTGGAGATGGAGGAGGAACCCATGGAGGTGAGGAGAACCCAATGGAGATGGAGAAAGGACCCAATGGAGATGAGAAAGGACCCAATGGAGATGAGGAGGAACCCAATGAAGATGGAGAAAGGACACAATGGAGATGGTGGAGATGGAGGAGGAACCGAATGGAGGAGATGGAGATGAGAGGAAGGACCCAATGGAGATGGTGGAGGAGGTGAGGAACCCAATGGAGATGAGAATGAAGTCAATGGAGATGAGGAAGGACCCAATGGAGATGGTGGAGGAGGTGAGGAACCCAATGGAGATGGTGGAAGAGGTGAAGAACCCAATGGAGAAGATGGAGGAGGTGAGGAACCCAATGGAGATGAAGAAAGGACCCAATGGAGATGGTGGAGATGGAGGAGGAACCCAATGGAGATGATGGAGGAGGTGAGGAACCCAATGGAGATGAGAAAGGACCCAATGGAGGTGAGAAGAACCCAATGGAGATGGTGGAGATGGAGGAAGAACCCAATGGAGAAGATGGAGGAGGTGAGGAACCCAATGGAGATGGAGGAGAAACCCAATGGAGATGGTGGAGATGAGAAAGGACCCAATGGAGGTGGAGGAGGAGGTGAGGAACCCAATGGAGATGGAGAAAGGACCCAATGGAGATGAGAAGAACCCAATGGAGATGAGAGGAACCCAATGGAGATGAGAGGAACCCAATGGAGATGAGAGGAACCCAATGGAGATGAGAGGAACCCAATGGAGATGATGGAGGAGGTGAGGAACCCAATGGAGATGGTGGAGATGAGAAAGGACACAATGGAGATGGTGGAGGAGGTGAGGAACCCAATGGAGATGGTGGAAGAGCTGAAGAACCCAATGGAGAAGATGGAAGAGGTGAGGAACCCAATGGAGATGAGAATGAAGTCAATGGAGATGGAGAAAGGACCCAATGGAGATGGAGAAAGGACCCAATGGAGATGGAGAAAGGACCCAATGGAGATGAGAAAGGACCCAATGGAGATGGTGGAGATGGAGGAGGAACCCAATGGAGATGGAGAAAGGACCCAATGGAGGTGAGAAGAACCCCATGGAGATGGTGGAGGACTTCAGGGACTCAATGGAGATGAGAAAGGATCCAATGGAGATGGTGGAAGAGGTGAGGAACCCAATGGAGGTGAGGAGGAACCCAATGGAGGTGGTGGAGATGGAGGAAGGACCCAATGGAGATGGTGGAGGAGGTGAGGAACCCAATGGAGATGAGGAGAACCCAATGGAGGTGGAGAAAGGACCCAATGGAGATGGTGGAAGAGGTGAGGAACCCAATGGAGATGAGAAAGGACCCAATGGAGATGGTGGAAGAGGTGAGGAACCCAATGGAGATGAGAAAGGACCCAATGGAGAAGATGGAGGAGGTGAGGAACCCAATGGGGATGATGGAGATGGAGGAGGAACCCATGGAGGTGAGGAGGAACCAATGGAGGTGGTGGAGATGGAGGAGGAACCCAATGGAGGTGAGGAGGAACCAATGGAGATGAGGAGGAACCAATGGAGGTGGAGGAGATGGAGGAGGAACCCAATGGAGGGGGTGGAGGAGGTGAGGAACCCAATGGAGATGGAGGAGGAACCCAATGGAGATGGAGAAAGGACCCAATGGAGAAGATGGAGGAGGTGAGGAACCCAATGGAGATGGTGGAGATGGAGGAGGAACCCAATGGAGGTGAGGAGGAACCAATGGAGATGGTGGAGATGGAGGAGGAACCCAATGGAGATGGAGGAGGAGGTGAGGAACCCAATGGAGATGAGGAGAACCCAATGGAGATGAGAAGGACTCAATGGACATGAGAAAGGACCCAATGGAGATGGTGGAGATGGAGGAAGAACCCAATGGAGATGAGAAGAACCCAAAGGAAGTGGTGGAGATGGAGGAGGAACCCAATGGAGATGGTGGAGGAGATGAGGAACCCAATGGAGATGGAGGAGGAACCCAATGGAGATGGTGGAGGAGGTGAGGAACCCAATGGAGATGGAGAAAGGACCCAATGGAGGTGAGAAGAACCCAATGGAGGTGAGGAGGAACCAATGGAGGTGAGGAGGAACCAATGGAGGTGGTGGAGATGGAGGAGGAACCCAATGGAGATGGAGAAGGGACCCAATGGAGATGGTGGAAGAGGTGAGGAACCCAATGGAGATGAGAAGGACCCAATGGAGATGGTGGAGGAGATGAGGAACCCAATGGAGAAGATGGAAGAGGTGAGGAACCCAATGGAGATGAGAATGAAGTCAATGGAGATGAAGAAAGGACCCAATGGAGATCATGGAGGAGATGAGGAACCCAATGGAGATGAGAAAGGACCCAATGGAGATGGTGGAGATGGAGGATGTGAGGAACCCAATGGAGATGAGAATGAAGTCAATGGAGATGAGAAGAACCCAATGGAGAAGATGGAAGAGGTGAGGAACTCAATGGAGATGAGAAAGGACCCAATGGAGGTGGTGGAGATGGAGAAGGAACCCAATGGAGGTGGTGGAGGAGGTGAGGAACCCAATGGAGATGAGAAGGACCCAATGGAGATGGAGAAGATGGAGAAAGGACCCAATGGAGAAGATGGAGGAGGTGAGGAACCCAATGGAGATGGTGGAGATGGAGGAAGAACCCAATGGAGATGAGAAAGGACCCAATGGAGATGAGAAAGGACCCAATGGAGATGGTGGAGATGGAGGAGGAACCAAATGGAGGTGGTGGAGGAGGTGAGGAACCCAATGGAGGTGAGAAGGACCCAATGGAGATGGTGGAGATGGAGGAGGAACCCAATGGAGGTGGTGGAGATGAGAAAGGACCCAATGGAGGTGGAGGAGGAGGTGAGGAACCCAATGGAGATGAGAAGGACCCAATGGAGATGGAGGAGATGGAGAAAGGACCCAATGGAGAAGATGGAGGAGGTGAGGAACCCAATGGAGATGGTGGAGATGGAGGAAGAACCCAATGGAGATGAGAAAGGACCCAATGGAGATGAGAGGAACCCAATGGAGATGATGGAGGACTTCAGGGACTCAATGGAGATGGAGAAAGGATCCAATGGAGATGGTGGAAGAGGTGAGGAACCCAATGGAGATGGTGGAGATGGAGGAGGAACCCAATGGAGAAGATGGAGGAGGTGAGGAAACCAATGGAGATGGAGAAAGGACCCAATGGAGATGAGAAGGACCCAATGGAGATGAGAAGAACCCAATGGAGATGAGAAGAACCCCATAAAGACCTCCAGATCTTCCCAGAATGACCCCAAAAGCCACTTATGGAGCAGAAGAACCTCTGATAACGCCCATAAAGACCTCCAGAACCTTCTAAGATGACCCCAAAAAGCACTTATGGGGCAGAAGAACCTCTGAGAACCCCCATAAACACCTCCAGAACCTTCTAAGATGACCCCAAAAGGCACTTATGGGGCAGAAGAACCTCTGAGAACCCCCATAAAGACCTCCAAATCCCTCTATAGTGACCCCCAAAGGCACTTATGGGGCAGAAGAACCTCTGAGAACCCCCATGAAGACCTCCAGAACCTTCTGGAATGACCCCCAAACCCACTTATGGGGCAGAAGAACCTCTGATAACGCCCATAAACACCTCCAGAACCTTTGAGATGACCCCAAAAGGCACTTATGGGGCAGAAGAACCTCTGAGAACCCCAATAAAGACCTCCAAATCCCTCTATAGTGACCCCCAAAGCCACTTATGGGGCAGAAGAACCTCTGAGAACGCCCATAAACACCTCCAGAACTTTCTAAGATGACCCCCAAAGGCACTTATGGGACAGAAGAACCTCTGAGAACCCCCATAAAGACCTCCAGAACCTTCTAAGATGACTCCAAAAAGCACTTATGGGGCAGAAGAACCTCTGAGAACCCCCATAAAGACCTCCAGAACCTTCTAAGATGACCCCAAAAGGCACTTATGGGGCAGAAGAACCTCTGATAACCCCCATAAAGACCTCCAGAACCTTCTAAGATGACTCCAAACCCACTTACGGAGCAGAAGAACCTCTGAGAACCCCCATGAAGACCTCCAAATCCCTCTATAGTGACCCCCAAAGCCACTTATGGGGCAGAAGAACCTCTGAGAACCCCCATAAAGACCTCCAGAACCTTCTAAGATGACCCCAAAAGGCACTTACGGGGCAGAAGAACCTCTGAGAACCCCCATAAAGACCTCCAGAACCTTCTAAGATGACTCCAAACCCACTTACGGAGCAGAAGAACCTCTGAGAACCCCCATAAACACCTCCAGAACCTTCTAAGATGACCCCAAAAGGCACTTATGGGGCAGAAGAACCCCTGAGAACCCCCATAAAGACCTCCAAATCCCTCTATAGTGACTCCAAAGCCACTTATGGGGCAGAAGAACCTCTGAGAACGCCCATAAACACCTCCAGAACTTTCTAAGATGACCCCCAAAGGCACTTATGGGACAGAAGAACCTCTGAGAACCCCCATAAAGACCTCCAGAACCTTCTAAGATGACCCCAAACCCACTTACGGAGCAGAAGAACCTCTGAGAACCCCCATAAAGACCTCCAGAACCTTCTAAGATGACTCCAAACCCACTTACGGGGCAGAAGAACCCCTGAGAACCCCCATGAAGACCTCTGAACCTCACCTGGACGGGTGGGTCGGCGTGTTGGATGTTGTCCTGGAGGTGGGACATGAGCATGAGGTCCCGGGCCTGGTACCAGCGGCTGTGGAGGGCGTGGTGGTAGATGTGGCACAAGATGGCGCAGGTGCGGATCCGGTCCGTGCGGTCTTTGGCGTAAATGAATTTGCAGAGGCGCTCCATCAGCGCCGCCGAGTCCTCCGCGTCCTCCTCGGCCTCCGCCACCTTCTCCTTCTCGGGGGCTTCGGCGCTTCCTTTCTCCTTCTCTCCTTCTTCGGGACCTTCAAAACCTCCTTTGGGGCCTTCAAAACCTCCTTTGGGGCCTTCAACACCTCCTTTAGGGCCTTCAACACCTCCTTTAGGGCCTTCAAAACCCACTTTGGGGCCTTCAAAACCTCCTTTAGGACCTTCAAAACCTCCTTTGGGGCCTTCAACACCAACTTTAGGGCCTTCAACACCTCCTTTAGGGCCTTCAAAACCTCCTTTGGGGCCTTCAAAACCTCCTTTAGAACCTTCAAAACCTCCTTTGGGGCCTTCAACACCAACTTTGGGGCCTTCAACACCAACTTTGGGGCCTTCAACACCTCCTTTAGAACCTTCAAAACCTCCTTTGGGGCCTTCAACACCAACTTTGGGGCCTTCAACACCAACTTTGGGGCCTTCAACACCTCCTTTGAGGTCTCCAAGACCAATTTTGGGGTCTCCGAGACCTATTTTGGGGTCTCCACCTACTTTAGTATCTCCAACACCAACTTTGGGGCCTTCAACACCTCCTTTGGGGTCTCCAGGACCTATTTTGGGCTCTCCACCACCTATTTTGGGCTCTCCACCAACTTTCGGATCTCCAAGACCTTCCTTAAGCTCTTCACCCCCTACTTTGAGGTCTCCAAGACCTTCTTTGAGGTCTCCACCACCCACTTTACCCTCATCCTCTCCCATTTTCCCTTCTCCCAACTCTCCATCTCCACCTTGGAGGTCACCACCACCTCTTTTAGGGTCTCCACCACCTCTTTTGGGGTCATTTTCACCACTTTTAGGGTCTCCACCACCTCTTTTGGGGTCTTTTTCACCTATTTTGGGCTCTCCACCTACTTTGGGGTCTTCTACTCCAACTTTAAGGTCTCCAACTCCAACTTTGGGGTCTCCAAACCCAACTTTGGGGTCTTCTACTCCAACTTTGAGCTCTCCAACTCCAACTTTGAGGTCTCCAACTCCAACCTGAACATCTCCACCTACTTTGGGGTCACCAAACCCAACTTTGGGGTCTCCAAACCCAACTTTGGGGTCTCCAACTCCAACTTTGGGGTCTCCAAACCCAACTTTGGGGTCTCCACCTCCAACTTTGAGGTCTCCAACTCCAACTTTGAGGTCTTCAAACCCAACTTTGGAGTCTCCACCTCCAACTTTGAGGTCTCCACCTCCAACTTTGAGGTCCCCACCTCCAACTTTGGGGTCTCCACCTCCAACTTTGGGGTCCCCGCCCCCCACTTGGGGGTCAGAGCGCCTCTGGGCGCGATAGTCGAACTTATAGTAGGTGTGGAGGATCCTTCGGAGGAAGACGCGGCACAGCTCTTCGGTGGAACCCTTCTCCTGGAGGTACCTCTGGAGGCGGGCGATGATGCGGCACACGCGCGCCTCGTCCTTCAGGTGCTCCACGTACTCTGGGGGGCGGATGTGGGGCGGATGTGGGGCAGAGGGACCCATAGGAGGCGCTTGGGGGGCACCAGGAGGCACTTGGAGGGGGTTGAGGGGCATCAAAAGGGGGTTGAGATGCGGTTGGAGGGGGTTGTGGGGCACCAAACGGGGGTTGTAGGGCACCAGGAAGTGGTTATGGGGCACCAGGAGGTGGTTATGGGGAGATGTGGGGCAGATGTGGGGCAGAAGGACCCATAGGAGGCGCTTGGGGGGCACCAAAAGGCACTTGGAGGGGATTGAGGGGCATCAAAAGGGGGTTGAGATGCGGTCGGAGGTGGTTATGGGGCACAAAGAGGTGGTTATGGGGCACCAGGAGGTGGTTATGGGGAGATGTGGGGCAGATGTGGGGCAGAAGGACCCATAGGAGGCGCTTGGGGGGCACCAGGAGGCACTTGGAGGGAGTTGAGGGGCACCAAAAGGGGGTTGAGATGCGGTTGGAGGGGATTGTGGGTCACAAAGAGGTGGTTGTGGGGCACCAGGAGGTGGTTATGGGGCACCAGGAGGTGGTTATGGGGAGATGTGGGGCGGATGTGGGGCAGAGGGACCCATAGGAGGCGCTTGGGGGGCACCACAAGGCGCTTGGAGGGGGTTGAGGGGCACCAAAAGGGGGTTGAGATGCGGTTGGAGGGGGTTGTGGGGCACCAAAAGGGGGTTGTGGGGCACCAGGAGGTGGTTATGGGGCACCAGGAGGTGGTTATGGGGAGATGTGGGGCAGATGTGGGGCAGAGGGACCCATAGGAGGCGCTTGGGGGGCACCAGGAGGCACTTGGAGGGGGTTGAGGGGCATCAAAAGGGGGTTGAGATGCGGTTGGAGGGGGTTATGGGGCACTAAGAGGGGGTTATGGGGCACCAGGAGGTGGTTATGGGGAGATGTGGGGCAGATGTGGGGCAGAGGGACCCATAGGAGGGGGTTGGGGGGCACCAGGAGGCACTTGGAGGGGGTTGAGGGGCATCAAAAGGGGGTTGAGATGCGGTTGGAGGGGGTTGTGGGGCACCAGGAGGGGGTTGTGGGGCACCAGGAGGGGGTTATGGGGCACCAGGAGGTGGTTATGGGGAGATGTGGGGCAGATGTGGGGCAGAAGGACCCATAAGAGGAGGTTGGGGGGCACCAGGAGGCACTTGGAGGGGGTTGAGGGGCACCAAAAGGGGGTTGAGATGCGGTTGGAGGGGGTTATGGGGCACCAGGAGGTGGTTATGGGGCACCAGGAGGTGGTTATGGGGAGATGTGGGGCAGATATGGGGAGATGTGGGGCAGATGTGGGGCAGAGGGACCCATAGGAGGGGGTTGGGGGGCACCAGGAGGCACTTGGAGGGGGTTGAGGGGCATCAAAAGGGGGTTGAGATGCGGTTGGAGGGGGTTGTGGGGCACCAGGAGGGGGTTGTGGGGCACCAGGAGGGGGTTGTGGGGCACCAGGAGGTGGTTATGGGGCACCAGGAGGGGGTTATGGGGCACCAGGAGGGGGTTATGGGGAGATGTGGGGCAGATGTGGGGCAGAGGGACCCATAGGAGGGGGTTGGGGGGCACCAAAAGGCACTTGGAGGGGGTTGAGGGGCATCAAAAGGGGGTTGAAATGCGGTTGGAGGGGGTTGAGGGGCACCAAAAGGGGGTTGTGGGGCACCAGGAGGTGGTTATGGGGCACCAGGAGGGGATTATGGGGAGATGTGGGGCAGATATGGGGCAGAGGGACCCATAGGAGGGGGTTGGGGGGCACCGGGAGGCACTTGGAGGGGGTTGAGGGGCATCAAAAGGGGGTTGAGATGCGGTTGGAGGGGGTTGTGGGGCACCAGGAGGTGGTTATGGGGCACCAGGAGGGGGTTATGGGGCACCAGGAGGGGGTTATGGGGAGATGTGGGGCAGATGTGGGGCAGAAGGACCCATAGGAGGCGCTTGGGGGGCACCAGGAGGCACTTTGGGGGCGGTAGAAGGTGGTTGTGGGGCACCAGGAGATGGTTGTGAGGAGAGATGTGGGGCAGCACGACCCAGAGCAGCTCCTCTGCCCCACAAGTGCCCCTTTCTGCCCCACAAGTTCCCCCTCAGCCCCACAAGTGCTCCCTCTGCCCCCCAAGTGCCCCATAAGTGCCCCCTTCTGCCTCATAAGTTCCTCCTCAGCCCCCAACTGCCCCCTCAGCCCCATAAGTGCCCCTTTCAGCCCCACAAGTGCCTCCTCTGCCCCATAAGTGCCCCCCTCTGCCCCACAAGTAACCCCCTCCACCCCCCAAGTGCCTCATAAGTGCCCCCAAGTGCTCCCTCTGCCCCATAAGTGCCCCCTAAGTTCCCCTCTCTGCCCCCCAAGTACCCCTTTCAGCCCCATAAGTACCTCTCAGCCCCGTAAGTGCCCCCTCTGCCCCATAAGTGACCCCTCTGCCCCCCAAGTGCCCCTCTCTGCCCCCCAAGTGCCCCTCTCTGCCCCATAACCGCTCCCTTCACCCCATAAGTGCCCCTTTCAGCCCTACAAGTGCCCTTTTCACCCCATAAGTGCCCCTTTCAGCCCCATAAGTGCCCCTTCAGTCCCATAAGTGCCCCTTTCAGCCCCATAAGTGCCCCTTTCAGCCCCATAAGTGCCCCCCTCTGCCCCATAAGTGCCCCTTTAGCCCCATAATTGCCCCTTTCAGCCCCATAAGTGCCCCCTCTGCCCCACAAGTGCCTCCTCTGCCCCCCAAGTGCCCCCTCTGCCCCCCAAGTGCCTCCTCTGTCCCCCAAGTGCCCCCTCTGCCCCCCAAGTGCCCCCCAAGTGCCCCTCTCTGCCCCATAAGTGCCCCCCTCTGCCCCACAAGTGCCCCATAAGTGCTCCTCAGCCCCATAAGTGACCCCTCAAACCCCCCTAAGTGCCCCCTCTGTCCCATAAGTATCTCTCTCTGCCCCATAAGTGCCCCCCAAGTGCCCCTCTCTGCCCCCCAAGTGCCCTCTCAGCCCCATAAGTGCCCCTTTCAGCCCCACAAGTGCCCCTTCAGCCCCATAAGTGCCCCTTTCACCCCCATAAGTGCCCCTTTCACCCCCATAAGTGCCCCTTCAGCCCCATAAGTGCCCCTTCAGCCCCATAAGTGCCCCTTCAGCCCCATAAGTGCCCCCTTCAGCCCCATAAGTGCTCCTTCAGCCCCATAAGTGCCCTTTTCACCCCATAAGTGCCCCTTCAGCCCCATAAGTGCCCCCTTCAGCCCCATAAGTGCCCCTTTCAGCCCCATAAGTGCCCCCTTTCAGCCCCATAAGTGCCCCCTCAGCCCCATAAGTGCCCCTTTCAGCCCCATAAGTGCCCCCTTTCAGCCCCATAAGTGCCCCTTTCAGCCCCATAAGTGCCCCCTTCAGCCCCTTAAGTGCCCCTTTCAGCCCCATAAGTGCCCCTTCTGCCCCATAAGTGCCCCTTTCAGCCCCATAAGTGCCCCTTTCAGCCCCATAAGTGCCCCTTCACCCCCATAAGTGCCCCCTTTCAGCCCCATAAGTGCCCCTTTCACCCCCATAGGTGCCCCCCCCTGCCCCATAGCGCCCCCCCCTGCCCCATAGCGCCCCACAGCGCCCCATAGCGCCCCCCGGCGGTACCCTGCGAGTGGGGGTCGGTGCTCTGCATGATCTTCGTGAACTCTTCGTCCATTCTCTCCACCAAAGTGAGAATACAGCCGCGAACGCGCAGCGGCTGTGGGGCAGCGACCCACACATTGACCCATAGATCAGCCCCGGACCCACACAGTGACCCATAGATCAGCCCCAGACCCATAGATCGACCCATAGGTCAGCCCCAGACCCACACATCGACCCATAGATCAGCCCCGGACCCACACATCGACCCATAGATCAGCCCCGGACCCATAGAGTGACCCATAGATCAGCCCCGGACCCATAGAGTGACCCACACATCCCCCCCGGACCCATAGAGTGACCCACAGATCACCCCCGGACCCACACAGTGACCCATAGATCAGCCCCGGACCCACACATCGACCCATAGATCCCCCCCGGACCCATAGAGTGACCCATAGATCAGCCCCAGACCCATAGAGTGACCCATAGATCCCCCCCGGACCCATAGAGTGACCCATACATCAGCCCCAGACCCATAGAGTGACCCATAGATCACCCCCAGACCCACACAGTGACCCATAGATCAGCCCCGGACCCATAGAGTGACCCATAGATCAGCCCCGGACCCATAGAGTGACCCATAGATCAGCCCCGGACCCACACATTGACCCACACATCCCCCGGACCCATAGAGTGACCCACACATCCCCCCGGACCCATAGATTGACCCACAGACCCACACAGTGACCCATAGATTGACCCACACACCCCCCCAGACCCATAGATCAGCCCCAGACCCAAAGATTCTCCCCAGACCCATAGATTGACCCATAGATCACCCCCAGACCCATAGATCAGCCTGGACCCATAGATCGACCCACACATCCCCCCCGGACCCACACATTGACCCACACATCCCCCCCGGACCCATAGATTGACCCATAGATCAGCCCCAGACCCATAGACTGACCCATAGATTGACCCACACATCCCCCCCCAGACCCATAGATTGACCCATAGATCACCCCCAGACCCATAGATCGACCCACACATCCCCCCGGACCCATAGATCACCCCCAGACCCATAGATTGACCCATAGATCACCCCCAGACCCATAGATTGACCCATAGATCACCCCCAGACCCATAGATTGACCCATAGATCACCCCCAGACCCATAGTTTGACCCACACATCCCCCCGGACCTATAGATCACCCCCAGACCCATAGATTGACCCATAGATCACCCCCAGACCCATAGTTTGACCCATAGATCACCCCCAGACCCATAGATTGACCCATAGATCACCCCCAGACCCATAGATTGACCCATAGATCACCCCCAGACCCATAGATCGACCCATAGATCACCCCCAGACCCATAGATTGACCCATAGATCAGCCCCAGCCCCATAGATCACCCCCAGACCCATAGATTGACCCATAGATCACCCCCAGCCCCCCTAACCCCACTCTCTGCCCCATAACCGCCCCCTCCCCCACTCTCTGCCCCATAAGTGCCCCCTCTCTGCCCCATAAGTGCCCCTTCAGCCCCATAAGTGCCCCTTTCAGCCCCATAAGTGCCCCTCCAGCCCCATAAGTGCCCCTTTCAGCCCCATAAGTGCCCTTTCAGCCCCATAAGTGCCCCTCCAGCCCCATAAGTGCCCCTTTCAGCCCCATAAGTGCCCCCTTTTAGCCCCGTAAGTGCCCCTTTCGGCCCCATAAGTACCCTGTTCTGCCCCATAAGTGCCCCCTCTGCCCCATAAGTGCCCCTCTCAGCCCCATAAGTGCCCCCTCAGCCCCATAAGTGCCCCTTTCAGCCCCATAAGTGCCCCTTTCAGCCCCATAAGTGCCCCTTTCAGCCCCATAAGTGCCCCTTCTGCCCCATAAGTGCCCCTTTCACCCCCATAAGTGCCCCTTTCTGCCCCATAAGTGCCCCTCTCAGCCCCATAAGTGCCCCCTTTCAGCCCCATAAGTGCCCCTTTCACCCCCATAAGTGCCCCTTTCAGCCCCATAAGTGCCCTCTCTGCCCCATAAGTGCCCCTTTCACCCCCATAAGTGCCCCTTTCTGCCCCATAAGTGCCCCTCTCAGCCCCATAAGTGCCCCCTTTCAGCCCCATAAGTGCCCCTTCAGCCCCATAAGTGCCCTTTTCAGCCCCATAAGTGCCTCCTTCAGCCCCATAAGTGCCCCTTCAGCCCCATAAGTGCCCCCTGTGCCCCATAAGTGCCCCTTCAGCCCCATAAGTGCCCCCTCTGCCCCATAAGTGCCCTCCGCCCCACCTGTTCGGGGTTGCAGAGGTTCTCGGACTCTTCTGCGATGTTTTCTCCGACGAAGATCTCGGGATGAGCGAAGAGGAGATCCAAAAGCTCTTCAATGCAACCGAGACACTTCTGCCACAGCTCCGGCTGTGGGGCACAGACCCATAGCGACCCACTGCGACCCACTGCGACCCATAGGGACCCATAGGGACCCATAGGGACCCATAGAAACCCATAGAGACCCACAGAGACCCCATAGAGACCCCATAGAGACCCATAGAGACCCACAGAGACCCCATAGAGACCCCATAGAGACCCATAGAGACCCATAGAGACCCACAGAGACCCCATAGAGACCCCATAGAGACCCATAGAGACCCACAGAGACCCATAGAGACCCATAGAGACCCATAGAGACCCCATAGAGACCCCATAGAGACCCACAGAGACCCATAGAGACCCCATAGAGACCCCATAGAGACCCATAGAGACCCACAGAGACCCCATAGAGACCCATAGAGACCCACAGAGACCCCATAGAGACCCATAGAGACCCCATAGAGACCCCATAGAGACCCACAGAGACCCACAGAGACCCCATAGAGACCCATAGAGACCCATAGAGACCCCATAGAGACCCATAGAGACCCATAGAGACCCATAGAGACCCATAGAGACCCCATAGAGACCCACAGAGACCCATAGAGACCCCATAGAGACCCCATAGAGACCCATAGAGACCCCATAGAGACCCCATAGAGACCCACAGAGACCCATAGAGACCCATAGAGACCCCACAGAGACCCATAGAGACCCCATAGAGACCCATAGAGACCCATAGAGACCCCATAGAGACCCATAGAGACCCCACAGAGACCCCATAGAGACCCCATAGAGACCCCATAGAGACCCATAGAGACCCCATAGAGACCCACAGAGACCCCATAGAGACCCCATAGAGACCCATAGAGACCCATAGAGACCCATAGAGACCCATAGAGACCCCATAGAGACCCACAGAGACCCCATAGAGACCCCATAGAGACCCACAGAGACCCATAGAGACCCACAGAGACCCCACAGAGACCCCATAGAGACCCCATAGAGACCCACAGAGACCCATAGAGACCCATAGAGACCCATAGAGACCCCATAGAGACCCATAGAGACCCACAGGGACCCATAGAGACCCATAGAGACCCATAGAGACTCATAGAGACCCCATAGAGACCCCATAGAGACCCATAGAGACCCATAGAGACTCATAGAGACCCCATAGAGACCCCATAGAGACCCCATAGAGACCCATAGAGACTCATAGAGACCCCACAGAGACCCCATAGAGACCCATAGAGACCCATAGAGACCCCATAGAGACCCATAGAGACCCCACAGAGACCCATAGAGACCCATAGAGACCCATAGAGACCCATAGAGACCCATAGAGACCCCATAGAGACCCATAGAGACCCATAGAGACCCCATAGAGACCCCATAGAGACCCATAGAGACCCACAGAGACCCCATAGAGACCCATAGAGACCCCATAGAGACCCACAGACCCCATAGAGACCCATAGAGACCCACAGAGACCGATAGAGCCCCATAGAGACCCACAGAGACCCATAGAGACCCATAGAGACCCCATAGAGACCCCATAGAGACCCACAGAGACCCCATAGAGACCCACAGAGACCCACAGAGACCCATAGAGACCCACAGAGACCCATAGAGACCCATAGAGACCCCATAGAGACCCCATAGAGACCCATAGAGACCCCATAGAGACCCCATAGAGACCCCATAGAAACCCCATAGAGACCCATAGAGACCCATAGAGACCCCATAGAGACCCCATAGAGACCCATAGAGACCCACAGAGACCCACAGAGACCCCATAGAGACCCCATAGAGACCCATAGAGACCCCATAGAGACCCATAGAGACCCCATAGAGACCCATAGAGACCCATAGAGACCCCATAGAGACCCATAGAGACCCCATAGAGACCCCATAGAGACCCCATAGAGACCCATAGAGACCCATAGAGCCCCATAGCGCCCCACAGCGCCCCATAGCGCCCCACACCTTCATGCAGGCCGCCAGGTTGGGACTGGAGTCGTAGAGCGAAGCGACGATGTTGAACTTCACCTTCAGCTCCAGGGGCACTCCGAGGCTCTGCTCCTGCACCACCGCCACCAACAGCTGCAGGAGCTCCACCTGCCCGGCCCTGTGGGGCAGACCCATAGCGCTATGGGGCAGGGGGACCTCCCGGGGGATCCCGGAGATTCCATCCCCAGAGGGCAGAGCGGTGCCCCACGGCTGCCCCATAGCGCCGCCAGGGCATAGAACGCAGAGGGTAGGTGGATAGCGCTGCCCCATAGAGGCTCCTGCTGACCCATAGCGGCCTGCTTTGACCCATAGCGGCCTTCACTGACCCATAGCGGCCGCCTCTGACCCATAGCGGCCTGCTTTGACCCATAGCGGCCTCCTCTGACCCATAGCGGCCTCCTCTGACCCATAGCGGATCCTGCTGCCCTATAGCGGGTCCTGCTGACCCATAGCACTGCCCCATAGCGGCTCCTGCTGACCCATAGCGGCCTTCTCTGACCCATAGCGGTCTCCTCTGACCCATAGCGGTCTCCTCTGACCCATAGCGGCCTCTTCTGACCCATAGCGGCCTTCTCTGACCCATAGCAGCCTTGTCCTGCCCCATAGCAACTCCTCCTGCCCCATAGCGGCTCCTGCTGACCCATAGCGGCCTCCTCTGCCCCATAGCACTGCCCCATAGTGGCTCCTTCTGCCCCATAGCGGCTCCTTCTGCCCCATAGCACTGCCCTATAGCGGCCTCCTTCTACCCCATAGCAGCCTCCTCTGACCCATAGCGACTCCTTCTGACCCATAGCACTGCCCCATAGCGGCCTCCCCTGCCCCATAGCGGCCTTCTCTGCCCCATAGCGACTCCTTCTGCCCCATAGCACTGCCCCATAGCGGCTCCTTCTGCCCCACAGCAACTCCTCCTGCCCCATAGCGGCTCCTTCTGACCCATAGCGGCTCCTCCTGCCCCACAGCAGCCTCCTTTGACCCATAGCGGCCTCCTCTGACCCATAGCAACTCTTTCTGCCCCATAGCACTGCCCCATAGCGGCTCCTTCTGCCCCATAGCAGCCTCTTCTGCCCCATAGCGGCCTTCTCTGACCCATAGCAACTCCTTCTGCCCCATAGCGGCCTCCTCTGACCCATAGCAGTCTCCTCTGCCCCATAGCGACTCCTTCTGCCCCACAGCATTGCCCCATAGCGGCTCCTTCTGCCCCATAGCAGCCTCTTCTGCCCCATAGCGGCCTCCTCTGACCCATAGCAACTCCTTCTGCCCCATAGGGCTGCCCCATAGCAGCCTCCTCTGACCCATAGCAAGTCGTCCTCTGCCCCATAGCGGCTCCTTCTGCCCCATAGCGGTCTCCTCTGCCCCATAGCGACTCCTTCCGCCCCATAGCGGTCTCCTCTGCCCCACAGCAAGTTGTCCTCTGCCCCATAGCAGATCCTTCTGCCCCATAGCAGCCTCCCCTGCCCCATAGCTGCCCCACATCTGCCCCACATCCCCCCGAGAGGAGCAGCTCCACCTCTTCAGCTCTGCGAAGACATTGAGTTCTGCCCCACAGCACTGCCCCATAGCGACTCCTTCTACCCCATAGCGACTCCCTCTGCCCCATAGCGACCTCCTCTGCCCCACAGCTGCCCCATAGCTGCCCCACATCCCCACGAGAGGAGCAGCTCCACCTCTTCAGCTCTGTGAAGACATTGAGTTCTGCCCCATAGCGCTGCCCCATAGCGGCTCCTCTGACCCATAGCGGCTCCTTCTGCCCCATAGCGACTCCCTCTGCCCCATAGCGGCCTCCTCTGCCCCACAGCTGCCCCATAGCTGCCCCACATCCCCCCGAGAGGAGCAGCTCCACCTCTTCAACTCTGTGAAGACATTGAGTTCTGCCCCATAGCGCTGCCCCATAGCGGCTCCCCTGCCCCATAGCGACTCCTCTGCCCCATAGCGGCCTCGTCTACCCCATAACAACTCCTCTGCCCCATAGCTGCCCCACATCCCCCCGAGAGGAGCAGTTCCACCTCTTCTGCTCTGCGAAGACATTGAGTTCTGCCCCATAGCGCTGCCCCATAGCGGCTCCTCTGACCCATAGCAGCTCCTTCTGCCCCATAGCGGCTCCCTCTGCCCCATAGCGGCCTCCCCTGCCCCATAGCGGCTCCTCTGCCCCATAGCGACTCCCTCTGCCCCATAGCTGCCCCACATCTGCCCCACATCCCCCCGAGAGGAGCAGCTCCACCTCTTCTGCTCTGCGAAGACATTGAGTTCTGCCCCATAGCGCAGCCCCATAGCGGCTCCTCTGCCCCATAGCGGCCCCTCTGCCCCATAGCGGCCTCCTCTGCCCCATAGCGGCCTCCTCTGCCCCACAGCGGCCTCCCCTGCCCCACAGCTGCCCCACATCTGCCCCACATCCCCCCGAGAGGAGCAGCTCCACCTCTTCTGCTCTGCGAAGACATTGAGTTCTGCCCCACAGCGCTGCCCCATAGCGGCTCCCCTGCCCCATAGCGGCCTCCTCTACCCCATAGCGGCCTCCCCTGCCCCATAGCTGCCCCACATCTGCCCCACATCCCCCCGAGAGGAGCAGCTCCACCGCTTCTACTCTACGAAGACATTGAGTTCTGCCCCATAGCGCTGCCCCATAGCAGCTCCTCTGCCCCATAGCGGCTCCTCTGCCCCATAGCGACTCCTTCTGCCCCATAGCGACTCCCTCTGCCCCATAGCTGCCCCACATCTGCCCCACATCCCCCCGAGAGGAGCAGCTCCACCTCTTCAGCTCTGCGAAGACATTGAGTTCTGCCCCACAGCGCTGCCCCATAGCAGCTCCTCTGCCCCATAGCAACTCCTTCTGCCCCATAGCGACTCCCTCTGCCCCATAGCGGCCTCCTCTGACCCACAGCTGCCCCACATCTGCCCCACATCGCCCCGAGAGGAGCAGTTCCACCTCTTCAGCTCTGCGAAGACATTGAGTTCTGCCCCATAGCGGCTCCCCTGCCCCATAGCGGCCTCCTCTGCCCCATAGCGACTCCTCTACCCCATAGCAGCCTCCTCTGCCCCATAGCGGCCCCACATCTGCCCCACATCCCCCCGAGAGGAGCAGCTCCACCTCTTCAGCTCTGTGAAGACATTGAGTTCTGCCCCATAGCAGCTCCTCTGCCCCATAGCGGCCTCCTCTGCCCCATAGCGGCCTCCTCTGACCCACAGCTGCCCCACATCTGCCCCACATCCCCCCGAGAGGAGCAGTTCCACCTCTTCAGCTCTGCGAAGACATTGAGTTCTGCCCCATAGCGCTGCCCCATAGCGGCTCCTCTGCCCCATAGCGGCTCCTCTGCCCCATGGCGGCTTCTTCTGCCCCATGGCGGCCTCCCCTGCCCCATAGCGGCCTCCCCTGCCCCACAGCTGCCCCATAGCTGCCCCACATCGCCCCGAGAGGAGCAGTTCCACCTCTTCTGCTCTGCGAAGACATTGAGTTCTGCCCCATAGCGCTGCCCCATAGCGGCTCCTCTGCCCCATAGCGCTGCCCCATAGCGGCTCCTCTGCCCCATAGCGGCCTCCCCTGCCCCACAGCGACCTGCCCTGCCCCATAGCTGCCCCACATCTGCCCCACATCCCCCCGAGAGGAGCAGCTCCACCTCTTCTGCTCTGTGAAGACATTGAGTTCTGCCCCATAGCGCAGCCCCATAGCGGCTCCTCTGCCCCATAGCGGCCTCCCCTGCCCCATAGCGGCCTCCCCTGCCCCATAGCGGCTCCTTCTGCCCCATAGCGGCCTCCCCTGCCCCATAGCTGCCCCACATCTGCCCCACATCCCCCCGAGAGGAGCAGCTCCACCTCTTCTGCTCTGCGAAGACATTGAGTTCTGCCCCATAGCGCTGCCCCACAGCGGCTCCTCTGCCCCATAGCGGCCTCCCCTGCCCCATAGCGGCCTCCCCTGCCCCATAGCTGCCCCACATACCGATCGGTGCCCTTTTTGCCCCTCGCCTGGAGGATTTCGTTGAGCTTTTTGACCACCACCGCCGGAGTGATCTCAGTGCCTTTGGCGAACATCTTGGGCTTCTCCTGCCCCATAGAAAGGGGAAATGTGGGGCTGCCCCATAGCGCGACCCACGGCCGGACCCACCGGGGCCTGCCCCACAGCGCCTGCCCCACAGCGCGCCCCATAAGTGACCCAAAAGGCGCTTTCAGCCCCATAACTTCACGTCTTAGGGAAGAACGACGGCTTCTGCTGCCCCATAGAAAGGGAAATGTGGGGCTGCCCCATAGCGCCTGACCCACAAGTGACCCTCAGCACCGCTCTCTGCCCCATAAGTGACCCCCAGACTCACTCTCTGCCCCATAACCGCCCCCTAACCCCACTCTCTGCCCCATAACCACCCCATAACCCCACTCTCTGCCCCATAAGTGCCCCCAACCCTACTCTCTGCCCCATAAGTGACCCTCAGCCCCACTCTCTGCCCCATAAGTGACCCTCAGCCCCACTCTCTGCCCCATAAGTGACCCTCAGCACCACTCTCTGCCCCATAAGTGCCCCCTAACCCCACTCTCTGCCCCATAAGTGACCCCCAGACCCACTCTCTGCCCCATAAGTGCCCCCCAACCTCACTCTCTGCCCCATAAGTACCCCCTAACCCCACTCTCTGCCCCATAAGTGACCCCTAACCCCACTCTCTGCCCCATAAGCACCCCCTAACCCCACTCTCTGCCCCATAAGTGACCCCTAACCCCACTCTCTGCCCCATAACCCCACTCTCTGCCCCATAAGTGCCCCCCAACCCCACTCTCTGCCCCATAACCACCCCCCAACCCCACTCTCTGCCCCATAAGTACCCCCCAACCCCACTCTCTGCCCCATAACTGCCCCCTAACCCCACTCTCTGCCCCCTAAGTACCCCCCAACCCCACTCTCTGCCCCATAAGTGCCCCCTAACCCCACTCTCTGCCCCATAACCACCCCCTAACCCCACTCTCTGCCCCATAAGTGCCCCCTAACCCCACTCTCTGCCCCATAACCACCCCCTAACCCCACTCTCTGCCCCATAAGTGCCCCCTAACCCCACTCTCTGCCCCATAACCACCCCCTAACCCCACTCTCTGCCCCATAAGTGCCCCCTAACCCCACTCTCTGCCCCATAAGTACCCCCTAACCCCACTCTCTGCCCCATAAGTACCCCCAACCCCACTCTCTGCCCCATAAGTACCCCCCAACCCCACTCTCTGCCCCATAAGTACCCCCTAACCCCACTCTCTGCCCCATAACCACCCCATAACCCCACTCTCTGCCCCATAACTGCCCCCTAACCCCACTCTCTGCCCCATAAGTACCCCCTAACCCCACTCTCTGCCCCATAAGTACCCCCCAACCCCACTCTCTGCCCCATAAGTGCCCCCCAAACCCCCTCTCCACACCCCCATCCCTCCCTTCCAGCCCCACTTTCCGCCCCATAACCCCCTCCGCGCGGCCCCCTGCCCCCCTCCCTGCCCCATAGCCGCCCCATAGCCGCCCCACAGCTGCCCCATAGCTGCCCCA
Source organism: Cuculus canorus (assembly GCF_017976375.1). NCBI lineage: Eukaryota > Metazoa > Chordata > Aves > Cuculiformes > Cuculidae > Cuculus > Cuculus canorus. The sequence goes on from NC_071438.1 coordinate 322,850, forward strand.
TAGCGGACCTTGACGAGGGGGACGCCGCCGCGCACCCTCTCCCATTCGCCCTCGCCCTCCTCTTCGTCCTCCTCGAAGCGGCGGCTCCGGCGGTCCATCTTCTTCTTGGCCTTCTCCTCCCGCTTCCGCTCTCCGCCGCGTTTGTCGTCGTCCCTATGGGGCAGCCCCACACTTAGGGGGCGGCTCTGCCCCATAGAATCGCCTCCAGACCCATAGAATCCCCTCCAGACCCATAGAATCGCCCCCAGACCCATAGAAAGCTCCGTTATCCCATTGAAAACCTCCATTTAGAGCCGTTCCTATGGGGCAGCCCCACACTTAGGGGGCAGCTCTGCCCCATAGCGACCCGGACCCACACTTAGGGGGCGGCTCTGCCCCATAGGAACCCCTCCAGACCCATAGAATCGCCCCCAGACCCACTGAAAGCTCCATTTAGACCCATTTCTATGGGGCAGCCCCACACTTAGGGGGCGGCTCTGCCCCATAGCGCCCCTGACCCACACTTAGGGGGCGGCTCTGCCCCATAGAAACCCCTCCAGACCCATAGAAACCCCTCCAGACCCATAGAATCGCCCCCAGACCCATAGAATCGCCCCCAGACCCACTGAAAGCTCCATTTAGAGCCATTTCTATGGGGCAGCCCCACACTTAGGGGGCAGCTCTGCCCCATAGCGACCCGGACCCACACTTAGGGGGCGGCTCTGCCCCATAGAATCCCCTCCGGACCCATAGAATCGCCCCCAGACCCACTGAAAGCTCCGTTATCCCATTGAAAACCTCCATTTAGAGTCGTTCCTATGGGGCAGCCCCACACTTAGGGGGCAGCTCTGCCCCATAGCGACCCGGACCCACACTTAGGGGGCGGCTCTGCCCCATAGCGACCCCGACCCACACTTAGGGGGCGGCTCTGCCCCATAGGAACCCCTCCAGACCCATAGAATCGCCCCCAGACCCATAGAAACCTCCATTATCCCATTGAAAACCTCCATTTAGAGCCGTTCCTATGGGGCAGCCCCACACTTAGGGGGCAGCTCTGCCCCATAGCGACCCCGACCCACACTTAGGGGGCGGCTCTGCCCCATAGGAACCCCTCCAGACCCATAGGAACCCCTCCGGACCCATAGAATCGCCCCCAGACCCACTGAAAGCTCCGTTATCCCATTGAAAACCTCCATTTAGAGCCGTTCCTATGGGGCAGCCCCACACTTAGGGGGCAGCTCTGCCCCATAGCGACCCCGACCCACACTTAGGGGGCAGCTCTGCCCCATAGCGACCCTGACCCACACTTAGGGGGCGGCTCTGCCCCATAGAATCGCCTCCAGACCCATAGAATCACCCCCAGACCCACTGAAAGCTCCATTTAGACCCATTTCTATGGGGCAGCCCCACACTTAGGGGGCAGCTCTGCCCCATAGCGACCCCGACCCACACTTAGGGGGCGGCTCTACCCCATAGGAACCCCTCCAGACCCATAGAAACCCCTCCAGACCCATAGAATCACCCCCAGACCCACTGAAACCACCATTTAGACCCATTTCTATGGGGCAGCCCCACACTTAGGGGGCAGCTCTGCCCCATAGCGCCCCTGACCCACACTTAGGGGGCGGCTCTGCCCCACAGAAACCCCTCCAGACCCATAGAATCACCCCCAGACCCACTGAAAGCTCCATTTAGAGTCGTTCCTATGGGGCAGCCCCACACTTAGGGGGCGGCTCTGCCCCATAGCGACCCTGACCCACACTTAGGGGGCAGCTCTGCCCCATAGCGCCCCGGACCCACACTTAGGGGGCGGCTCTGCCCCATAGGAACCCCTCCAGACCCATAGAATCACCTCCAGACCCATAGAATCACCCCCAGACCCACTGAAAGCTCCATTTAGACCCATTTCTATGGGGCAGCCCCACACTTAGGGGGCGGCTCTGCCCCATAGCGACCCCGACCCACACTTAGGGGGCGGCTCTGCCCCATAGGAACCTCTCCAGACCCATAGAATCGCCCCCAGACCCACTGAAAGCTCCGTTATCCCATTGAAAACCTCCATTTAGAGCGGTTTCTATGGGGCAGCCCCACACTTAGGGGGCAGCTCTGCCCCATAGCGCCCCTGACCCACACTTAGGGGGCGGCTCTGCCCCACAGAAACCCCTCCAGACCCATAGGAACCCCTCCAGACCCATAGAATCGCCCCCAGACCCACTGAAAGCTCCGTTATCCCATTGAAAACCTCCATTTAGAGCCGTTCCTATGGGGCAGCCCCACACTTAGGGGGCGGCTCTGCCCCATAGCGACCGTGACCCACACTTAGGGGGCGGCTCTGCCCCATAGGAACCCCTCCAGACCCATAGAAACCCCTCCAGACCCATAGGAACCCCTCCAGACCCACTGAAAGCTCCGTTATCCCATTGAAAGCCTCCATTTAGAGTCGTTTCTATGGGGCAGCCCCACACTTAGGGGGCGGCTCTGCCCCATAGCGCTCCTGACCCACACTTAGGGGGCAGCTCTGCCCCATAGCGCTCCCGACCCACACTTAGGGGGCGGCTCTGCCCCATAGGAACCCCTCCAGACCCATAGAATCGCCCCCAGACCCACTGAAAGCTCCGTTATCCCATTGAAAACCTCATTTAGAGTCGTTTCTATGGGGCAGCCCCACACTTAGGGGGCGGCTCTGCCCCATAGCGACCCCGACCCACACTTAGGGGGCGGCTCTGCCCCACAGAATCACCTCCAGACCCACAGAAACCCCTCCAGACCCATAGGAACCCCTCCAGACCCATAGAATCGCCCCCAGACCCACTGAAAGCTCCGTTATCCCATTGAAAACCTCCATTTAGAGCCGTTCCTATGGGGCAGCCCCACACTTAGGGGGCAGCTCTGCCCCATAGCGACCCCGACCCACACTTAGGGGGCGGCTCTGCCCCATAGAAACCCCTCCAGACCCATAGAATCGCCTCCAGACCCATAGAATCACCCCCAGACCCACTGAAAGCTCCGTTATCCCATTGAAAACCTCCATTTAGAGCCGTTCCTATGGGGCAGCCCCACACTTAGGGGGCGGCTCTGCCCCATAGCGTCCCCGACCCACACTTAGGGGGCGGCTCTGCCCCATAGGAACCCCTCCAGACCCATAGAATCGCCCCCAGACCCACTGAAAGCTCCGTTATCCCATTGAAAGACTCATTTAGAGTCGTTCCTATGGGGCAGCCCCACACTTAGGGGGCAGCTCTGCCCCATAGCGCCCCTGACCCACACTTAGGGGGCGGCTCTGCCCCATAGCGACCCTGACCCACACTTAGGGGGCGGCTCTGCCCCATAGAATCGCCTCCAGACCCATAGGAACCCCTCCGGACCCATAGAATCGCCCCCAGACCCACTGAAAGCTCCGTTATCCCATTGAAAACCTCCATTTAGAGCTGTTTCTATGGGGCAGCCCCACACTTAGGGGGCGGCTCTGCCCCATAGCGTCCCCGACCCACACTTAGGGGGCGGCTCCGCCCCATAGAATCGCCTCCAGACCCATAGAAACCCCTCCAGACCCATAGAATCACCCCCAGACCCACTGAAACCTCCATTATCCCATTGAAACCCTCCACTTAGAGCCGTTCCTATGGGGCAGCCCCACACTTAGGGGGCGGCTCTGCCCCATAGCGCCCCTGACCCACACTTAGGGGGCGGCTCTGCCCCATAGGAACCCCTCCAGACCCATAGAATCGCCCCCAGACCCACTGAAAGCTCCGTTATCCCATTGAAAGACTCATTTAGAGCCGTTCCTATGGGGCAGCCCCACACTTAGGGGGCAGCTCTGCCCCATAGCGCCCCTGACCCACACTTAGGGGGCGGCTCTGCCCCACAGAAACCCCTCCAGACCCATAGGAACCCCTCCAGACCCATAGAATCGCCCCCAGACCCACTGAAAGCTCCGTTATCCCATTGAAAACCTCCATTTAGAACCGTTTCTATGGGGCAGCCCCACACTTAGGGGGCACCTCTGCCCCATAGCGACCCGGACCCACACTTAGGGGGCGGCTCTGCCCCATAGGAACCCCTCCAGACCCATAGAAACCCCTCCAGACCCATAGAATCGCCCCCAGACCCACTGAAAGCTCCATTTAGACCCATTTCTATGGGGCAGCCCCACACTTAGGGGGCGGCTCTGCCCCATAACGCCCCTGACCCACACTTAGGGGGCGGCTCTGCCCCACAGAAACCCCTCCAGACCCATAGGAACCCCTCCAGACCCATAGAATCACCCCCAGACTCACTGAAAGCTCCGTTATCCCATTGAAAACCTCCATTTAGAGCCGTTCCTATGGGGCAGCCCCACACTTAGGGGGCAGCTCTGCCCCATAGCACCCCTGACCCACACTTAGGGGGCGGCTCTGCCCCATAGAAACCCCTCCAGACCCATAGAATCGCCTCCAGACCCATAGAATCACCCCCAGACCCACTGAAAGCTCCGTTATCCCATTGAAAACCTCCATTTAGAGCCGTTCCTATGGGTCAGCCCCACACTTAGGGGGCAGCCCCACACTTGGGGGGCGGCTCTGCCCCATAGCCGCCCCCCTGCCCCACACTTGTGGGTCTCGGCACTCACTTCTTGAGGAATTTGGAGGCGAGAGAGGTGAATTTGCCGTCGTCCTCATCGGATTCGGAGTCGGTGTCGGAGTCGTCGGAGCCCCAATCCTCCTCCGAGGACTCTTCTTCCTCCTCTTCCTCCTCCTGCAGTGGGGCAGGGACTTAGGGGGCAGCCCCATAGATTCCCCTGCCCCATAGATTCCTCTGCCCCATAGATTTCCCGCCCCATAGATTTCACCTCCAGTTTCTTCAGGAATCGCCCGCGAGCGTCGCCGCCGCTCTCCTTCTTCTTCAGGAAGGACGAAACGTCGGCGTCTTCATCCGAATCCGACGAACTCGAAGCTGTGCCCCATAGATTGACCCATAGATTCCTGCCCCATAGATCCTGACCCATAGATTCCCGCCCCATAGATCCCTGACCCATAGATTTCGCCCCACAGAGCTCAAGAGATGCTCAGAGAGAGCCCTGAGATGGTGTTTCACCTCTCTGCCCCATAGATTTCTGCCCCATAGATTGACCCACAGAGCTCTGACCCACACATTCTGCCCCATAGGACTCTGCCCCATAGATCCTGACCCATAGATTCCCGCCCCATAGATCCCTGACCCATAGATTTCGCCCCACAGAGCTCAAGAGATGCTCAGAGAGAGCCCTGAGATGGTGTTTCACGTCTCTGCCCCATAGATTTCTGCCCCATAGATTGACCCACAGAGCTCTGACCCATAGATTCTGCCCCATAGATCCCTGACCCATAGATTCTGCCCCATAGATTCCCGCCCCATAGATTCCTGACCCATAGATTTCGCCCCACAGAGCTCAAGAGATGCTCAGAGAGAGCCCTGAGATGGTGTTTATCGCCTCTGCCCCATAGATTTCTGCCCCATAGATTGACCCACACAGCTCTGACCCATAGATTCTGCCCCATAGATCTCTGCCCCATAGATCCTGACCCATAGATTCCCGCCCCATAGATTCCTGACCCATAGATTTCGCCCCACAGAGCTCAAGAGATGCTCAGAGAGAGCCCTGAGATGGTGTTTGTCTCTCTGCCCCATAGATTTCTGCCCCATAGATTGACCCACAGAGCTCCGACCCACAGATTCTGACCCACAGGGCTCTGCCCCATAGATCCTGACCCATAGATTCCCGCCCCATAGATTCCTGACCCATAGATTCCGCCCCACAGAGCTCAAGAGATGCTCAGAGAGAGCCCTGAGATGGTGTTTCACGTCTCTGCCCCATAGATTTCTGCCCCATAGATTGACCCACAGAGCTCCGACCCACACATTCTGACCCACAGGGCTCTGCCCCATAGATTCTGACCCATAGATTCCCGCCCCATAGATCCCTGACCCATAGATTTCGCCCCACAGAGCTCAAGAGATGCTCAGAGAGAGCCCTGAGATGGTGTTTATCGCCTCTGCCCCATAGATTTCTGCCCCATAGATTGACCCACAGAGCTCTGACCCATAGATTCGGACCCACAGGGCTCTGCCCCATAGATCCTGACCCATAGATCCCCACCCCATAGATCCCTGACCCATAGATTTCGCCCCACAGAGCTCAAGAGATGCTCAGAGAGAGCCCTGAGATGGTGTTTGTCTCTCTGCCCCACAGATTTCTGCCCCATAGATTGACCCACAGAGCTCTGACCCATAGATTCTCACCCACAGGGCTCTGCCCCATAGATCCTGACCCATAGATTCCCGCCCCATAGATCCCTGACCCATAGATTTCGCCCCACAGAGCTCAAGAGATGCTCAGAGAGAGCCCTGAGATGGTGTTTCTCGTCTCTGCCCCATAGATTTCTGCCCCACAGATTGACCCACAGAGCTCTGACCCACACATTCTGACCCACAGGGCTCTGCCCCATAGATCCTGACCCATAGATTCCCGCCCCATAGATCCCTGACCCATAGATTTCGCCCCACAGAGCTCAAGAGATGCTCAGAGAGAGCCCTGAGATGGTGTTTATCGCCTCTGCCCCATAGATTTCTGCCCCATAGATTGACCCACAGAGCTCTGACCCATAGATTCTGCCCCATAGATCTCTGCCCCATAGATCCTGACCCATAGATTCCCGCCCCATAGATCCCTGACCCATAGATTCCGCCCCACAGAGCTCAAGAGATGCTCAGAGAGAGCCCTGAGATGGTGTTTATCGCCTCTGCCCCATAGATTTCTGCCCCATAGATTGACCCACAGAGCTCTGACCCACACATTCTGACCCATAGGGCTCTGCCCCATAGATCCTGACCCATAGATTCCCGCCCCATAGGTTCCTGACCCATAGATTCCGCCCCACAGAGCTCAAGAGATGCTCAGAGAGAGCCCTGAGATGGTGTTTCACCTCTCTGCCCCATAGATTTCTGCCCCATAGATTGACCCACAGAGGTCTGACCCACAGATTCTGACCCATAGGGCTCTGCCCCATAGATTCCCGCCCCATAGATTCCTGACCCATAGATTTCGCCCCACAGAGCTCAAGAGATGCTCAGAGAGAGCCCTGAGATGGTGGTTCTCGTCTCTGCCCCATAGATTTCTGCCCCATAGATTGACCCACAGAGCTCTGACCCACACATTCTGACCCATAGGACTCTGCCCCATAGATTCTGACCCATAGATTCCCGCCCCATAGATCCCTGACCCATAGATTTCGCCCCACAGAGCTCAAGAGATGCTCAGAGAGAGCCCTGAGATGGTGTTTCACGTCTCTGCCCCATAGATTTCTGCCCCATAGATTGACCCACAGAGCTCTGACCCATAGATTCGGACCCATAAGACTCTGCCCCATAGATTCTGCCCCATAGATTCCTGACCTATAGATTTCGCCCCACAGAGCTCAAGAGATGCTCAGAGAGAGCCCTGAGATGGTGTTTCTCGTCTCTGCCCCATAGATTTCTGCCCCATAGATTGACCCACACAGCTCTGACCCACACATTCTGACCCACAGGACTCTGCCCCATAGATCCTGACCCATAGATTCCTGACCCATAGATCCCTGACCCATAGATTTCGCCCCACAGAGCTCAAGAGATGCTCAGAGAGAGCCCTGAGATGGCGTTTCTCGTCTCTGCCCCATAGATTTCTGCCCCATAGATTGACCCACAGAGCTCTGACCCATAGATTCTGCCCCATAGATCCCTGACCCATAGATCCTGACCCATAGATTCCCGCCCCATAGATCCCTGACCCATAGATTCCGCCCCACAGAGCTCAAGAGATGCTCAGAGAGAGCCCTGAGATGGTGTTTCTCATCTCTGCCCCATAGATTTCTGCCCCATAGATTGACCCACAGGGCTCTGACCCACACATTCGGACCCACAGGGCTCTGCCCCATAGATCCTGACCCATAGATTCCCGCCCCATAGATTCCTGACCCATAGATTTCGCCCCACAGAGCTCAAGAGATGCTCAGAGAGAGCCCTGAGATGGTGTTTGTCTCTCTGCCCCATAGATTTCTGCCCCATAGATTGACCCATAGAGCTCTGCCCCATAGATCCTGACCCATAGATCCCCGCCCCATAGATTCCTGACCCATAGATTTCGCCCCACAGAGCTCAAGAGATGCTCAGAGAGAGCCCTGAGATGGTGTTTCTCGTCTCTGCCCCATAGATTTCTGCCCCATAGATTGACCTACACAGCTCTGACCCACACATTCTGACCCATAGGACTCTGCCCCATAGATCCTGACCCATAGATTCCCGCCCCATAGATCCCTGACCCATAGATTCCCCCCCACAGAGCTCAAGAGATGCTCAGAGAGAGCCCTGAGATGGTGTTTCACCTCTCTGCCCCATAGATTTCTGCCCCATAGATTGACCCACTGAGCTCCGACCCACACATTCTGACCCACAGGGCTCTGCCCCATAGATTCTGACCCATAGATTCCCGCCCCATAGATCCCTGACCCATAGATTTCGCCCCACAGAGCTCAAGAGATGCTCAGAGAGAGCCCTGAGATGGTGTTTATCGCCTCTGCCCCATAGATTTCTGCCCCATAGATTGACCCACAGAGCTCTGACCCACACATTCTGACCCACAGGGCTCTGCCCCATAGATTCTGCCCCATAGATTCCCACCCCATAGATTCCTGACCCATAGATTTCGCCCCATAGAGCTCAAGAGATGCTCAGAGAGAGCCCTCAGATGGTGTTTCTCGTCTCTGCCCCATAGATTTCTGCCCCATAGATTGACCCACTGAGCTCCGACCCACACATTCTGACCCACAGGGCTCTGCCCCATAGATTCTGACCCATAGATTCCTGCCCCATAGATCCCTGACCCATAGATTTCGCCCCACAGAGCTCAAGAGATGCTCAGAGAGAGCCCTGAGATGGTGTTTATCGCCTCTGCCCCATAGATTTCTGCCCCATAGATTGACCCACAGAGCTCTGACCCATAGATTCGGACCCACAGGGCTCTGCCCCATAGATCCTGACCCATAGATCCCCACCCCATAGATTCCTGACCCATAGATTTCGCCCCACAGAGCTCAAGAGATGCTCAGAGAGAGCCCTGAGAGGCAAACGCTGCCCCACACATCTCTGCCCCATAGATTTCTGCCCCATAGATTGACCCACAGTGCTCTGCCCCATAGATTCCTGACCCATAGGGCTCTGCCCCATAGATTCTGCCCCATAGATCCCCACCTTCAGAGTCTCCGCTCTTCTTCTCCTCATCCTCATCCGACTGCTCCGGGTTCTGTGGGGCAGAAATCTATGGGGCACTTCTGCCCCATAGCGCCCCCCAACTGCCCCATAGCGCCCCCCAAGTGACCCATAGCGCCCCCCAACTGCCCCACAGGGACCCCCAACTGCCCCATAGCACCCTCAAAGTGCCCCATAGCGCCCCCCAACTGCCCCACAGCGCCCCCAAATCCCCCCTTCCTGCCCCATAGCGCCCCCTCTGCCCCATAGCGCCCTTCTCCTGCCCCACAGTGCCCCCAAATCCCCCCTCCTGCCCCATAGCGCCCCACAACTGCCCCACAGTGCCCCCAAATCCCCCCTTCCTGCCCCATAGCGCCCCCCTCCTGCCCCATAGCGCCCCCAAACCGCCCCATAGTGCCCCCAAACCCCCTCTCCTGCCCCATAGCGCCCCCTATACCCACTCCACCACCCCCCTCCTGCCCCATAGCGCCCCACAACTGCCCCATAGCGCCCCCAAACCGCCCCATAGTGCCCCCAAACCCCCTCTCCTGCCCCATAGCGCCCCCTATGCCCCTCCACAGCCCCCCTCCTGCCCCATAGTGCCCCACAACTGCCCCATAGCGCCCCCAAACCCCCCTTCCTGCCCCATAGCGCCCCCAGACTGCCCCATAGCGCCCCCAAACCACCCCACAGTGCCCCCAAATGCCCCCTTCGTGCCCCATAGCGCCCCCAAACTGCCCCATAGTGCCCCCAAACCCCCTCTCCTGCCCCATAGCGCCCCCTATGCCCCTCCACAGCCCCCCTCCTGCCCCATAGCGCCCCCAGACTGCCCCATAGCGCCCCCAAACCACCCCACAGTGCCCCCAAATGCCCCCTTCGTGCCCCATAGCGCCCCCAAACTGCCCCATAGTGCCCCCAAACTGCCCCATAGCGCCCCCAAACCCCCCCTCCTGCCCCATAGCACCCCCTATACCCACTCCACACCCCCGTCCTGCCCCATAGCACCCCCTATACCCACTGCACACCCCCGTCCTGCCCCATAGCGCCCCATAGCGTCCCCCGGCACCTGTCGATAGGCGGCGATCTGCGCCTCGAAGTCGCGGTTGTGTTTGCGGAGTTTCTGTCGGAGCGTCCCGAGAGCGCGAGCGCTCGGTTTGCTCATCCGCCGCTTCCCCTCCTTATCCTCCCAGAGCTGCGTGTGGGGCAGAGCCACGGCCTGACCCACGGCTCTGCCCCATAGCGTGACCCATAGAGAGCCATAGAGACCATAGAGACGTACAGAGTCCATAAAGAAACCATAGAGAGACCATAGACAAACCATAGAGACCCACCAAGAGACCACCGAGACTATAGAGAAACCATAGACAAAACCACAGACAAACCATAGAACGACCCATAGAGACCCCATAGACACCCATAGAGACCCCATAGAGACCCCATAGGGACCCCATAGGGACCCACAGGGACCCATAGAGACCCATAGAGACCCCACAGAGACCCACAGAGACCCCATAGAGACCCATAGAGACCCCATAGAGACCCATAGAGACCCATAGAGACCCCATAGAGACCCACAGAGACCCCACAGAGACCCCACAGAGACCCATAGAGACCCATAGAGACCCACAGAGACCCACAGAGACCCCATAGAGACCCACAGAGACCCACAGAGACCCACAGAGACCCACAGAGACCCCATAGAGACCCACAGAGACCCCACAGAGACCCATAGAGACCCATAGAGACCCCATAGAGACCCATAGAGACCCATAGAGACCCCACAGAGACCCACAGAGACCCCACAGAGACCCCACAGAGACCCATAGAGACCCATAGAGACCCACAGAGACCCACAGAGACCCCATAGAGACCCACAGAGACCCACAGAGACCCACAGAGACCCACAGAGACCCCATAGAGACCCACAGAGACCCCATAGAGACCCATAGAGACCCATAGAGACCCCATAGAGACCCATAGAGACCCCATAGAGACCCACAGAGACCCACAGAGACCCACAGAGACCCCATAGAGACCCACAGAGACCCCATAGAGACCCATAGAGACCCCATAGAGACCCCATAGAGACCCATAGAGACCCATAGAGACCCCATAGAGACCCCACAGAGACCCATAGAGACCCCATAAAGACCCACAGAGACCCACAGAGACCCCACAGAGACCCATAGAGACCCCATAGAGACCCCATAGAGACCCCATAGAGACCCCATAGAGACCCCATAAAGACCCACAGAGACCCCACAGAGACCCATAGAGACCCCATAGAGACCCATAGAGACCCCATAAAGACCCATAGAGACCCACAGAGACCCATAGAGACCCCATAGAGACCCATAGAGACCCACAGAGACCCCATAGAGACCCCATAGAGACCCATAGAGACCCATAGAGACCCCATAGAGACCCACAGAGACCCCATAGAGACCCCATAGAGACCCATAGAGACCCACAGAGACCCTATAGAGACCCCATAAAGACCCACAGAGACCCACAGAGACCCATAGAGACCTCATAGAGACCCCATAGAGACCCATAGAGACCCATAGAGACCCCATAGAGACCCATAGAGACCCATAGAGACCCCATAGAGACCCATAGAGACCCACAGAGACCCCATAGAGACCCCATAAAGACCCATAGAGACCCACAGAGACCCATAGAGACCCCATAGAGACCCCATAGAGACCCCATAGAGACCCATAGAGACCCATAGAGACCCCATAGAGACCCACAGAGACCCCATAGAGACCCCATAGAGACCCCATAGAGACCCACAGAGACCCACAGAGACCCATAGAGACCCATAGAGACCCCATAAAGACCCATAGAGACCCATAGAGACCCCATAAAGACCCACAGAGACCCACAGAGACCCCACAGAGACCCATAGAGACCCCATAGAGACCCATAGAGACCCACAGAGACCCCATAGAGACCCATAGAGACCCACAGAGACCCACAGAGACCCACAGAGACCCCATAGAGACCCACAGAGACCCCATAGAGACCCATAGAGACCCATAGAGACCCAAAGAGACCCATAGAGACCCCATAGAGACCCCATAGAGACCCACAGAGACCCCATAGAGACCCCATAGAGACCCACAGAGACCCACAGAGACCCACAGAGACCCCATAGAGACCCCATAGAGACCCCATAGAGACCCCATAGAGACCCATAGAGACCCCATAGAGACCCACAGAGACCCCATAGAGACCCCATAGAGACCCACAGAGACCCATAGAGACCCATAGAGCCCCACAGCCGCCCCATAGCGCCCCACACCTCGTTGAGGTAGTCCTCGAGGTCGGCGAGGATGCGGATGTAGCACCGTGGGGCGCCGTCGCGGTCGAGGACGCCGCGGGCTTTGGCGTAGGCGCGGCCCAGCGCCTCCCACTCCTCGAGGCACCGCGTGACGTCGCGGATCTTCATGGCATTCCGGATGGTCCGGATGAGGTTCGTCAGTTCCTCGAAGCTGCGGAGGAAAAGGAAAGGGAGAGGGAGGTCGCGACCGCCCCATAGCGCCGCTTTCTGCCCCATAGCGCGGCCCACGGCTGCCCCATAGCGACACAGAGAGACGCGGAGCGGCTCAACGCAGAGCAGCGTCAGCAGAAAGCGGCTGCTTTCTGACCCATAGTGATCCATTCCTGCCCCATAGCGACCCATAGCGACCCCTTCTGCCCCATAGCGACCCATAGAAACCCTTCTGCCCCATAGCGCAACCCACGGCTGCCCCATAGCGACACAGAGAGATGCGGAGCGGCTCAACACAGAGTGGCGTCAGCAGAAAGCGGCTGCTTTCTGACCCATAGCGACCCATAGCGACCCCCTCCTGCCCCATAGCGACCCATAGAGACCCATAGAACCCCATAGAACCACTTCTGCCCCATAGCGCGGCCCACGGCTGCCCCATAGCGACACAGAGAGACACAAAACAGCTCAACACAAAGAGCGGCATCAGCACAAAGCTGCTCTTTTCTGCCCCATAGCAACCCATAGCGACCCCCTCCTGCCCCATAGCAACCCATAGCGACCCATAGAACCCCATAGAACCACTTCTGCCCCATAGCGTGCCCCACGGCTGCCCCATAGCGACACAGAGAGATGCGGAGCGGCTCAACACAGAGAGCGGCATCAGCACAAAGCTGCTCTTTTCTGCCCCATAGCGACCCATAGCGACCCCCTCCTGCCCCAATGCGACCCCTTCTGCCCCACAGAACTCCATAGAAGCACTTCTGCCCCATAGCGCGACCCACGGCTGCCCCATAGCGACACAGAGAGATGCGGAGCGGCTCAACACAGAGAGCGGCGTCAGCACAAAGCGGCTCCTTTCTGACCCATAGCGACCCATAGCGATCTCCTTCTGCCCCATAGCGGCCCACAGTGACCCATAGAGACCCACAGAGACCCACAGAAGCACTTCTGCCCCATGGCGTGACCCACGGCTGCCCCATAGCGACCCATAGAGACGCAGCGCGGCTCAACCCAGAGAGCGGCATCAGCACAAAGTGGCTCCTTTCTGCCCCATAGCGACCCATAGCGACCCCCTCCTGCCCCACAGCGACCCATAGCGACTCCTTCTGCCCCATAGCGACCCCTTCTGCCCCATAGCGCGCCCCACGGCTGCCCCATAGCGCCCCACATACCGCTTGTCGCGAGCGCTTCGCACCACGCGTTTGGTGTCCTCCTCATCCTCGCTGAGCAGCAGCGGCCTGGGGGGGAGAAAAAGTGTGGGGCAGCCCCATAGCGCCGCCCCATAGCGCCCCAGAACTGCCCCACATCCTGCCCCATAGATCCCTGCCCCACAGCTGCCCCACAGCGCCTCAAAGCCGCCCCATAACCTCATCCTACAGCTCTTTCCCATCCATTCCATCCCGCTCTCTGCCCCATAACTGCCCCATAGTGCCCCATAGCTGCCCCATAGCGCCCCATAACTGCCCTACAACTGCCCCATAGCTGCCCCACACCCTGCCCCATAGCTCCCTGCCCCATAGCTGCCCCACAGCGCCTCAAACCCACCCCATAACCTCATCCTACAGCTCTTTCCCATCGATCCATCCCCTTCTCTGCCCCATAGCTGCCCCATAGCTGCCCCACACCCTGCCCCATAGCTCCCTGCCCCATAGCTGCCCCACAGCGCCTCAAACCCACCCCATAACCTCACCCTACAGCTCTTTCCCATCCAATCCATCCCGCTCTCTGCCCCATAACTGCCCCATAGTGCCCCATAAGTGCCCCACAGCGCCCCATAAGTGCCCTACAGCTGCCCCATAGCTGCCCCACATCCTGCCCCATAGCTCCCTGCCCCATAGCTGCCCCACAGCGCCTCAAAGCCGCCCCATAACCTCATCCTACAGCTCTTTCCCATCCGATCCATCCCGCTCTCTGCCCCATAACTGCCCCATAGCTGCCCCATAGCGCCCCATAGCTGCCCCACACCCTGCCCCATAGCTCCCTGCCCCATAGCTGCCCCACAGTGCCTCAAAGCCGCCCCATAACCTCATCCCACAGCTCTTTCCCATCCAATCCATCCCCTTCTCTGCCCCATAACTGCCCCATAACTGCCCCATAGCGCCCCATAGCTGCCCCACATCCTGCCCCATAGCTCCCTGCCCCATAGCTGCCCCACAGCGCCTCAAAGCCGCCCCATAACCTCATCCTACAGCTGTTTCCCATCGATCCATCCCATTCTCTGCCCCATAACTGCCCCATAGCGCCCCATAACTGCCCCATAGCGCCCCATAGAGCCCCACAACTGCCCCATAGCTGCCCCACACCCTGCCCCATAGCTGCCTGCCCCATAGCTGCCCCACAGCGCCTCAAAGCCGCCCCATAACCTCATCCTACAGCTCTTTCCCATCCAATCCATCCCCTTCTCTGCCCCATAACTGCCCCATAGCGCCCCATAACTGCCCTACAGCTGCCCCATAACTGCCCCACAGCTGCCCCATAGCTGCCCCATAGCTCCCTGCCCCATAGCTGCCCCACAGCGCCTCAAACCCACCCCATAACCTCATCCCACAGCTCTTTCCCATCGATCCATCCCGCTCTCTGCCCCATAACTGCCCCATAGCGCCCCATAACTGCCCCATAGCGCCCCATAGCTGCCCCACGGCTGCCCCACAGGCTGCCCCACAGCTCCCTGCCCCATAGCTGCCCCACACACTTGCCGTAGGCGCCTCCCGTGGGTTTCGGGGTGGGTTCATCTCCGGAAGCCGAAGACTCGGTTTCGCTGTCGGATCCGGTGGTGAAGAACCGCGACATGATGGGACCTGGAGAGATGTGGGGCAGACCCATAGCGGGGGGCGCTCTGCCCCATAGATCCCTCTCTGCCCCATAGATCCCCTCTCTGCCCCACAGAAAAGCCGACCTGGTCCCATAGATCCCTCTCTCTGCCCCATAGATCCCCTATCTGCCCCACAGAAAAGCCGA
Source organism: Cuculus canorus (assembly GCF_017976375.1). NCBI lineage: Eukaryota > Metazoa > Chordata > Aves > Cuculiformes > Cuculidae > Cuculus > Cuculus canorus. The sequence goes on from NC_071438.1 coordinate 338,523, forward strand.
CGTGCTCCACAGATCCCTCTCTCTGCCCCACAGATCCCTCTCTCAGCCCCATAGATCCCTCTCTGCCCCACAGAAAAGCCGTCCTGCCCTATAGATCCCCCTCTCTGCCCCACAGATCCCCCTCTCTGCCCCATAGATCCCTCTCTCTGCCCCAGATCCCTCTCCCTGCCCCACAGACCCCCTCTCTGCCCCACAGATCCCCCTCTCTGCCCCACAGAAAAGCCGCCCTGCCCCATAGATCTCTCTCTCTGCCCCTCTGCCCCACAGATCCTCCTCTCCGCCCCACAGATCCCTCTCCGCCCCACAGATCCCTCTCCGCCCCACAGATCCCCTCTCCGCCCCACAGATCCCCTCTCCGCCCCACAGATCCCTCTCTCCGCCCCACAGATCCCTCTCTGCCCCACAGATCCCCCTCTCTGCCCCACAGATCTCTCTCCGCCCCACAGATCCCTCTCCGCCCCACAGATCCCCCTCTCCGCCCCACAGATCCCTCTCCGCCCCACAGATCCCTCTCCGCCCCACAGATCCCTCTCCGCCCCACAGATCCCCCTCTCCGCCCCACAGATCCCCTCTCCGCCCCACAGATTCCCCCTCTCCGCCCCACAGATCCCTCTCCGCCCCACAGATCCCTCTCCCTGCCCCAAAGATCCCTCTCTCCGCCCCACAGATCCCTCTCTCCGCCCCACAGATCCCTCTCTCCGCCCCACAGATCCCTCTCCGCCCCACAGATTCCCTCTCCGCCCCACAGATCCCTCTCTGCCCCATAGATTCCCGCCCCTCCCCCCCCCACGCGGCCCTCACCGAAGCCGCGATCGTAATGGCGGATGAGGCCGGAAGTGACGTCACCGCGCGCGGCGCTTCCGTCCACAGCCTCTTCCCTCCCCCCCGCGCGGGCAAAGCACGACGGGAAACCGGAAGCGCTCGGGGGACGACGGGAAATGTAGTTCCTACGTTCCGAATGGTCTCTGTGGGTCTCTATGGGTCTCTGTGGGTCTCTATGGGTCTCTGTGGGTCTCTGTGGGTCTCTATGGGTCTCTATGGGGTCTCTATGGGGTCTCTATGGGTCTCTGTGGGGTCTCTATGGGTCTCTGTGGGTCTCTATGGGGTCTCTATGGGTCTCTATGGGGTCTCTATGGGGTCTCTATGGGGTCTCTATGGGTCTCTGTGGGGTCTCTATGGGTCTCTGTGGGTCTCTATGGGGTCTCTATGGGTCTCTATGGGTCTCTATGGGTCTCTATGGGTCTCTGTGGGGTCTCTATGGGTCTCTGTGGGTCTCTATGGGGTCTCTATGGGTCTCTGTGGGTCTCTGTGGGTCTCTATGGGTCTCTGTGGGTCTCTATGGGGTCTCTATGGGTCTCTATGGGTCTCTATGGGTCTCTATGGGTCTCTGTGGGTCTCTATGGGTCTCTATGGGGTCTCTGTGGGTCTCTATGGGTCTCTGTGGGTCTCTATGGGTCTCTATGGGGTCTCTGTGGGTCTCTATGGGTCTCTGTGGGTCTCTATGGGTCTCTATGGGGTCTCTGTGGGTCTCTATGGGTCTCTGTGGGTCTCTATGGGGTCTCTGTGGGTCTCTATGGGTCTCTATGGGGTCTCTGTGGGTCTCTGTGGGTCTCTATGGGGTCTCTGTGGGTCTCTATGGGTCTCTATGGGGTCTCTATGGGTCTCTATGGGTCTCTATGGGGTCTCTATGGGTCTCTATGGGTCTCTATGGGGTCTCTATGGGGTCTCTACTGCGCCCAAAGTGGTCCATACTGGTCCATACTGGTCCATACTGGTCTATACTGAGCCCATACTGGTCTATACTGGGCTCTACTGGGTCCCTATGAGGTCCTACTGGTCCAGAACTGGGCCCATACTGCTTTATACTGGTCCATACTGGTCCATACTGGTCCCATACTGGTCTATACTGGTCCATACTGGTTTATACTGGCTTCCACCGGGTCCATATAAGGTTCTTCTGGTCCATACTGGTCCATACTGGTCCATACTGGTTTCTAATGGTCCCCCATGACATTCTCCCGCTTTCCACTGGGACCTCTACTGGTCCATAGTGGTCTCTACTGGTCCATACTGGTCCATACTGGTCCATATTGGTCTCTATTGGTCCCTACTGGTCCCTACTGGTCTCTACTGGTCCATACTGGGCTCCTCCCCAGTGCCGTTACCCAGGAAGGAAGCGGGGGAGGGGCGCTGGGCAAGATGGCGGCCGGCGTCCTCGTCACCGCCGCCTTAATGAGCGGTAACGAGGGGACGGGGGAGGGGTGGTGGCATCTCAGGGGGCTTCGGGACCACCATAGGGACCTCCAGGGCCTCTCCTGCCCCATAGGGACCTCCAGGGCCTTCTCCTGCCCCATAGGGACCTCCAGGCCCTCTCCCGCCCCATAGGGACCTCCAGGCCCTCTCCTGCCCCATAGGGACCTCCAGGCCCTCTCCTGCCCCATAGGGACCTCCAGGGCCTCTCCCGCCCCATAGGGACCTCCAGGCCCTCTCCTGCCCCATAGGGACCTCCAGGGCCTCTCCTGCCCCATAGGGACCTCCAGGCCTTCTCCCGCCCCATAGGGACCTCCAGGCCCTCTCCCGCCCCATAGGGACCTCCAGGCCCTCTCCTGCCCCATAGGGACCTCCAGGGCCTCTCCTGCCCCATAGGGACCTCCAGGGCCTCTCTGCCCCATAGGGACCTCCAGGCCCTCTCCCGCCCCATAGGGACCTCCAGGCCCTCTCCCGCCCCATAGGGACCTCCAGGCCCTCTCCTGCCCCATAGGGACCTCCAGGCCTTCTCCTGCCCCATAGGGACCTCCAGGCCCTCTCCCGCCCCATAGGGACCTCCAGGCCCTCTCCTGCCCCATAGGGACCTCCAGGCCCTCTCCTGACCCATAGGGACCTCCAGGGCCTCTCCCGCCCCATAGGGACCTCCAGGCCCTCTCCTGCCCCATAGGGACCTCCAGGCCCTCTCCTGCCCCATAGGGACCTCCAGGGCCTCTCCCGCCCCATAGGGACCTCCAGGCCTTCTCCCGCCCCATAGGGACCTCCAGGCCCTCTCCTGCCCCATAGGGACCTCCAGGGCCTCTCCCGCCCCATAGGGACCTCCAGGCCTTCTCCTGCCCCATAGGGACCTCCAGGCCCTCTCCTGCCCCATAGGGACCTCCAGGCCCTCTCCCGCCCCATAGGGACCTCCAGGCCTTCTCCCGCCCCATAGGGACCTCCAGGCCCTCTCCTGCCCCATAGGGACCTCCAGGGCCTCTCCTGCCCCATAGGGACCTCCAGGCCCTCTCCCGCCCCATAGTGCCCCACAGATCCCCCTCTGTGCCCCATAGCGCCCCATAGATCCCCCTCTGAGCCCCATAGCGCCCCATAGATCCCCTTCTGAGCCCCATAGCGCCCCATAGATCCTCCTCTGAGCCCCATAGCGCCCCATAGATCCCCTTCTGAGCCCCATAGCGACCCATAGATCCCCCTCTGAGCCCCATAGCGCCCCATAGATCCCCTTCTGTTCCCCATAGCGCCCCATAGATCCCCTTCTGAGCCCCATAGTGCCCCATAGATCCCCCTCTGTGCCCCGTAGCGCCCCATAGATCCCCCTCTGTGCCCCATAGCGCCCCACATAACCCCCTCTGTGCCCCATAGCGCCCCATAGATCCCCTTCTGAGCCCCATAGCGACCCATAGATTCTCCCTCTGAGCCCCATAGCGCCCCACAGATCCCCCTCTGTGCCCCATAGCGCCCCATAGATCCCCCTCTGTGCCCCATAGCGCCCCACAGATCCCCCTCTGAGCCCCATAGCGACCCATAGATCCCCCTCTCTGCCCCACGGCGCCCCATAGATCCCCATCTGAGTCCCATAGCGCCCCATAGATCCCCTCTGTGCCCCATAGTGCCCCACAGATCCCCCTCTGAGCCCCATAGCGCCCCACAGATCCCCCTTTGTGCCCCATAGCGCCCCATAGATCCCCCTCTGTGCCCCATAGCGCCCCATAGATCCCCTTCTGTTCCCCATAGCGCCCCACAGATCCCCCTCTGAGCCCCATAGCGACCCATAGATCCCCCTTTGAGCCCCATAGTGCCCCATAGATCCCCCTCTGAGCCCCATAGCGCCCCACAGATCCCCCTCTGTGCCCCATAGCGCCCCACAGATCCCCCTCTGAGCCCCATAGCGACCCACAGATCCCCTTCTGAGCCCCATAGCGACCCATAGATTCTCCCTTGTGCCCCATAGCGACCCACAGAAACCCCTCTGTGCCCCATAGCGCCCCACAGATCCCCCTCTGTGCCCCATAGCGCCCCATAGATCCTTCTCTGAGCCCCATAGACCCCATAGATCCCCCTCTGAGCCCCATAGCGCCCCATAGATTCCCCTCTCTGCCCCATAGCGCCCCATAGATCCCCCTCTGTGCCCCATAGCGCCCCCCGGTGACCCTCCCGGCCGCTCTCTGCCCCATAGCGCTGCCCCACGGCGCGGCCTTCTCGCTCGTCTCTGCCCCACATCGCGTTCTGACCCACAGCAGTTACAGCTTCGGGTACCGCCTCCTCCAGCTCGACCGCGGCCGGTGGGTGCTATGGGGCAGCTGTGGGGCGGCTATGGGGCAGCTATGGGGCGGCTGTGGGGCAGCTGTGGGGCAGCTATGGGGCAGCTATGGGGCGGCTGTGGGGCAGCTGTGGGGCAGCTATGGGGCAGCTATGGGGCAGCTATGGGGCAGCTGTGGGGCAGCTATGGGGCAGCTATGGGGCAGCTATGGGGCAGCTATGGGGCAGCTGTGGGGCGGCTATGGGGCAGCTGTGGGGCAGCTGTGGGGCGGCTATGGGGCAGCTGTGGGGCAGCTGTGGGGCGGCTATGGGGCAGCTATGGGGCGGCTATGGGGCAGCTGTGGGGCAGCTATGGGGCTGGGGAGGGGCTATGGGGCAGCTATGGGGCTGGAGAGGGGCTATGGGGCAGCAGTGGGGCTGGGGAGGGGCTATGGGGCAGCTATGGGGCTGGAGAGGGGCTATGGGGCAGCAGTGGGGCTGGGGAGGGGCTATGGGGAGCTGTGGGGCTGGAGAGGGGCTATGGGGCAGCAGTGGGGCACTATGGGGCAGCTATGGGGCAGCTATATGGTCACTATGGGGCGCTATGGGGCAGCTATGGGACAGCTATGGGGCTATGGGGCAGCTATGGGGCTGGAGAGCGGCTATGGGGCAGCTATGGGGCTGGAGAGAAGCTATGGGGCAGCTGTGGGGCAGCTATGGGGCTGGAGAGGGGCTATGGGGCATCTATGGGGCAGCTATGGGGCAGCTATATGGTCACTATGGGGCGCTATGGGGCAGCTATGGGACAGCTATGGGGCTATGGGGCAGCTATGGGGCTGGAGAGCGGCTATGGGGCAGCTATGGGGCAGCAGTGGGGCAGCAGTGGGGCGGCTATGGGGCAGCTATGGGGCAGCAGTGGGGCGGCTGTGGGGCAGCCCCCTAAGTGCCCTCAGGCTGTTGGTTGGGGCCCCGTTGGGCGCTGTGGGGCAGCGACTGCTCCTGTGCCGAGTGGAGAGCGGAGAGTGCGGAGCACTCACACTCAGAGGTACGGAGTGAGCGTGGAGTGAGGGTGGAGTGAGGGTGGAGTGAGGGTGGAGTGAGGGTGGAGTGAGGGTGGAGTGAGGATGGAGTGAGGATGGAGTGAGGGTGGAGTGAGGGTGGAGTGAGGATGGAGTGAGGATGGAGTGAGGGTGGAGTGAGGATGGAGTGAGGATGGAGTGAGGGTGGAGTGGGGATGGAGTGAGTGTGGAGTGGGGATGGAGTGAGGGTGGAGTGAGGGTGGAGTGAGGGTGGAGTGAGGATGGAGTGAGGGTGGAGTGAGGGTGGAGTGAGGATGGAGTGAGGGTGGAGTGGGGATGGAGTGAGGGTGGAGTGAGGGTGGAGTGAGGGTGGAGTGAGGATGGAGTGAGGGTGGAGTGAGGGTGGAGTGAGGATGGAGTGAGGGTGGAGTGAGGGTGGAGTGAGGGTGGAGTGGGGATGGAGTGAGGGTGGAGTGGGGATGGAGTGAGGGTGGAGTGAGGATGGAGTGAGGGTGGAGTGAGGGTGGAGTGAGGGTGGAGTGAGGATGGAGTGAGGGTGGAGTGAGGGTGGAGTGAGGGTGGAGTGGGGATGGAGTGAGGGTGGAGTGGGGATGGAGTGAGGGTGGAGTGAGGATGGAGTGAGGGTGGAGTGAGGATGGAGTGCGGATGGAGTGAGGGTGGAGTGAGGGTGGAGTGAGGGTGGAGTGAGGAAGGAGTGAGGGTGGAGTGGGGATGGAGTGGGGATGGAGTGAGGGTGGAGTGGGGATGGAGTGAGGGTGGAGTGAGGGTGGAGTGGGGATGGAGTGAGGGTGGAGTGAGGATGGAGTGAGGGTGGAGTGAGGGTGGAGTGAGGGTGGAGTGAGGGTGGAGTGAGGATGGAGTGAGGGTGGAGTGAGGGTGGAGTGGGGATGGAGTGAGGGTGGAGTGAGGGTGGAGTGGGGATGGAGTGAGGGTGGAGTGGGGATGGAGTGAGGATGGAGTGAGGATGGAGTAGGGATGGAGTGAGGATGGAGTGAGGGTGGAGTGGGGATGGAGTGAGGGTGGAGTGAGGGTGGAGTGGGGATGGAGTGAGGGTGGAGTGGGGATGGAGTGGGGATGGAGTGGGGATGGAGTGGGGATGGAGTGAGGATGGAGTGAGGGTGGAGTGGGGATGGAGTGAGGGTGGAGTGAGGGTGGAGTGGGGATGGAGTGAGGATGGAGTGAGGGTGGAGTGGGGATGGAGTGGGGATGGAGTGAGGGTGGAGTGGGGATGGAGTGGGGATGGAGTGAGGGTGGAGTGGGGATGGAGTGAGGGTGGAGTGAGGGTGGAGTGAGGGTGGAGTGGGGATGGAGTGGGGATGGAGTGAGGGTGGAGTGGGGATGGAGTGAGGGTGGAGTGGGGATGGAGTGAGGGTGGAGTGAGGGTGGAGTGAGGATGGAGTGAGGGTGGAGTGGGGATGGAGTGGGGATGGAGTGAGGGTGGAGTGGGGATGGAGTGGGGATGGAGTGAGGGTGGAGTGAGGATGGAGTGAGGGTGGAGTGAGGGTGGAGTGAGGGTGGAGTGAGGATGGAGTGAGGGTGGAGTGGGGATGGAGTGGGGATGGAGTGAGGGTGGAGTGAGGGTGGAGTGAGGATGGAGTGAGGATGGAGTGAGGGTGGAGTGGGGATGGAGTGGGGATGGAGTGAGGGTGGAGTGAGGATGGAGTGAGGGTGGAGTGGGGATGGAGTGGGGATGGAGTGAGGGTGGAGTGAGGATGGAGTGAGGGTGGAGTGGGGATGGAGTGGGGATGGAGTGAGGGTGGAGTGAGGGTGGAGTGAGGGTGGAGTGAGGGTGGAGTGAGGATGGAGTGAGGGTGGAGTGGGGATGGAGTGGGGATGGAGTGAGGGTGGAGTGAGGATGGAGTGAGGGTGGAGTGAGGATGGAGTGAGGGTGGAGTGGGGATGGAGTGGGGATGGAGTGAGGATGGAGTGAGGATGGAGTGAGGGTGGAGTGGGGATGGAGTGACGGTGGAGTGAGGATGGAGTGAGGGTGGAGTGAGGATGGAGTGAGGATGGAGTGAGGGTGGAGTGAGGATGGAGTGAGGGTGGAGTGGGGATGGAGTGAGGGTGGAGTGAGGATGGAGTGGGGATGGAGTGAGGGTGGAGTGAGGGTGGAGTGAGGGTGGAGTGAGGGTGGAGTGAGGGTGGAGTGGGGATGGAGTGGGGATGGAGTGGGGATGGAGTGAGGGTGGAGTGAGGATGGAGTGGGGATGGAGTGAGGGTGGAGTGGGGATGGAGTGAGGATGGAGTGAGGATGGAGTGAGGGTGGAGTGAGGGTGGAGTGAGGGTGGAGTGAGGGTGGAGTGAGGGTGGAGTGAGGGTGGAGTGGGGATGGAGTGGGGATGGAGTGGGGATGGAGTGAGGGTGGAGTGAGGATGGAGTGGGGATGGAGTGAGGGTGGAGTGAGGGTGGAGTGAGGATGGAGTGAGGGTGGAGTGGGGATGGAGTGAGGGTGGAGTGAGGGTGGAGTGAGGGTGGAGTGAGGGTGGAGTGAGGATGGAGTGGGGATGGAGTGAGGGTGGAGTGGGGATGGAGTGAGGGTGGAGTGAGGGTGGAGTGAGGGTGGAGTGAGGGTGGAGTGGGGATGGAGTGAGGGTGGAGTGGGGATGGAGTGGGGATGGAGTGAGGGTGGAGTGGGGATGGAGTGAGGGTGGAGTGAGGGTGGAGTGAGGGTGGAGTGGGGATGGAGTGGGGATGGAGTGAGGATGGAGTGAGGGTGGAGTGAGGGTGGAGTGAGGATGGAGTGAGGATGGAGTGGGGGTGGAGTGAGGGTGGAGTGGGGATGGAGTGAGGATGGAGTGAGGATGGAGTGAGGATGGAGTGGGGATGGAGTGAGGATGGAGTGAGGATGGAGTGAGGATGGAGTGGGGATGGAGTGAGGATGGAGTGGGGATGGAGTGAGGATGGAGTGAGGATGGAGTGGGGATGGAGTGAGGGTGGAGTGAGGATGGAGTGGGGATGGAGTGGGGATGGAGTGAGGGTGGAGTGAGGATGGAGTGAGGGTGGAGTGAGGATGGAGTGAGGATGGAGTGGGGATGGAGTGAGGGTGGAGTGAGGATGGAGTGAGGGTGGAGTGAGGGTGGAGTGAGGATGGAGTGAGGGTGGAGTGGGGATGGAGTGAGGGTGGAGTGAGGATGGAGTGGGGATGGAGTGAGGATGGAGTGAGGATGGAGTGAGGGTGGAGTGAGGATGGAGTGAGGGTGGAGTGAGGATGGAGTGAGGGTGGAGTGAGGGTGGAGTGAGGGTGGAGTGAGGATGGAGTGGGGATGGAGTGAGGGTGGAGTGAGGGTGGAGTGAGGATGGAGTGAGGATGGAGTGGGGATGGAGTGAGGGTGGAGTGAGGATGGAGTGAGGATGGAGTGGGGATGGAGTGAGGGTGGAGTGAGGATGGAGTGGGGATGGAGTGAGGGTGGAGTGAGGATGGAGTGAGGGTGGAGTGAGGGTGGAGTGAGGGTGGAGTGAGGATGGAGTGAGGATGGAGTGAGGGTGGAGTGAGGGTGGAGTGAGGGTGGAGTGAGGGTGGAGTGAGGATGGAGTGAGGGTGGAGTGAGGGTGGAGTGAGGGTGGAGTGAGGATGGAGTGAGGATGGAGTGGGGATGGAGTGAGGGTGGAGTGAGGATGGAGTGAGGGTGGAGTGAGGGTGGAGTGAGGATGGAGTGAGGATGGAGTGGGGATGGAGTGAGGATGGAGTGAGGATGGAGTGGGGATGGAGTGAGGGTGGAGTGAGGGTGGAGTGAGGGTGGAGTGAGGGTGGAGTGAGGATGGAGTGAGGATGGAGTGAGGGTGGAGTGAGGATGGAGTGAGGATGGAGTGGGGATGGAGTGAGGATGGAGTGAGGATGGAGTGAGGGTGGAGTGAGGGTGGAGTGAGGATGGAGTGGGGATGGAGTGGGGATGGAGTGGGGATGGAGTGAGGGTGGAGTGAGGATGGAGTGAGGGTGGAGTGAGGGTGGAGTGAGGGTGGAGTGAGGATGGAGTGAGGGTGGAGTGAGGATGGAGTGAGGATGGAGTGGGGATGGAGTGAGGGTGGAGTGAGGGTGGAGTGAGGGTGGAGTGAGGGTGGAGTGAGGATGGAGTGGGGATGGAGTGAGGGTGGAGTGAGGATGGAGTGAGGGTGGAGTGAGGATGGAGTGGGGATGGAGTGAGGGTGGAGTGGGGATGGAGTGAGGGTGGAGTGAGGGTGGAGTGGGGATGGAGTGAGGATGGAGTGAGGGTGGAGTGAGGATGGAGTGAGGATGGAGTGAGGGTGGAGTGAGGGTGGAGTGAGGGTGGAGTGGGAATGGAGTGAGGGTGGAGTGAGGGTGGAGTGAGGGTGGAGTGAGGATGGAGTGAGGGTGGAGTGAGGGTGGAGTGAGGGTGGAGTGGGAATGGAGTGAGGGTGGAGTGAGGGTGGAGTGAGGGTGGAGTGGGGATGGAGTGAGGGTGGAGTGAGGATGGAGTGAGGGTGGAGTGAGGGTGGAGTGAGGATGGAGTGAGGGTGGAGTGAGCGTGGAGTGAGGGTGGAGTGAGGGTGGAGTGAGGGTGGAGTGGGGATGGAGTGAGGGTGGAGTGAGGGTGGAGTGGGGGTGGAGTGAGGATGGAGTGAGGGTGGAGTGAGGGTGGAGTGAGGGTGGAGTGAGGATGGAGTGGGGATGGAGTGGGGATGGAGTGAGGGTGGAGTGGGGATGGAGTGAGGGTGGAGTGAGGATGGAGTGGGGATGGAGTGGGGATGGAGTGAGGGTGGAGTGAGGGTGGAGTGAGGGTGGAGTGAGGATGGAGTGAGGGTGGAGTGAGGGTGGAGTGAGGATGGAGTGAGGATGGAGTGAGGGTGGAGTGAGGGTGGAGTGAGGATGGAGTGAGGATGGAGTGAGGGTGGAGTGAGGGTGGAGTGAGGATGGAGTGGGGATGGAGTGAGGGTGGAGTGAGGATGGAGTGGGGATGGAGTGAGGGTGGAGTGAGGATGGAGTGAGGATGGAGTGAGGATGGAGTGAGGGTGGAGTGAGGGTGGAGTGGGGATGGAGTGAGGATGGAGTGAGGATGGAGTGAGGGTGGAGTGAGGGTGGAGTGAGGATGGAGTGGGGATGGAGTGAGGGTGGAGTGAGGGTGGAGTGAGGATGGAGTGAGGATGGAGTGAGGATGGAGTGAGGGTGGAGTGAGGGTGGAGTGAGGATGGAGTGAGGATGGAGTGAGGGTGGAGTGAGGGTGGAGTGAGGATGGAGTGAGGATGGAGTGAGGGTGGAGTGAGGGTGGAGTGAGGATGGAGTGAGGGTGGAGTGAGGGTGGAGTGAGGATGGAGTGAGGATGGAGTGAGGGTGGAGTGAGGATGGAGTGGGGATGGAGTGAGGATGGAGTGAGGATGGAGTGAGGATGGAGTGGGGATGGAGTGAGGATGGAGTGGGGATGGAGTGAGGGTGGAGTGAGGGTGGAGTGGGGATGGAGTGAGGATGGAGTGAGGGTGGAGTGAGGGTGGAGTGAGGATGGAGTGAGGATGGAGTGAGGATGGAGTGAGGATGGAGTGGGGATGGAGTGAGGATGGAGTGGGGATGGAGTGAGGGTGGAGTGGGGATGGAGTGAGGGTGGAGTGAGGGTGGAGTGAGGGTGGAGTGAGGGTGGAGTGAGGATGGAGTGGGGATGGAGTGAGGGTGGAGTGGGGATGGAGTGAGGGTGGAGTGAGGGTGGAGTGAGGGTGGAGTGAGGGTGGAGTGGGGATGGAGTGAGGGTGGAGTGGGGATGGAGTGGGGATGGAGTGAGGGTGGAGTGGGGATGGAGTGAGGGTGGAGTGAGGGTGGAGTGAGGGTGGAGTGGGGATGGAGTGGGGATGGAGTGAGGATGGAGTGAGGGTGGAGTGAGGGTGGAGTGAGGATGGAGTGAGGATGGAGTGAGGATGGAGTGAGGGTGGAGTGAGGATGGAGTGGGGATGGAGTGAGGATGGAGTGAGGATGGAGTGAGGATGGAGTGAGGGTGGAGTGGGGATGGAGTGAGGATGGAGTGGGGATGGAGTGAGGATGGAGTGAGGATGGAGTGAGGATGGAGTGGGGATGGAGTGAGGATGGAGTGAGGATGGAGTGAGGATGGAGTGGGGATGGAGTGAGGATGGAGTGGGGATGGAGTGAGGATGGAGTGAGGATGGAGTGGGGATGGAGTGAGGGTGGAGTGAGGATGGAGTGGGGATGGAGTGGGGATGGAGTGAGGGTGGAGTGAGGATGGAGTGAGGGTGGAGTGAGGATGGAGTGAGGATGGAGTGGGGATGGAGTGAGGGTGGAGTGAGGATGGAGTGAGGGTGGAGTGAGGGTGGAGTGAGGATGGAGTGAGGGTGGAGTGGGGATGGAGTGAGGGTGGAGTGAGGATGGAGTGGGGATGGAGTGAGGATGGAGTGAGGATGGAGTGAGGGTGGAGTGAGGATGGAGTGAGGGTGGAGTGAGGATGGAGTGAGGGTGGAGTGAGGGTGGAGTGAGGGTGGAGTGAGGATGGAGTGGGGATGGAGTGAGGGTGGAGTGAGGGTGGAGTGAGGATGGAGTGAGGATGGAGTGGGGATGGAGTGAGGGTGGAGTGAGGATGGAGTGAGGATGGAGTGGGGATGGAGTGAGGGTGGAGTGAGGATGGAGTGGGGATGGAGTGAGGGTGGAGTGAGGATGGAGTGAGGGTGGAGTGAGGGTGGAGTGAGGGTGGAGTGAGGATGGAGTGAGGATGGAGTGAGGGTGGAGTGAGGGTGGAGTGAGGGTGGAGTGAGGGTGGAGTGAGGATGGAGTGAGGGTGGAGTGAGGGTGGAGTGAGGGTGGAGTGAGGATGGAGTGAGGATGGAGTGGGGATGGAGTGAGGGTGGAGTGAGGATGGAGTGAGGGTGGAGTGAGGGTGGAGTGAGGATGGAGTGAGGATGGAGTGGGGATGGAGTGAGGATGGAGTGAGGATGGAGTGGGGATGGAGTGAGGGTGGAGTGAGGGTGGAGTGAGGGTGGAGTGAGGGTGGAGTGAGGATGGAGTGAGGATGGAGTGAGGGTGGAGTGAGGATGGAGTGAGGATGGAGTGGGGATGGAGTGAGGATGGAGTGAGGATGGAGTGAGGGTGGAGTGAGGGTGGAGTGAGGATGGAGTGGGGATGGAGTGGGGATGGAGTGGGGATGGAGTGAGGGTGGAGTGAGGATGGAGTGAGGGTGGAGTGAGGGTGGAGTGAGGGTGGAGTGAGGATGGAGTGAGGGTGGAGTGAGGATGGAGTGAGGATGGAGTGGGGATGGAGTGAGGGTGGAGTGAGGGTGGAGTGAGGGTGGAGTGAGGGTGGAGTGAGGATGGAGTGGGGATGGAGTGAGGGTGGAGTGAGGATGGAGTGAGGGTGGAGTGAGGATGGAGTGGGGATGGAGTGAGGGTGGAGTGGGGATGGAGTGAGGGTGGAGTGAGGGTGGAGTGGGGATGGAGTGAGGATGGAGTGAGGGTGGAGTGAGGATGGAGTGAGGATGGAGTGAGGGTGGAGTGAGGGTGGAGTGAGGGTGGAGTGGGAATGGAGTGAGGGTGGAGTGAGGGTGGAGTGAGGGTGGAGTGAGGATGGAGTGAGGGTGGAGTGAGGGTGGAGTGAGGGTGGAGTGGGAATGGAGTGAGGGTGGAGTGAGGGTGGAGTGAGGATGGAGTGGGGATGGAGTGAGGGTGGAGTGAGGATGGAGTGAGGGTGGAGTGAGGGTGGAGTGAGGATGGAGTGAGGGTGGAGTGAGCGTGGAGTGAGGGTGGAGTGAGGGTGGAGTGAGGGTGGAGTGGGGATGGAGTGAGGGTGGAGTGAGGGTGGAGTGGGGGTGGAGTGAGGATGGAGTGAGGGTGGAGTGAGGGTGGAGTGAGGGTGGAGTGAGGATGGAGTGGGGATGGAGTGGGGATGGAGTGAGGGTGGAGTGGGGATGGAGTGAGGGTGGAGTGAGGATGGAGTGGGGATGGAGTGGGGATGGAGTGAGGGTGGAGTGAGGGTGGAGTGAGGGTGGAGTGAGGGTGGAGTGAGGATGGAGTGAGGATGGAGTGAGGGTGGAGTGAGGATGGAGTGAGGGTGGAGTGAGGGTGGAGTGAGGATGGAGTGAGGATGGAGTGAGGGTGGAGTGAGGGTGGAGTGAGGATGGAGTGGGGATGGAGTGAGGGTGGAGTGAGGATGGAGTGGGGATGGAGTGAGGGTGGAGTGAGGATGGAGTGAGGATGGAGTGAGGATGGAGTGAGGGTGGAGTGAGGGTGGAGTGGGGATGGAGTGAGGATGGAGTGAGGATGGAGTGAGGGTGGAGTGAGGGTGGAGTGAGGATGGAGTGGGGATGGAGTGAGGGTGGAGTGAGGGTGGAGTGAGGATGGAGTGAGGATGGAGTGAGGATGGAGTGAGGGTGGAGTGAGGGTGGAGTGAGGGTGGAGTGAGGATGGAGTGAGGATGGAGTGAGGGTGGAGTGAGGGTGGAGTGAGGATGGAGTGAGGATGGAGTGAGGGTGGAGTGAGGGTGGAGTGAGGATGGAGTGAGGGTGGAGTGAGGGTGGAGTGAGGATGGAGTGAGGATGGAGTGAGGGTGGAGTGAGGATGGAGTGGGGATGGAGTGAGGATGGAGTGAGGATGGAGTGAGGATGGAGTGGGGATGGAGTGAGGATGGAGTGGGGATGGAGTGAGGGTGGAGTGAGGGTGGAGTGGGGATGGAGTGAGGATGGAGTGAGGGTGGAGTGAGGGTGGAGTGAGGATGGAGTGAGGATGGAGTGAGGATGGAGTGAGGATGGAGTGGGGATGGAGTGAGGATGGAGTGGGGATGGAGTGAGGGTGGAGTGAGGGTGGAGTGGGGATGGAGTGAGGGTGGAGTGGGGATGGAGTGAGGATGGAGTGAGGGTGGAGTGAGGGTGGAGTGAGGATGGAGTGGGGATGGAGTGAGGGTGGAGTGAGGATGGAGTGAGGATGGAGTGAGGATGGAGTGAGGGTGGAGTGAGGATGGAGTGAGGATGGAGTGAGGGTGGAGTGAGGGTGGAGTGGGGATGGAGTGAGGATGGAGTGAGGATGGAGTGAGGGTGGAGTGAGGATGGAGTGAGGATGGAGTGAGGGTGGAGTGAGGATGGAGTGAGGGTGGAGTGGGGATGGAGTGAGGATGGAGTGGGGATGGAGTGGGGATGGAGTGAGGGTGGAGTGAGGATGGAGTGAGGATGGAGTGAGGGTGGAGTGAGGATGGAGTGAGGATGGAGTGAGGGTGGAGTGAGGATGGAGTGAGGGTGGAGTGGGGATGGAGTGAGGATGGAGTGAGGGTGGAGTGAGGATGGAGTGAGGATGGAGTGAGGGTGGAGTGAGGATGGAGTGAGGGTGGAGTGGGGATGGAGTGAGGATGGAGTGGGGATGGAGTGAGGGTGGAGTGAGGGTGGAGTGAGGGTGGAGTGAGGATGGAGTGAGGGTGGAGTGAGGATGGAGTGAGGATGGAGTGGGGATGGAGTGAGGATGGAGTGAGGATGGAGTGAGGATGGAGTGAGGGTGGAGTGGGGATGGAGTGAGGATGGAGTGGGGATGGAGTGAGGGTGGAGTGAGGGTGGAGTGAGGGTGGAGTGAGGATGGAGTGAGGATGGAGTGAGGGTGGAGTGGGGATGGAGTGAGGATGGAGTGAGGGTGGAGTGAGGGTGGAGTGAGGATGGAGTGGGGATGGAGTGAGGGTGGAGTGAGGGTGGAGTGAGGGTGGAGTGAGGGTGGAGTGGGGATGGAGTGAGGGTGGAGTGAGGATGGAGTGAGGGTGGAGTGAGGGTGGAGTGAGGGTGGAGTGAGGGTGGAGTGAGGATGGAGTGAGGATGGAGTGAGGATGGAGTGAGGGTGGAGTGGGGATGGAGTGAGGGTGGAGTGAGGGTGGAGTGAGGGTGGAGTGAGGGTGGAGTGAGGGTGGAGTGAGGATGGAGTGGGGATGGAGTGAGGGTGGAGTGAGGATGGAGTGAGGATGGAGTGAGGGTGGAGTGAGGGTGGAGTGAGGATGGAGTGAGGGTGGAGTGAGGGTGGAGTGGGGATGGAGTGAGGGTGGAGTGAGGATGGAGTGAGGATGGAGTGGGGATGGAGTGGGGATGGAGTGAGGGTGGAGTGAGGATGGAGTGAGGATGGAGTGAGGGTGGAGTGAGGATGGAGTGGGGATGGAGTGAGGGTGGAGTGAGGGTGGAGTGAGGGTGGAGTGAGGGTGGAGTGGGGATGGAGTGAGGGTGGAGTGAGGGTGGAGTGGGGATGGAGTGGGGATGGAGTGAGGATGGAGTGAGGATGGAGTGGGGATGGAGTGAGGGTGGAGTGAGGGTGGAGTGGGGATGGAGTGGGGATGGAGTGAGGGTGGAGTGAGGATGGAGTGAGGATGGAGTGAGGGTGGAGTGAGGATGGAGTGGGGATGGAGTGAGGGTGGAGTGAGGATGGAGTGAGGATGGAGTGAGGGTGGAGTGGGGATGGAGTGAGGGTGGAGTGAGGGTGGAGTGAGGGTGGAGTGGGGATGGAGTGGGGATGGAGTGAGGGTGGAGTGGGGATGGAGTGAGGGTGGAGTGAGGGTGGAGTGGGGATGGAGTGAGGGTGGAGTGGGGATGGAGTGAGGGTGGAGTGAGGGTGGAGTGGGGATGGAGTGGGGGTGGAGTGGGGATGGAGTGAGGGTGGAGTGAGGGTGGAGTGAGGATGGAGTGAGGGTGGAGTGAGGGTGGAGTGAGGATGGAGTGAGGATGGAGTGAGGGTGGAGTGAGGGTGGAGTGAGGATGGAGTGAGGATGGAGTGAGGGTGGAGTGAGGATGGAGTGAGGATGGAGTGAGGGTGGAGTGGGGATGGAGTGAGGGTGGAGTGAGGATGGAGTGAGGGTGGAGTGAGGGTGGAGTGAGGATGGAGTGAGGGTGGAGTGAGGATGGAGTGAGGGTGGAGTGAGGATGGAGTGAGGGTGAGTGAGCACTCCCCTTCCTCTCCGTTTCCCCTCAGGGAATGACTCCCATTTGGGAATGGCCTTCGCGCGACACCGCGACGGCGCCATCGTGAGTGACCGACGCCATCTTGGGGGGCACCGGCGGCCATTTTGGGGCACCGGCGGCCATTTTGGGGCACCGGCGGCCATTTTGTGGGGTTGGCGGCCATCTTGGGGGGTTGGTAGCCACCAGGAGGCCTTTGGTGGCCGCTGTCCCCCTCCCAGGTGTGCGGCCCAGGGCTCACCCGGCACTGCGACCGCAACGCCCACAGCAGCGGCGTCTGCGTCGTCCTCGACGGCGAACTGCGACCCCTGGAGACGCGAGCGCCCGGATACCAAGGTTGGGGGGCGCCCCATAGATCCTCTCTGCCCCATAGCACAGCCTGTGGGCCTCTATGGGGTCTCTATGGGTCTCTATGGGGTCTCTATGGGGTCTCTATGGGTCTCTATGGGTCTCTGTGGGTCTCTATGGGTCTCTATGGGTCTCTATGGGGTCTCTATGGGTCTCTATGGGTCTCTGTGGGTCTCTGTGGGTCTCTATGGGTCTCTATGGGGTCTCTGTGGGTCTCTATGGGTCTCTGTGGGTCTCTATGGGTCTCTATGGGGTCTCTGTGGGTCTCTGTGGGTCTCTGTGGGTCTCTATGGGGTCTCTATGGGTCTCTATGGGTCTCTATGGGGTCTCTATGGGTCTCTATGGGTCTCTGTGGGTCTCTGTGGGTCTCTATGGGTCTCTATGGGATCTTTATGGGGTCTCTATGGGTCTCTGTGGGTCTCTGTGGGGTCTCTATGGGTCTCTATGGGTCTCTGTGGGGTGTCTGTGGGTCTCTTTGGGGTCTCTATGGGTCTCTATGGGTCTCTGTGGGGTGTCTGTGGGTCTCTGTGGGTCTCTATGGGTCTCTATGGGGTCTCTGTGGGTCTCTATGGGTCTCTGTGGGGTGTCTGTGGGTCTCTGTGGGTCTCTATGGGTCTCTATGGGTCTCTGTGGGTCTCTATGGGTCTCTGTGGGTCTCTATGGGGTCTCTATGGGTCTCTATGGGTCTCTGTGGGTCTCTATGGGTCCCTATAGGGTCCCTATTGTTCTCTATGGGTCTCTATGGGGTCCCTATGGGGTCTCTATGGGTCTCTATGGGTCAATCTATGGGTCCAGGATGCCCCACAGCCACCCCCACCCTCCCCCCATGGGGGTCACTCCCTGCTGACCCCCAACGAGGCCACTGATGGTCCCCTATGGACGTCGGTGGTGACCCCCATCTGTCCTCTACTCCCTTCCTGGTGGCCTCAGCCCCACACATTGACCCCCAAGTCTGCCCCACAGGTTGCCTTCAGGGTATGGTGGATTTGGTCTTCCTCTTCGATGGTTCCAACAGTATGAACGACGCCCAATTCGGGGCCATTTGGGCCTTCATGGTGGACGTCATGGAGAAGTTGGCCAACACCTCCATCCACGTGGGTCGCTGTGGGGCACTATGGGGCGCTATGGGGCTCTATGGCTCTCTATGGGTCTCTATGGGTCTCTGTGGGTCTCTATGGGTCTCTATGGGGTCTCTATGGGTCTCTATGGGTCTCTGTGGGTCTCTATGGGTCTCTGTGGGGTCTCTATGGGTCTCTATGGGGTCTCTATGGGTCTCTATGGGTCTCTATGGGGTCTCTATGGGTCTCTATGGGTCTCTATGGGGTCTCTATGGGGTCTCTGTGGGTCTCTATGGGTCTCTATGGGGTCTCTATGGGTCTCTATGGGTCTCTATGGGTCTCTATGGGGTCTCTGTGGGGTCTCTATGGGGTCTCTATGGGTCTCTGTGGGGTCTCTGTGGGTCTCTATGGGGTCTCTATGGGTCTCTGTGGCTCTCTATGGGTCTCTATGGGGTCTCTATGGGTCTCTATGGGGTCTCTATGGGTCTCTGGGGGTCTCTATGGGGTCTCTATGGGTCTCTATGGGTCTCTATGGGTTCTCTATGGGTCTCTATGGGGTCTCTGTGGGTCTCTGTGGGTCTCTATGGGGTCTCTATGGGTCTCTATGGGGTCTCTGTGGGGTCTCTATGGGTCTCTATGGGTCTCTATGGGGTCTCTATGGGGTCTCTGTGGGTCTCTATGGGTCTCTATGGGGTCTCTGTGGGTCTCTATGGGTCTCTATGGGGTCTCTGTGGGGTCTCTATGGGTCTCTATGGGTCTCTGTGGGTCTCTGTGGGTCTCTATGGGTCTCTATGGGGTCTCTGTGGGTCTCTATGGGTCTCTATGGGTCTCTATGGGGTCCCTATGGGGTCTCTGTGGGGTCTCTGTGGGTCTCTATGGGTCTCTATGGGTCTCTATGGGTTTCTATGGGTCTCTATGGGTCTCTGCCATTCCTTATGGGTCTCTCCTCTCTCCGTGGGTCTCTCCGTGGGTCGCTGTGGGTCACCATTGGTCGCCGTGGGTCTCCGTGGCTCTCTCCGTGGGTCCCCGTGGCTCTGTCCGTGGGTCACCATGGGTCGCCGTGGGTCGCTGTGGGGCAGTTCGCGGCGGTGCAGTTCTCCACGGGGGTTCTGCCCCACTTCTCTCTCGGGGACTTTGCGGCGCGGCCGCAGCCTCGGCAGCTCCTGGGGGCCCCGCGGCAGCTCCGCGGCCTCACCGACACCTTCGCCGCCATCGCCTACGTCACGTGAGTGCCCTGACCCACACCTGACCCACACCTGACCCACACCTGACCCATAGCTGCCCCATAGCTGCCCCATAGCTGCCCCTCAGCCGCCTCATTGAGTCCCATTGAGTCCCATTGAATCCTATTGGATCCCATTGAGTCCCATTGGGTCCTATTGAGTCCCATTGGGTCCCATTGGGTCCCATTGACTCCCATTGGGTCCCTTTGAGTCTCATTGGGTCCCATTGGGTCCCATTGGTTCCCATTGAGTCCCATTGGATCCCATTGGGTCCCTTTGAGTCCCATTGACTCCCATTGGGTTCCATTGACTCCCATTGAGTCCCATTGGATCCCATTGGGTTCCATTGAGTCCCATTGAGTCCCTTTGGGTTCTATTGACTCCCATAGAGTCCCTTTGGGTCCCTTTGGGTCCCATTGAGTCCCTTTGGGTCCCATTGGATCCCATTGACTCCCATTGGGTCCCTTTGAGTCCCATTGAGTCCCTTTGGGTCCCATTGGGTCCCATTGAGTCCCTTTGGGTTCCATTGGGTCCCATTGGGTCCCATTGAGTCCCATTGGGTCCCAGTGGATCCCATTGACTCCCATTGAGTCCCATTGACTCCCATTGTGTCCCATTGAGTCCCTTTGGATCCCATTGACTCCCATTGAGTCCCATTGGGTCCCATTGAGTCCCATTGAGTCCCATTGAGTCCCATTGGATCACTTTGGGTCCTATTGGGTCCTATTGGATCCAATTGAGTCCCATTGAGTCCCTTTGGATCCCATTGAGTCCTATTGAGTCCCATTGAGTCCCTTTGGGTCCCATTGACTCCTATTGGATCCCATTGAATCCCATTGGGTCCCATTGACTCCCATTGGGTCCCATTGAGTCCCATTGGGTCCCATTGACTCCCATTGGGTCCCATTGACTCCCATTGAGTCCCATTGGATCCCATTGGGTTCCATTGGGTTCCATTGGGTTCCATTGAGTCCCATTGGATCCCATTGACTCTCATTGGGTCCCATTGAGTCCCATTGATTCCCATTGGGTCCCATTGGATCCCATTGGGTCTCATTGAGTCCCATTGAGTCCCATTGAGTCCCTTTGGGTCCCATTGGGTCCCATTGGGTTCCATTGAGTCCCTTTGGGTCCCATTGGATCCCATTGACTCCCATTGGGTCCCTTTGAGTCCCATTGAGTCCCATTGAGTCCCATTGGATCCCATTGGGTTCCATTGAGTCCCATTGAGTCCCTTTGGGTTCTATTGACTCCCATTGAGTCCCATTGGATCCCTTTCGGTCCCATTGGGTCTCATTGGATTCCATTGGGTCCCATTGGGTCCCATTGAGTCCCATTGAGTCCCTTTGGGTCCCTTTGGGTCCCATTGAGTCCCATTGAGTCCCTTTTGGTCCCATTGAGTCCCATTGAGTTCCACTGAGTTCCATTGAGTCCCATTGGGTCCCTTTGGATCCCATTGAGTCCCATTGACTCCCATTGACTCCCTTTGGGTCCCATTGAGTTCAGCTCCTGCCCCACTGATGCCATGATCTGAGTGTCCTGCCCCACAGCTGCCCCATAGCTGCCCCATAGACCCCTCCACCCTGCCCCATAGCTGCCCCATAGCTGCCCCATAGCTGCCCCACGGCTGCCCCCCCCCCATAGGGACAACATCTTCCGGGTGGACCGTGGGGCTCGTCCGGGCGCGCGGAAGGTCCTCATCCTCATCACCGACGGCGACGCCACCGACAGCGACGGCGACAGCGTCCGACGGGCCGAGGAGCTTGGAATCACCCGCTACGTCATCGGGGTGAGCCGTGGGGCGGCCGTGGGGCAGCTGTGGGGCAGGGGCACCTCCAGGACCCCATAACGAAGTCGAGTTGGTGAAGAAAGGCCACGAGGTCCGAGATAAGGGTGGTGGGACCTGAAGGAACCTTCCAGAACCTCCATTAGGGTTTGGTTATGGGGAATGAGAGCTTCAAGATGGGGTTTGGGGACCTCAAAGACCTCATAACGACGTCGCGTTGGTCAAGAAAGGCCACGAGGTCCGAGATGGGGGTGGTGGGACCTGAAGGAACCTTCCAGAACCTCCATTAGGGTTTGGTTATGGGGGGTGAGAGCTTCAAGATGGGGTTTGGGGACCTCAAAGACCCCATAACGACGTCGCGTTGGTCAAGAAAGGCCATGAGGTCCGAGATAAGGGTGGTGGGACCTGAAGGAACCTTCCAGAACCTCCATTAGGGTTTGGATATGGGGGGTGAGAGCTTCAAGATGGGGTTCGGGGACCTCAAAGACCCCATAACGATGTCGAGTTGGTCAAGAAAGGCCACGAGGTCCGAGATGGGGGTGGTGGGACCTGAAGGAACCTTCAAGAACCTCCATTAGGGTTTGGTTATGGGGGGCGAGAGCTTCAAGATGGGGTTTGAGGACCTCAAGGACTCCATAATGACATCGAGTTGGTCAAGAAAGGCCACGATGTCCGAGATAAGGGTGGTGGGACCTCAAGGAACCTTCCAGAACCTCCATTAGGTTTTGGATATGGGGGACGAGTGCTTCAAGATGGGGTTTGGGGACCTCCAGGACTCCATAATGACATCGAGTTGGTCAAGAAAGGCCACGAGGTCCGAGATAAGGGTGGTGGGACCTCAAGGAACCTTCCAGAACCTCCATCAGGCTTTGGTTATGGGGGCGAGAGCTTCAAGATGGGGTTCGGGGACCTCCAGGACCCCATAACGAAGTCGAGTTGGTCAAGAAAGGCCACGAGGTCCGAGATGGGGGTGGTGGGACCTGAAGGAACCTTCCAGAACCTCCATTAGGGTTTGGTTATGGGGGGTGAGAGCTTCAAGATGGGGTTTGGGGACCTCAAAGACCTCATAATGACATCGAGTTGGTGAAGAAAGGCCACGAGGTCCGAGATAAGGGTGGTGGGACCTGAAGGAACCTTCCAGAACCTCCATCAGGGTTTGGTTATGGGGGGTGAGAGCTTCAAGATGGGGTTTGAGGACCTCAAAGACCCCATAATGACGTCGAGTTGGTGAAGAAAGGCCACGAGGTCCGAGATGGGGGTGGTGGGACCTCAAGGAACCTTCCAGAACCTCCATCAGGGTTTGGATATGGGGGGTGAGAGCTTCAAGATGGGGTTTGAGGACCTCAAAGACCCCATAATGACGTCGAGTTGGTCAAGAAAGGCCACGAGGTCCGTGATGGGGGTGGTGGGACCTGAAGGAACCTTCCAGAACCTCCATTAGGGTTTGGATATGGGGGGTGAGAGCTTCAAGATGGGGTTTGGGGACCTCAAAGACCCCATAATGACGTCGCGTTGGTCAAGAAAGGCCACGAGGTCCGAGATGGGGGTGGTGGGACCTGAAGGAACCTTCCAGAACCTCCATTAGGGTTTGGATATGGGGGGTGAGAGCTTCAAGATGGGGTTTGGGGACCTCAAAGACCTCATAATGACGTCGAGTTGGTGAAGAAAGGCCACGAGATCCGAGATAAGGGTGGTGGGACCTGAAGGAACCTTCCAGAACACCTCACCTTCCAGGTGGGCAACAACTTCAACAGCCCCGACACGCGCCTCTACCTGAGCCAATTCGCCTCCAGCCCCAACTCGGAGTTCGTGAAGGTCTTGGAGAGCTTCGAGAAACTCCAGAACCTTTTCCATGAGCTTCAGGCGAAGATCTACGCCATCGAAGGTACCACCACCACCACCACCACCACCACCGCCTTTGGGAGGTCCTTCTCTTCCATCTCCACGGGGTTCTCCGTTGGCTTTTTAGGCACCAGCGATTCCAACCGCTTCCACCTGGAGCTCTGCTCCAGCGGGATGAGCGTCGGAGTGGTCCACGTAAGGACCTCTTTGGTGGCATCTCCGGAGGCTTCGGGTGATGGTGGAGAAGGTCTATGGTCATCTCCTGACCCCTTCAGGACCATTGGATCACCGGAGCGGTGGGCGCTGATAACTGGGCCGGAGGGTTGGTGGAGCTCCTGGTGGACAATGAGACCTTCGTGGCCAATCCGGCGTTGGAGGAGAACATCACCGATGCGTATCTGGGTGAGGAGGGGACCTCCTGGGGGGGGCGGGGCCTCGGGGAGGGGGTGGGGCCAAAGGGGGAGGGGGTGGGGCCGTGGATGGAGGGGTTGGAGGTGGTGGGACTCGAGTTGGGGGTGGTGGGACCCAAGATGGAGGTGGTGGGACCATGAATGGAGATGGTGGAACCCAAGATGGGGGTGATGGGACCATAAATGGAGGGGTTGGAGATGGTGGGACCACAGATGGAGATGGTGGGACCATGGACGGGGGGGTTGGAGATGGTGGGACCAT
This sequence comes from Cuculus canorus, assembly GCF_017976375.1. Taxonomy (NCBI): domain Eukaryota; kingdom Metazoa; phylum Chordata; class Aves; order Cuculiformes; family Cuculidae; genus Cuculus; species Cuculus canorus. The sequence goes on from NC_071438.1 coordinate 361,848, forward strand.
GAATGGAGGTGGTGGAACCCAAGATGGAGGTGGTGGAACCCAAGATGGAGGTGGTGGGACCATGGATGGGGGGGTTGGAGATGGTGGGACCATGAATGGAGGTGGTAGAACCCAAGATGGAGGTGGTGGAACCCAAGATGGAGGTGGTGGAACCATGAATGGAGATGGTGGGACCATAAATGGAGGGGTTGGAGATGGTGGAACCCAAGTTGGAGGTGGTAGAACCATGAATGGAGATGGTGGGACCATAAATGGGGGGGTTGGAGATGGTGGGACCCAAGATGGAGGTGGTGGAACCATAAATGAGGAGGTTGGAGATGGTGGGACCACGAATGGAGGTGGTGGAACCATGAATGGAGATGGTGGGACCCAAGATGGAGAGGTTGGAGATGGTGGGACTCAAGATGGAGGTGATGGAAACCATGTTGGAGGTGGTGGAACTCAAGATGGAGGTGGTGGGACCACAGATGGAGGTGGTGGGACCACAGATGGAGATGGTGGGACCATGGCTGGAGATGTGTCCTCTCTGCTCGCAGGTTACTCGCTGGTGGCTCTCCACCCTCCGCAGAGGACGGTGGTGGCCGCGGGCGCTCCGCGTCACCTCCACGTGGGCGCCGTTGTCCTCTTCGAGCTCCACCGTCCCACCGGAAAATGGCGGCATCTCCAGAGCCTCCACGGCCACCAGGTCTGGAGGGCCCAAAGAAGGTTCCAGAAGGGGTTCTTCTGGAGGTTCCTTTGGGGTTGTCCCACGGTGGTGGTGTCCATAGGTGGGGTCCTACTTTGGGGCCTCTCTGTGCGCGTTGGAGGAGGAGAAGGAGGAGATGGTGGCGCTTCTGGTGGGGGTTCCTCAGCACTACGATGGGAGGAGAGGAGGACGCGTCCTCCTCCATCGGTGGGAGAAGGTGAGGAGACAGCGGAGAGGACAACCGGAGCTGGAGGAGATGATGGGACCAAAGGTGGAGGTGGTGGTGGGACCAAAGGTGGTGGAGATGATGGAAACGGAGATGGAGATGATGGGAACGGAGATGGAGATGATGGAAACGGAGATGGAGATGATGGGAACGGAGGTGGAGATGATGGGAACGGAGATGGAGATGATGGGAACGGAGATGATGGGAACGGAGATGGAGATGATGGGAACGGAGGTGGAGATGATGGGAACGGAGATGGAGATGATGGGAACGGAGGTGGAGATGATGGGAACGGAGGTGGAGATGATGGGAACGGAGACGGAGATGATGGGAACGGAGATGGAGATGATGGGAACGGAGATGATGGGAACGGAGATGGAGATGATGGGAACGGAGATGATGGGAACGGAGATGATGGGAACGGAGATGGAGATGATGGGAACGGAGATGGAGATGATGGGAACGGAGATGGAGATGATGGGAACGGAGATGGAGATGATGGGAACGGAGATGATGGGAACGGAGATGATGGGAACGGAGATGGAGATGATGGGAACGGAGATGGAGATGATGGGAACGGAGGTGGAGATGATGGGAACGGAGATGGAGATGATGGGAACGGAGATGGAGATGATGGGAACGGAGATGGAGATGATGGGAACGGAGATGGAGATGATGGGAACGGAGATGGAGATGATGGGAACGGAGATGGAGATGATGGGAACGGAGATGGAGATGATGGGAACGGAGATGATGGGAACGGAGATGATGGGAACGGAGATGGAGATGATGGGAACGGAGATGGAGATGATGGGAACGGAGATGGAGATGATGGGAACGGAGGTGGAGATGATGGGAACGGAGATGGAGATGATGGGAACGGAGGTGGAGATGATGGGAACGGAGATGGAGATGATGGGAACGGAGATGGAGATGATGGGAACGGAGATGGAGATGATGGGAACGGAGATGGAGATGATGGGAACGGAGGTGGAGATGATGGGAACGGAGATGATGGGAACGGAGATGGAGATGATGGGAACGGAGGTGGAGATGATGGGAACGGAGATGGAGATGATGGGAACGGAGATGGAGATGATGGGAACGGAGATGGAGATGATGGGAACGGAGGTGGAGATGATGGGAACGGAGATGGAGATGATGGGAACGGAGGTGGAGATGATGGGAACGGAGGTGGAGATGATGGGAACGGAGATGGAGATGATGGGAACGGAGATGGAGATGATGGGAACGGAGATGGAGATGATGGGAACGGAGATGGAGATGATGGGAACGGAGATGGAGATGATGGGAACGGAGATGGAGATGATGGGAACGGAGGTGGAGATGATGGGAACGGAGATGGAGATGATGGGAACGGAGGTGGAGATGATGGGAACGGAGGTGGAGATGATGGGAACGGAGATGGAGATGATGGGAACGGAGATGGAGATGATGGGAACGGAGATGGAGATGATGGGAACGGAGATGGAGATGATGGGAACGGAGATGGAGATGATGGGAACGGAGGTGGAGATGATGGGAACGGAGGTGGAGATGATGGGAACGGAGATGGAGATGATGGGAACGGAGGTGGAGATGATGGGAACGGAGGTGGAGATGATGGGAACGGAGGTGGAGATGATGGGAACGGAGATGGAGATGATGGGAACGGAGATGGAGATGATGGGAACGGAGATGATGGGAACGGAGATGGAGATGATGGGAACGGAGATGGAGATGATGGGAACGGAGATGGAGATGATGGGAACGGAGATGGAGATGATGGGAACGGAGGTGGAGATGATGGGAACGGAGGTGGAGATGATGGGAACGGAGATGGAGATGATGGGAACGGAGATGGAGATGATGGGAACGGAGATGGAGATGATGGGAACGGAGGTGGAGATGATGGGAACGGAGATGGAGATGATGGGAACGGAGGTGGAGATGATGGGAACGGAGATGGAGATGATGGGAACGGAGATGGAGATGATGGGAAAGGAGATGGAGATGATGGGAACGGAGGTGGAGATGATGGGAACGGAGATGGAGATGATGGGAACGGAGATGGAGATGATGGGAACGGAGATGGAGATGATGGGAACGGAGATGGAGATGATGGGAACGGAGGTGGAGATGATGGGAACGGAGATGGAGATGATGGGAACGGAGATGGAGATGATGGGAACGGAGATGGAGATGATGGGAACGGAGGTGGAGATGATGGGAACGGAGATGGAGATGATGGGAACGGAGATGGAGATGATGGGAACGGAGATGGAGATGATGGGAACGGAGGTGGAGATGATGGGAACGGAGATGGAGATGATGGGAACGGAGGTGGAGATGATGGGAACGGAGATGGAGATGATGGGAACGGAGATGGAGATGATGGGAACGGAGATGGAGATGATGGGAACGGAGATGGAGATGATGGGAACGGAGGTGGAGATGATGGGAACGGAGATGGAGATGATGGGAACGGAGGTGGAGATGATGGGAACGGAGATGGAGATGATGGGAACGGAGATGGAGATGATGGGAACGGAGATGGAGATGATGGGAACGGAGGTGGAGATGATGGGAACGGAGATGGAGATGATGGGAACGGAGGTGGAGATGATGGGAACGGAGATGGAGATGATGGGAACGGAGATGGAGATGATGGGAACGGAGATGGAGATGATGGGAACGGAGATGATGGGAACGGAGGTGGAGATGATGGGAACGGAGATGGAGATGATGGGAACGGAGATGGAGATGATGGGAACGGAGGTGGAGATGATGGGAACGGAGGTGGAGATGATGGGAACGGAGATGGAGATGATGGGAACGGAGATGGAGATGATGGGAACGGAGATGGAGATGATGGGAACGGAGATGGAGATGATGGGAACGGAGATGGAGATGATGGGAACGGAGGTGGAGATGATGGGAACGGAGGTGGAGATGATGGGAACGGAGATGGAGATGATGGGAACGGAGATGGAGATGATGGGAACGGAGATGGAGATGATGGGAACGGAGGTGGAGATGATGGGAACGGAGATGGAGATGATGGGAACGGAGGTGGAGATGATGGGAACGGAGATGGAGATGATGGGAACGGAGATGGAGATGATGGGAACGGAGATGGAGATGATGGGAACGGAGATGGAGATGATGGGAACGGAGATGGAGATGATGGGAACGGAGATGGAGATGATGGGAACGGAGATGGAGATGATGGGAACGGAGGTGGAGATGATGGGAACGGAGATGGAGATGATGGGAACGGAGATGGAGATGATGGGAACGGAGATGGAGATGATGGGAACGGAGATGGAGATGATGGGAACGGAGATGGAGATGATGGGAACGGAGGTGGAGATGATGGGAACGGAGATGGAGATGATGGGAACGGAGATGGAGATGATGGGAACGGAGATGGAGATGATGGGAACGGAGATGGAGATGATGGGAACGGAGATGGAGATGATGGGAACGGAGATGGAGATGATGGGAACGGAGATGGAGATGATGGGAACGGAGATGGAGATGATGGGAACGGAGGTGGAGATGATGGGAACGGAGATGGAGATGATGGGAACGGAGATGATGGGAACGGAGATGGAGATGATGGGAACGGAGATGGAGATGATGGGAACGGAGGTGGAGATGATGGGAACGGAGGTGGAGATGATGGGAACGGAGGTGGAGATGATGGGAACGGAGGTGGAGATGATGGGACCATAAAAGGAGGAGATGTTGTGACCATCGCTGGTGCAAAGGAGGAGATGATGTCCTCCAGGGTTGTCCTCTCCCCCTCCAGGACTCCCTGGTGGTATCTCAGGAGCTTTGGGGCGCTCCGGGTCAGCCCTTGGGTCAATTTGGGGCCTCGGTGGCGACGTTGGGGGACATCGATGGAGACGATCGTCGCGACGTGGCCGTAGGAGCTCCTCTGGAGGACAACGGGAGCGGAGCCGTCTACATCTTCTCAGGGACCACTGGAGGGGTGGAGGACATCTACAGTCAGGTGAGAGGGGAGGAGATGGAGGAGATGGAGGAGATGGAGGAGGAGATGGAGGAGATGGAGGAGATGGAGGAGATGGAGGAGATGGAGGAGAGGGAGGAGATGGAGGAGATGGAGGAGATGGAGGAGGAGATGGAGGAGATGGAGGAGATGGAGGAGATGGAGGAGGAGATGGAGGAGATGGAGGAGGAGATGGAGGAGGAGATGGAGGAGAGGGAGGAGGAGATGGAGGAGATGGAGGAGGAGATGGAGGAGGAGATGGAGGAGATGGAGGAGATGGAGGAGATGGAGGAGGAGATGGAGGAGGAGATGGAGGAGATGGAGGAGATGGAGGAGATGGAGGAGGAGATGGAGGAGGAGATGGAGGAGATGGAGATGGAGGAGATGGAGGAGGAGATGGAGGAGATGGAGGAGATGGAGGAGGAGATGGAGGAGATGGAGGAGATGGAGGAGATGGAGGAGGAGATGGAGGAGGAGATGGAGGAGATGGAGGAGGAGATGGAGGAGGAGATGGAGGAGGAGATGGAGGAGGAGATGGAGGAGATGGAGGAGATGGAGGAGGAGATGGAGGAGATGGAGGAGATGGAGGAGGAGATGGAGGAGGAGATGGAGGAGATGGAGGAGATGGAGGAGATGGAGGAGATGGAGGAGGAGATGGAGGAGGAGATGGAGGAGGAGAAGGAGGAGATGGAGGAGATGGAGGAGATGGAGGAGATGGAGGAGGAGATGGAGGAGATGGAGGAGATGGAGGAGAGGGAGGAGGAGATGGAGGAGATGGAGGAGGAGATGGAGGAGGAGAAGGAGGAGATGGAGGAGATGGAGGAGATGGAGGAGATGGAGGAGGAGATGGAGGAGGAGATGGAGGAGGAGAAGGAGGAGATGGAGGAGATGGAGGAGATGGAGGAGATGGAGGAGGAGATGGAGGAGATGGAGGAGATGGAGGAGAGGGAGGAGGAGATGGAGGAGGAGATGGAGGAGATGGAGGAGATGGAGGAGATGGAGGAGGAGATGGAGGAGATGGAGGAGATGGAGGAGATGGAGGAGATGGAGGAGATGGAGGAGATGGAGGAGATGGAGGAGATGGAGGAGGAGATGGAGGAGATGGAGGAGATGGAGGAGAAGAGGGAGGAGATGGAGGAGGAGATGGAGGAGAGGGAGGAGATGGAGGAGATGGAGGAGATGGAGGAGATGGAGGAGATGGAGGAGATGGAGGAGGAGATGGAGGAGGAGATGGAGGAGATGGAGGAGATGGAGGAGATGGAGGAGGAGATGGAGGAGATGGAGGAGATGGAGGAGATGGAGGAGATGGAGGAGATGGAGGAGGAGATGGAGGAGATGGAGGAGATGGAGGAGATGGAGGAGATGGAGGAGATGGAGGAGGAGATGGAGGAGATGGAGGAGATGGAGGAGAAGAGGGAGGAGATGGAGGAGGAGATGGAGGAGAGGGAGGAGGAGATGGAGGAGGAGATGGAGGAGATGGAGGAGATGGAGGAGGAGATGGAGGAGGAGAAGGAGGAGATGGAGGAGATGGAGGAGATGGAGGAGATGGAGGAGGAGATGGAGGAGGAGATGGAGGAGGAGAAGGAGGAGATGGAGGAGATGGAGGAGATGGAGGAGATGGAGGAGGAGATGGAGGAGATGGAGGAGATGGAGGAGAGGGAGGAGGAGATGGAGGAGATGGAGGAGGAGATGGAGGAGGAGAAGGAGGAGATGGAGGAGATGGAGGAGATGGAGGAGATGGAGGAGATGGAGGAGGAGATGGAGGAGAGGGAGGAGATGGAGGAGGAGATGGAGGAGATGGAGGAGATGGAGGAGGAGATGGAGGAGATGGAGGAGATGGAGGAGGAGATGGAGGAGATGGAGGAGATGGAGGAGAAGAGGGAGGAGATGGAGGAGGAGATGGAGGAGAGGGAGGAGATGGAGGAGGAGATGGAGGCGGTGGTGACGCTGTTGCCGTGGGGCAGCGTTTGGCCGGAAGGGACATCGCTGTGGGTCTGAAGTACTTTGGACAATCGGTGGATGGAGAGAAGGACCTCACGGGGGACGGAATGGTGGATGTGACAGTGGGGACGTGGGGGAACGTCATTGTCCTCAGGTGAGACCCACAGCGACCCATAGATTGACCCATAGGGACCCATAGAGACCCATAGGGACCCACAGAGACCCATAGAGACCCCATAGAGACCCATAGGGACCCATAGAGACCCATAGAGACCCATAGAGACCCACAGAGACCCATAGAGACCCATAGAGACCCCATAGAGACCCCATAGAGACCCATAGAGACCCATAGAGACCCATAGAGACCCCATAGAGACCCACAGAGACCCCATAGAGACCCATAGAGACCCCATAGAGACCCCATAGAGACCCACAGAGACCCACAGAGACCCATAGAGACCCATAGAGACCCCATAGAGACCCATAGAGACCCATAGAGACCCACAGAGACCCATAGAGACCCATAGAGACCCACAGAGACCCCATAGAGACCCCATAGAGACCCATAGAGACCCACAGAGACCCCATAGAGACCCATAGGGACCCATAGAGACCCCATAGAGACCCCATAGAGACCCATAGGGACCCACAGAGACCCATAGGGACCCATAGAGACCCATAGAGACCCACAGAGACCCCATAGAGACCCATAGAGACCCACAGAGACCCACAGAGACCCATAGAGACCCCATAGAGACCCACAGAGACCCCATAGAGACCCATAGAGACCCCATAGAGACCCACAGAGACCCCATAGAGACCCATAGAGACCCACAGAGACCCACAGAGACCCCATAGAGACCCCATAGAGACCCATAGAGACCCCATAGAGACCCATAGAGACCCATAGAGACCCATAGAGACCCCATAGAGACCCATAGAGACCCATAGAGACCCATAGAGACCCCATAGAGACCCACAGAGACCCCATACAGACCCCATAGAGACCCATAGAGACCCATAGGGACCCATAGAGACCCATAGAGACCCCATAGAGACCCACAGAGACCCCATACAGACCCCATAGAGCCCCATAGGGACCCATAGAGACCCATAGAGACCCATAGAGACCCCATAGAGACCCACAGAGACCCCATACAGACCCCATAGAGACCCCATAGAGACCCATAGAGACCCATAGAGACCCACAGAGACCCATAGAGACCCCATAGAGACCCATAGAGACCCCACATCGCCCCACATCGCCCCACATCTCTCGGCTGTGGGTCCCCCCCTGACCCCTCCCCCTCCCCTCAGGTCCCGCCCCGTTCTCCGCCCCTCCCCCTCCCTCTCGGCGTTTCCGGCGGCCGTTCCATCACGTGACGTGGACTGCGGGGGAGGGGCGGGGGCGCTCCTCTCGCTCCGCCTCTGCCCTCGGCCCCGCCCCCCGCCGGGTAAGTCACACCCACCCCCCCCATACACACGTGACCCCGCCCCTTCTCAACCACGTGATCCGCCAGCCACGTGACACCCCTCTCTCTGTCTCCGCCCCCTCCAGGTGTGGCCCCTCCCCCCCTGCGGTTCCGGGTGGTTTTGGAGCCGCAGCGGCTGAGGGGGAGGGGCGGTCTGGGGGCGGAGCTGAGGAGGGAGTGGGCGGGGCTGACGCAGGGGGCGGGGACCGAGTGCCTGGAGGAGGAGCTGCGGCTGCCGGTGAGGGGCGGGGCTGGAGGGGGAAGGGGCGGGGCCTGACGGGAGGGGGCGGGGCTGGTGGGGAGGGGCTGGGGCCGGGACTTGAAGGGGCGGAGTGTGAATGGAAGGACGGGGCTTGAGGGAGGGCGGGGCTCGAGGGGAGGAGGCGTGGCTTGTAGGGAAGGGCGGGGCTTGAGGGGAGGGGTTGAGGGAGGGGGCGGGGCTTGAGGGCAGGGATGACGCGTGGGGCGGTGCTTGAGGGGGCGGGGCGTGATGGAGGGGGCGGGGCTTGAAGGGGTGAATTTGGGGCGGAGTTTGAGGGAGGGGGCGGGGCTTGAGAAGATGGGAGGGGTCTTTGAGTGGGCGGAGCTGATAGAGGGCGGTGCTTGAGGATAGATGGGCGTGGCTTGAGGGGATGGGCGGGGCTAAAGTGAGGGAAACGAGGGGGCGGGGTCTGAGGGAGGGGCGGGGCTAAAGGGAGGGGAGGAGCCTAAGAGGGGAGTCAGACCCACACTTATGGGGCAGAGGGAGCCCTGTGGGGGGTCAGACCCACACTTATGGGGCAGAGGGAGCACTATGGGGGGTCAGACCCACACTTATGGGGCAGTGGGAGCCCTGTGGGGGGGTCAGACCCACACTTATGGGGCAGAGGGAGCCCTATGGGGGGTCAGACCCACACTTATGGGGCAGAGGGAGCCCTGATGGGGGTCAGACCCACACTTATGGGGCAGAGGGAGCCCTGTTGGGAGTCAGACCCACACTTATGGGGCAGAGGGAGCCCTGATGGGGGTCAGACCCACACTTATGGGGCAGAGGGGGCCCTGTGGGGGGGTCAGACCCACACTTATGGGGCAGAGGGAGCCCTGTTGGGAGTCAGACCCACACTTATGGGGCAGAGGGAGCCCTGTGGGGGGTCAGACCCACACTTATGGGGCAGAGGGGGCCCTGTGGGGGGGTCAGACCCACACTTATGGGGCAGAGGGAGCCCTGATGGGGGTCAGACCCACACTTATGGGGCAGAGGGAGCCCTGTTGGGAGTCAGACCCACACTTATGGGGCAGAGGGAGCCCTGTGGGGGGTCAGACCCACACTTATGGGGCAGAGGGGGCCCTGTGGGGGGGTCAGACCCACACTTATGGGGCAGAGGGAGCCGTGATGGGGGTCAGACCCACACTTATGGGGCAGAGGGGGCCCTATGGGGGGGTCTGCCCCACACTTATGGGTCTGCCCCACACTTGTGGGTCTGCCCCACAGCCGTGCCTGGAGGACACCATCAGCCCCATCCGTTTGGAGGCTTCGCTGTCGCTGCCCCACAGCGCCGACGCCGTCCTCAGACCCACGAGGCCACGAGTGACCCTCGAGGTGACGGGCGCTGACCCACACTTGGGGGGCAGGAGCCGCACTGGGGGGTCTGGGACCCACACTTGGGGGGCTGAGAGCCATATTTGGGGGCTCTGACCCACACTTGGGGGGCTGAGACCCACACTTGGGGGGCAGGAGCCGCACTTGGGGGGCTGAGACCCATATTTGGGGATCTGAGACCCATATTTGGGGGTTCTGACCCACACTTGGGGGGCTCTGACCCACACTTGGGGGGCAGGAGCCGCACTGGGGGGTCTGGGACCCACACTTGGGGGGCTCTGACCCACACTTGGGGGTCTGAGACCTATATTTGGGGGGCTCTGACCCACACTTGTGGGGCAGGAGCTGTACTTGGGGGTCTGAGACCCACACTTGTGGGGCAGGAGCCGCACTTGGGGGTCTGGGACCCACACTTGGGGGGCAGGAGACGCACTTGGGGGTCTGGGACCCACACTTGGGGCATTCTGACCCACACTTGGGGGGCAGGAGCCACACTTAGGGGTCTGGGACCCATATTGGGGGGTTCTGACCCACACTTGGGGGTCTGAGACCCACACTTGGGGCGTTCTGACCCACACTTGTGGGGCAGGAGCTGCACTTGGGGGTCTGAGACCCATATTGGGGGGTTCTGACCCACACTTGTGGGGCAGGAGCCGCACTTGGGGGTCTGGGACCCACACTTGTGGGGCAGGAGCCACACTTGGGGGTCTGGGACCCATATTTGGGGGGCTCTGACCCACACTTGTGGGGCAGGAGCTGTACTTGGGGGTCTGGGACCCACACTTGGGGGGCAGGAGCCGCACTTGGGGGTCTGGGACCCACACTTGTGGGGCTGAGACCCACACTTGTGGGGTTCTGACCCACACTTGGGGGTCTGAGACCCACACTTGGGGGGCTGAGAGCCATATTTGGGGGTTCTGACCCACACTTGGGGGGCAGGAGCTGCACTTGGGGGTCTGAGACCCACACTTGGGGGTCTGAGACCCACATTTGTGGGGCTCTGACCCACACTTGTGGGGCAGGAGCCTCACTTGGGGGTCTGGGACCCACACTTGGGGGTCTGAGACCCATATTGGGGGGTTCTGACCCACACTTGTGGGGCAGGAGCCATATTGGGGGGTCTGGGACCCATATTTGGGGGGTTGAGACCCACACTTGGGGGGCAGGAGCCGCACTTGGGGGTCTGAGACCCACATTTCTGGGGTTCTGACCCACACTTGGGGGTCTGAGACCCATATTTGAGGGGTTCTGACCCACACTTGGGGGTCTGAGACCCATATTTGGGGGTCTGAGACCCACACTTGGGGGGCAGGAGCTGCACTTGGGGGTCTGGGACCCACACTTGGGGGGCAGGAGCTGCACTTGGGGGTCTGGGACCCACACTTGTGGGGCAGGAGCCGCACTTGGGGGTCTGAGCCCCACACTTGTGGGGCTGAGCCCCCTCTTTGGTGCTCTGGGAACCCCTTTTGGGGGTCTGAGCCCCACACTTGTGGGTCAGCCCCACACTTGTGGGTCTGAGCCCCCCCCCCCCCGCTCTGCCCCACAGATCCCGTTCGAGCGCCGCTGTGGGGCGGGCGGCGCGTGCCGGGCCGATGTGGGGCTGGAGGCGGTGGCCGTGGGGCGCGGGATACTTGTGGGGCGCCCCACGGCCACTTATGGGGCGCGACTGCTGCTGAGGAACGGCGGCCACGACGCCTATGGGGCTGCCCTACAAGTGTGGGGCGCAGAGGGGCTGGCGCTGCGCGGGGCCAAGGCCCACACGGTGAGGGGACCCACACTTATGGGGCAGGGACCCACACTTGGGGGGCGGGACCCACACTTGGGGGGCGGGGGAGCCATATTGGGGGTCTGGGAGCCACACTTGGGGGGCGGGACCCACACTTATGGGGCAGGGGATCCATATTGGGGGTCTGGAACCCACACTTGGGGGTCTGGGCCCACACTTGGGGGGCGGGACCCACACTTATGGGGTGGGGGATCCATATTGGGGGTCTGGACCCACACTTGGGGGGCAGAGGGCCTATATTGGGGGGCGGGACCCACACTTATGGGTCTGGGACCCACACTTATGGGGCGGGACCCACAATTAGGGGGTCTGGGACCCACACTTGGGGGTCTGGACCCACACTTACGGGGTGGGGGACCCATATTGGGGGTCTGGGAGCCACACTTATGGGGCGGGACCCACACTTGGGGGGCGGAGGACCTATATTGGGGGTCTGGGACCCACACTTGGGGGGCGGGACCCACACTTATGGGTCTGGGACCCACACTTATGGGGCGGGACCCACAATTAGGGGGTCTGGGACCCACACTTGGGGGGCAGAGGGCCTATATTGGGGGTCTGGGACCCACACTTATGGGGCGGAGGAACCACACTTGGGGGGCGGGACCCACACTTGGGGGTCTGGACCCACACTTATGGGGAAGGGGATCCATGTTGGGGGTCTGGGACCCACACTTGGGGGTCTGGACCCACACTTGGGGGGCGGAGGGCCTATATTGGGGGTCTGGGACCCACACTTATGGGGCGGGACCCACACTTATGGGGCGGGGGATCCATATTGGGGGTCTGGACCCACAATTGGGGGGCAGAGGACCTATATGGGGGGTCTGGGACCCATATAGGGGGGTCTGGACCCACACTTATGGGTCTGGGACCCACACTTATGGGGCAGGGGATCCATATTGGGGGTCTGGGACCCACACTTATGGGGCGGGACCCACACTTGGGGGGCAAGGGATCCATATAGGGGTCTGGGACCCACACTTATGGGGCGGGGGGGCCATATTGGGGGCCTGGGACCCACACTTGGGGGTCTGGACCCACACTTGGGGGGCGGAGGGCCTATATTGGGGATCTGGGACCCACACTTATGGGGCGGGACCCACACTTGGGGGGCGAGGGATCCATATTGGGGGTCTGGGACCCACACTTGGGGGTCTGGACCCACACTTGGGGGGCAGGGGATCCATATTGGGGGTCTGGACCCACACTTGGGGGGCAGAGGGCCTATATTGGGGGTCTGGGACCCACACTTGGGGGTCTGGACCCACACTTATGGGGCGGGGGATCCATATTGGGGGTCTGGGACCCACACTTATGGGGCGGGACCCACACTTGGGGGGCGAGGGATCCATATAGGGGTCTGGGACCCACACTTATGGGGCGGGACCCACACTTGGGGGTCTGGGACCCACACTTATGGGCAGGGACCCACACTTGGGGGGCGGAGGGCCTATATTGGGGGTCTGGGACCCACACTTATGGGGCGGGACCCACACTTGGGGGGCAGAGGGCCTATATTGGGGGTCTGGACCCACACTTGGGGGACTGGACCCACACTTATGGGGCGGGGGAGCCATTTTGGGGGTCTGGGACCCACACTTGGGGGGCGGGACCCACACTTATGGGGCGGGGGAGCCACATTGGGGGTCTGGGACCCACACTTGGGGGGCGGGACCCACACTTATGGGGCGGGACCCACACTTGGGGGGCGGAGGACCCATATATGGGGGCTCTGACCCACACTTAGGGGTCTGGGACCCACACTTATGGGGCAGGGGAGCCGTATAGGGGGGGCTCTGACCCACACTTGGGGGGTGTGACCCACACTTGTGGGTCGCGCCCCACATGTCCCGCAGGGGGCGGCGGTGGTGCCGATGGCGTGTGGGGCAGCGGCCGCTGTGGGGCAGATGTGGGGCAGAGTCTGCGGCCTCGGGAGCCCCATCCTGCGCTCCGGGGCACAGGTGTGGGGCAGAGCTGTGGGGCAGAGCTGTGGGGCAGAGCTATGGGGCAGAGCTATGGGGCAGAGGTGTGGGGCAGAGCTATGGGGAGGAATCTATGGGGCAGAGCTGTGGGGCAGAATCTATGGGGCAGAGTCTATGGGGCAGGAATCTATGGGGCAGAATCTATGGGGCAGAGGTGTGAGGCAGAGCTATGGGGCAGAGCTATGGGGCAGGAATCTATGGGGCAGAGGTGTGGGGTGGAATCTATGGGGCAGAATCTATGGGGCAGAAGCTATGGGGCGGAATCGATGGGGCAGAGGTGTGGGGCAGAGCTATGGGGCAGGAATCTATGGGGCAGAAGCTATGGGACAGAGGTGTGGGGCAGAATCCATGGGGCAGAGGTGTGGGGTGGAATCTATGGGACAGGGATCTATGGGGCACAGGTGTGGAGCAGAATCTATGGGGCAGAGGTGTGGGGCAGAGCTATGGGGCAGAATCTATGGGGCAGAATCTATAGGGCAAAGCTGTGGGGCAGAATCTATGGGGCAGAGGTGTGGGGTGGAATCTATGGGGCTGAAGCTATGGGGCGTGAGCTATGAGGCAGGAGCTGTGGGGAAGGGATCTATGGGGCAGAGGTGTGGGGCAGGAGGTGTGGGGCGGGAATCTATGGGGAAGGAATCTATGGGTCTGCCCCACAGGTGATGGTGGAACTGACATTTGACATTCTGGACAACGCGACGTGGGGCGAATCTGTGGGGCTGAGAGCGGCCGTCACCTGGTGGGGATCTATGGGGCGATCTGTGGGGTGCTGTGGGGCACTATGGGTCTCTATGGGCTCTCTATGGGGTCTCTATGGGTCTCTATGGGTCTCTATGGGGTCTCTATGGGTCTCTGTGGGGTCTCTATGGGTCTCTATGGGGTCTCTATGGGTCTCTATGGGTCTCTATGGGGTCTCTATGGGTCTCTGTGGGGTCTCTGTGGGTCTCTATGGGGTCTCTATGGGTCTCTGTGGGTCTCTATGGGTCTCTATGGGGTCTCTATGGGTCTCTGTGGGGTCTCTGTGGGTCTCTATGGGGTCTCTATGGGTCTCTGTGGGTCTCTATGGGTCTCTATGGGGTCTCTATGGGTCTCTATGGGTCTCTGTGGGGTCTCTATGGGTCTCTATGGGTCTCTATGGGTCTCTGTGGGGTCTCTATGGGGTCTCTATGGGTCTCTATGGGTCTCTATGGGGTCTCTGTGGGGTCTCTGTGGGTCTCTATGGGGTCTCTGTGGGTCTCTGTGGGTCTCTGTGGGTCTCTATGGGTCTCTATGGGTCTCTATGGGTCTCTATGGGTCTCTATGGGGTCTCTATGGGTCTCTATGGGTCTCTATGGGTCTCTATGGGTCTCTATGGGTCTCTGTGGGTCTCTGTGGGGTCTCTATGGGTCTCTATGGGTCTCTATGGGGTCTCTGTGGGGTCTCTGTGGGTCTCTATGGGTCTCTATGGGGTCTCTGTGGGTCTCTGTGGGGTCTCTATGGGTCTCTATGGGGTCTCTATGGGGTCTCTATGGGTCTCTGTGGGTCTCTGTGGGGTCTCTATGGGTCTCTATGGGGTCTCTATGGGTCTCTATGGGTCTCTATGGGGTCTCTATGGGTCTCTATGGGGTCTCTATGGGTCTCTATGGGTCTCTATGGGTCTCTATGGGGTCTCTATGGGGTCTCTATGGGTCTCTGTGGGTCTCTATGGGGTCTCTGTGGGTCTCTATGGGGTCTCTATGGGTCTCTATGGGGTCTCTGTGGGTCTCTGTGGGTCTCTATGGGGTCTCTATGGGTCTCTATGGGTCTCTGTGGGTCTCTGTGGGGTCTCTATGGGTCTCTATGGGGTCTCTATGGGGTCTCTATGGGGTCTCTATGGGTCTCTGTGGGTCTCTATGGGGTCTCTGTGGGTCTCTATGGGTCTCTATGGGTCTCTATGGGGTCTCTGTGGGTCTCTGTGGGTCTCTATGGGGTCTCTATGGGTCTCTATGGGGTCTCTATGGGGTCTCTATGGGGTCTCTATGGGTCTCTGTGGGTCTCTGTGGGTCTCTATGGGTCTCTATGGGGTCTCTATGGGGTCTCTGTGGGTCTCTATGGGTCTCTATGGGTCTCTATGGGGTCTCTGTGGGTCTCTGTGGGTCTCTATGGGTCTCTATGGGGTCTCTATGGGTCTCTGTGGGTCTCTGTGGGTCTCTATGGGTCTCTATGGGGTCTCTGTGGGTCTCTATGGGTCTCTATGGGTCTCTATGGGGTCTCTGTGGGTCTCTACGGGTCTCTATGGGTCTCTATGGGGTCTCTATGGGTCTCTGTGGGTCTCTATGGGGTCTCTATGGGGTCTCTATGGGTCTCTGTGGTTCCCTATGGGTCGCTATGGGTCAGAGCTCTCTCTCTCTCCCCACAGTGATAACGAAGCCGTTGGGGCTGAGGGCGATAACGCCGTTTCCTGGGAGGAACCGCTCAGGGTTCATCTGCGCCTCTTCACCGCCCGGTCTGACCCATAGATCCCTGCCCCATAGATCCCCCCTGCCCCATAGATCCTGACCCATAGATCCGCCCCATAGATTCCGCCCCATAGATCCTGACCCATAGATCCCTGCCCCATAGATCACTGACTTATTGATCCCTGACCCATAGATCCCCCCTGACCCATAGATCCCTGCCCCATAGATCCCTGCCCCATAGATTCCGCCCCATAGATTCCTGACCCACAGATTCTGCCCCATAGATCCTGCCCCATAGATCCCTGCCCCATAGATCCTGACCCATAGATCCCCCCTGCCCCATAGATCCACCCCACAGCCCCACCCCACAGCTCAGCCCCATAGATCCCTGTCCTTTAGATCCTGCCCCACACATCCCTGCCCCATAGATCCCTAACACCCACTGCTCTCTGCCCCACTGATTTCTGCCCCACAGCTCTCTGCCCCACAGCTCTCTGCCCCACACCCTGCCCCATAGATCCCTGCCCCCCACTGATTTCTGCCCCACTGATTTCCGCCCCACAGAGCCGCTGTGGTTCCCCCAAACCTCAACTTCAGCTCTCGGAACCCCCAAAGTAAAACCCTTCAGCACCGCTATAGGGTGAGTGCGACCCACAGATCCGCCCCATAGATCCGCCCCATAGATCCCTGACCCATAGATCCCTGCCCCATAGAGCCCTGACCCATAGAGCCCTGACCCATAGATCCCTGCCCCATAGAGCCCTGCCCCATAGATCCCTGCCCCATAGAGCCCTGACCCATAGATCCCTGACCCATAGATCCCTGACCCATAGAGCCCTGACCCATAGATCCTGACCCATAGATCCCTGCCCCATAGATCCTGACCCATAGAGCCCTGACCCATAGATCCCCCCTGCCCCATAGATCCCTGACCCATAGATCCCTGACCCATAGATCCTGACCCATAGATCCCTGCCCCATAGATCCCTGACCCATAGATCCGCCCCATAGAGCCCTGACCCATAGATCCCTGCCCCATAGATCACTGACCCATAGATCCCTGACCCATAGATCACTGACCCATAGCTTCTGCCCCATAGATTCTGCCCCACACCCCTGCCCCATAGATTCCGCCCCATAGATTCCTGCCCCATAGATTTCTGCCCCGTAGCTTCTGCCCCATAGCTCTGCCCCACACCTCTGCCCCATAGATTCTGCCCCATAGATTCCTGCCCCACACCTCTGCCCCACACCTCTGCCCCACACCTCTGCCCCATAGCTCTCTGCCCCATAGCTCTGCCCCATAGATTCCCACCCCATAGCTCTCTGCCCCATAGCTCTGCCCCATAGATTCCCACCCCATAGCTCTCTGCCCCATAGCTCTGCCCCATAGATTCCCACCCCATAGCTCTGCCCCATAGCTCTGCCCCATAGATCCCTGCCCCACATCTGCCCCCCATCCCCGCAGGTGCAGTGTGGGGCTCTGCCCCACGGCGTCCGCCCCCCATTGCTGCGGGCGGCGGTGCTGCTGCCCCACACTCTGCCCCACAGCGTCCACAGCGTCGACCCCCAAGTGCGAATGGTGAGTGTGTGTCCCCCCCCCACCCCTCCCTGCCCCACAGAATCTATGGGGCAGCCCCACAACCGCCTGCTCTGCCCCACAGGAGCCCGGCGGGGTCTGCGACGCCGTGGGGCACAGCGGCCTCCGGGCCGCTATGGGGCAGGAGCTCAACTGGAGCCTTCCTGAGGTGCGGACCCACACTTGGGGGGCAGAGACCCACACTTATGGGGCTGGGACCCACACTTGGGGGGCTGGGACCCACTTATGGGGCTGGGGATTCACTTATGGGGCAGGGACCCACACTTATGGGGCTCAAGGAGTCACTTATGGGGCTGGGGATCCACTTATGGGGCTGAGACCCCCACTTATGGGGCTGAAGGAGTCACTTATGGGGCTGGGGATTCACTTATGGGGCTGAAGGATCCACTTATGGGGCTGAGACCCACACTTATGGGGCTGGGGATTCACTTATGGGGCTGAAGGAGTCACTTATGGGGCAGGGACTCTCACTTATGGGGCTGAGGAACCCCACTTGGGGGTCTGAGACCCACACTTGGAGGGCTGGGGAACCACTTATGGGGCAGGGACCCACACTTGGGGGGCTGGGGATCCACTTATGGGGCTGAGGGACCCACTTATGGGGCTCAATGACGCACTTATGGGGCTGAGACCTCCACTTATGGGGCTGGGGATTCACTTATGGGGCTGGGACCCACACTTATGGGGCTGGGGACCCACTTATGGGGCTGAGACCCCCCTTTATGGGGCTGGGGATCCACTTATGGGGCTGAGACCCCCACTTGGGGGGTTGGGGAACCACTTATGGGGCTGAGGGACCCACTTATGGGGCTGGGGATCCACTTATGGGGCTGAGACCCCCACTTATGGGGCTGGGGATCCACTTATGGGGCTGAGACCCCCACTTATGGGGCTGGGGATCCACTTATGGGGCTGAGACCCCCACTTATGGGGCTGGGGATTCACTTATGGGGCTGGGGATTCACTTATGGGGCTGGGACCCACACTTATGGGGCTCAAGGACTCACTTATGGGGCTGGGGAACCACTTATGGGACTGAGGGACCCACACTTATGGGGCTGAGACCCACACTTGTGGGGCTGGGGACTCACTTATGGGGCGGGGAGCTCACACTGGGGGTCTGGAACCCACACTTATGGGGCTGGGGAATCACTTATAGGGCTGAAGGACACACTTATGGGGCTGAGACCCACACTTATGGGGCTGGGACCCACACTTGGGGGGCTGGGGAACCACTTATGGGGCTGAAGGAGTCACTTATGGGGCTGAGGGAACCACTTATGGGGCTGGAGATTCACTTATGGGGCAGGGACCCACACTTATGGGGCTCAAGGACTCACTTATGGGGCTGGGGAACCACTTATGGGCCTGGGACCCACACTTATGGGGCTGAGGGACACACTTGGGGGCTGGGGATCCACTTATGGGGCTGAGACCCACACTTATGGGGCCGAAGGAGTCACTTATGGGGCTGGGGACCCACTTATGGGGCTGAGACCCCCACTTATGGGGCTGAAGGAGTCACTTATGGGGCTGGGGAACCACTTATGGGGCTGAGACCCCCACTTATGGGGCTGAAGGAGTCACTTATGGGGCTGGGGAACCACTTATGGGGCTGAGACCCACACTTATGGGGCTGAGGGACCCACACTTGGGGGGCTGGGGATCCACTTATGGGGCTGAAGGAGTCACTTATGGGTCCGGGACCCCCACTTATGGGTCTTTCCCCCCCAGGGCTGCCCCTCCCCCCTCCATTTCCGCCTCTTCCGGTGCGGCCCTTCGCCCCTCCCCCCCCCGGAAGTGACGACCTTCGTCGTGGTGGAAACGGCGCTGCGCCCCTCCCCCACCCCGCAGGTACCGCCCCTCCCCCTCCGCCCCTCCCCCCCCTCCGCACTTCCTTTTCCACCACTTCCGGTTTCTCTCCCCTCCCCCTCCCCCCCACCCAGGGCTCCGCCCACTTCCGGTTCTGCTCCGCCCTCCGCCTCTTTCTGGATCCGCCCAACTTCCTCGCCGACCCGGAAGCGCTGGAAGCGCAGGTAACGCCCCTCCCCCCCACTTCCGGTTCCCCCTCTGACCCCTCCCCCGCCCCATTCTTGCCCCTCCCCCACTTCCACCTCATTTCCGGCTTCTCTGCCCCCCACTTCCACCCCATTTCCGGGTTCTGCCCCCACTTCCACCCCATTTCCGGGTTCTCCTCCCCCTCACCCCCCTTCCTACCCCACTTCCGCTTCTCCCCTCCACTTCCTTTTCTCCCACCCCCTCCCCCACCCCCTTTTCCTCCATTTCCCCCTCACTTCCGGTCCCATTTCCCCCTCCCCACCCCCACTTCCGGCTCCTCCACCCCTCCCCCACCCTCCAGACCCTCTTCCCCGCCCCTCCCCCACCCCCTTCGCTCTTTTCCCCTCCACTTCCGGGTCCCTCCCCACACTTCCGGTTCCCTTCCGCCCCACTTCCGGCCCCCCCCAGGCGCAGACGGAAGTGGAGCTGCTGTGGAGCCCCTCCCCCATCGCCGTCTACGTGGGGGGAGGGGCGGGAGGGCTCCTCCTCCTCTTCCTCCTCTCCTTCGGCCTCAGAAAGGTCAGACCCACACTTGGGGGGCAGAGGGGCACTTATGGGGCAGAGGGGACACTTATGGGGCTGAAAGGGCACTTATGGGGCAGAGAGGGGCACTTATGGGGCTGAAAGGGGCACTTATGGGGCAGAGGGGGCACTTATGGGGCAGAAGGGGGCACTTATGGGGCTGAAAGGGTCACTTATGGGGCTGAAGGGGCACTTATGGGGCTGAGGGGGCACTTATGGGGCAGAGGGGGCACTTATGGGGCTGAAAGGGGCACTTATGGGGCAGAGGGGGCACTTATGGGGCTGAAAGGGGCACTTATGGGGCTGAAGGGGCACTTATGGGGCTGAAGGGGGCACTTATGGGGCTGAAAGGGGCACTTATGGGGCTGAAGGGGCACTTATGGGGCTGAAAGGGCACTTATGGGGCTGAAAGGGGCACTTATGGGGCAGAGGGGGCACTTATGGGGCTGAAGGGGGCACTTATGGGGCTGAAAGAGGCACTTATGGGGCAGAGGGGGCACTTATGGGGCTGAGGGGGCACTTATGGGGCAGAGGGGGCACTTATGGGGCTGAAAGGGGCACTTATGGGGCTGAAGGGGCACTTATGGGGCTGAAAGGGGCACTTATGGGGCTGAAGGGGCACTTATGGGGCAGAAGGGGGGGTTATGGGTAACCGGAAGTGCTGTATTTCTCCACCGGAAGTGTAACCTTTGCCCCTCCCCCCCCCTCGCAGTGCGGTTTCTTCCGTCGCGATTATCGTCGGCGCCTCCGGGGGGGGGAGGGGCGCGAGGGGGACCCCCAAAGTGACCCCCTGAGGGGGACCCCCCCCCACAGCCCCTCCCCCACAGCCCCCCAGTAAGCGGGGGATATGCTAATGAGGAGGGGATATGCTAATGAGGGGGAGGGGTTTATGCAAATGAAGGGGTGGAGGGGGCAATAAACGGCCCTTAATGAGGAGGCGCTGAGAGGGGTTAATGAGTGACTGAGCTCATTTATGCAAATGAGACGGGCTGCATGCAAATGAGACGCATGCTAATGAGCTTCGGAAGCCATTGAGTGGTGCTGCATGCAAATGAGCTGTGGAGTGTATGCAAATGAGCCGGGCTGTATGCAAATGAGGCGCGTGCGAATGAGCTCCACCTGAAGGCATTGAGTAGCGGTGCATGCAAATGAGCTGGGATGTATGCAAATGAGCTGGCGTGCTGCATGCAAATCAGCTGGAGTGCATGCAAATGAGAAGGGCTGCATGCAAATGAGGTGCATGCTAATGAGCCCCGCCCTGCATCATTGAGGTGGGCTGCATGCAAATGATCTGGAGTGCATGCAAATGAGCTGAGTGCATGCAAATGAGATGGACTACATGCAAATGAGGTGCATGCTAATGAGCTCCACCTGAAGCCATTGAGTGGGTCTACATGCAAATGACCTGGCATGCATGCAAATGAGCCGGGCTGTATGCAAATGAGCTGGAGTGCATGCAAATGAACTGCATACTAATGAGCTCCCCCTGAAGCCTTTGAAGCGGCGCTGCATGCAAATGAGCTGGAGTGCATGCAAATGGGCTGCATGCAAATGAGCGGTGGCATATGCAAATGAGCTCGGCTGCTTGTCATGAGCTCATCGTATGCAAATGAGCCGGGCTGCATGCAAATCAGCTGGACTGTACGCTAACGAGCTGAGCCCTATATGCAAATGAGCCCATTCTATGCAAATGAAGACGTGGAACGAACCGCCCTCTGCGCTGCCGCGGTGCATTGTGGGACAGAGTGCGGCCGTTAAGGGCTCTTTGAGGCGCTGCCGCGGTGCATTGTGGGACAGAGTGTGGCCGTTAAGGGCTCTTTGAGGCGCGGCCGCGGTGCATTGTGGGACAGAGTGTGGCCGTTAAGGGCTCTTTAAGGCGCGGCCGCGGTGCATTGTGGGACAGAGTGCGGCCGTTAAGGGCTCTTTGAGGCGCTGCCGCGGTGCATTGTGGGCCGGAGTGTGGCCGTTAAGGGCTCTTTGAGGCGCGGCCGCGGTGCATTGTGGGACAGAGTGTGGCCGTTAAGGGCTCTTTGAGGCGCTGCCGCACTGCATTGTGGGACAGAGTGCGGCCGTTAAGGGCTCTTTGAGGCGCTGCCGCGGTGCATTGTGGGACAGAGCGTGGCCGTTAAGGGCCCTTTAAGGCGCGGCCGCGGTGCATTGTGGGACAGAGTGCGGCCGTTAAGGGCTCTTTGAGGCGCTGCCGCGGTGCATTGTGGGACAGAGCGTGGCCGTTAAGGGCCCTTTAAGGCGCGGCCGCGGTGCATTGTGGGACAGAGTGTGGCCGCGGGGAGGGCGCGGCCTCCGCCGCGGTGCATTGTGGGTCCCTCCGGCGCGGCCGAATGCTTTGCGTGTATCTCCTCCGCTCGTTGGCGAACAGCGGTCGCTGTTATGTGGGGTTTTCGGTATCACCGGAGCGGCGATTGAGACAACACAACGGCGGGAGGGCCCGAGGAGGGGCCCGAGCCACGGCGCGGGGGGGGCCGTGGTGAGAGGGGAGGGGGGCGGGGCCTAAACGGGAAGGGGAGGGGCTTAAAAAGGGAAGGGGGTTTGGGGAGGGGTAAAACCCGGAGGGGTTTGGGTGGGGGGAGGGGTTAAGGGGGGGCGTGACTTAAGGTGAGGGGGCGTGGCTTAAGGAGAGGGAGTACTTAAGGAGGGGCGTGACTTGAGGAGGGGCGTGGCTTAAGGAGATGGAAGGACTTAAGGGGGCGTGGCTTAAGGAGAGGGAACGACTTAAGGAGAGTGGGCGTGGCTTAAGGAGAGCGAGCGTGGCTTAAGGAGGGGAGGACTTAAGGAGGGGGGGCGTGGCTTAAGGAGGGGGCGTGGCCTAAAGGGACTCCCCCCCCCCCCCAAGGGCTCTCGAACTCTTCGTTTACGGTTTCCCCAATGCCATCGCCGCCCTGAGGGTCCGTATGTAAATGAGCATGCAAATGAGCGGGGCGGGGGAGGGGTTTTGGAGGCTATTGGGGGGTCTTTAAGGGGTGGGGGAGGGGCTTAGATTAATTGGGGGGTCTTAATAGTGGGGGAGGGGCTTAGATGGAGGGGGAGGGGCTTAATGTGCCCCTTTGGGGTCCTTTAAGGGTGGGGGAGGGGCTTGGAGTTAATTAGGGGGTCTTAATAGTGTGGGGGAGGGGCTTAAAGCGGGGGGAGGGGCTTAAGGTGCCCCTTTGGGGTCCTTGAAGGGGTGGGGGGGGGCTTAGAGGGGTCTTGGAGGTGTGGGGGAGGGGCTTAATGCAGGGGGCGTGGCTTAAGGTGCCCCTTTGGGGTCCTTTAAGGGGTGGGGTGGGGCTTAATGGAGTGGGCGGGGCTTAAGGTGCCCCTATGGGGTCCTTGAAGGGGTGGGGAAGGGGCTTAGAGGGCTCTTGGCGGTGTGGGGGAGGGGCTTAATGGAGGGGGAGGGGCTTAATGGAGTGGGCGGGGCTTAAGGTGCTCCTTGGGGGTCCTTGAAGGGGTGAGGGAGGGGCTTAAAGTGCCCTTTGGGGGTCCTTTAGGGTGTGGGGGAGGGGCTTAATGGAGTGGGTGGGGCTTAAGGTGCCCCTATGGGGGTCCTTTAAGGTGTGGGGGAGGGGCTTAATGGAGGGGGAGGGGCTTAAACTGCCCTTTGGGGGTCCTTTAAGGTGTGGGGGAGGGGCTTAATGGAGTGGGCGTGGCTTAAGGTGTCCCTATGGGGTCCTTTGAGGGATGGGGGAGGGTATTTGGGGGTGTGGGTGACCCCCGTGTCCCCCCCCTTTTCCCCCCCCTCCCAGTTCGAGTGGGCGTGGCAGCACCCGGGCCGTTCCCGGCGGCTCCGCGGATGGTGGGAACGCGGACGGTCGGAACGTGGAGCGCTGGGACGGGCGCTGCGCACCCTCCCCCTCCTCTTAAGGGCCCCCCCGTGGTGTCGCCTCCCCTTACGGCTCCGGTGGTTCCGGGAGAAGCCCCTCCCCCCGCTCAGCCCCGCCCCTCCCGGTCACGTGATCGTCGAGCAGGGGAAGGAGGGGCTCCGTGAAGAGGAGGAGGAGGAGGAAGAGGAGGAAGTCCCGCCCCGACGGGAGTCATGTGACCTGTGCGGGGAGGGGTATGAGGTAAGGAGGGGGAGGGGCTTAAAGGGTGGAGGAGGGGCTTAAAGGGGTGGGGGAGGGGCTTAAAGGGATGGGGTTAAAGGAATGGGAAGGGGTTTAAAGGGGTGGGGTTAAAGGGGTGGGGGAGGGGCTTAAAGGGGAGGGGGTGGGGTTCAAAGGGGATGGGGAGGGGCTTAAAGGGATGGGGAGGGGCTTAAAGGGGTGGGGAGGGGCTTAAAGGGGTAGGGGGGCTTTAAGGAGAGGGGGTGGGGTTCAAATGGGAGGGGGAGGGGCTTAAAGGGGTGGGGGAGGGGCTTAAATGGGGTGAGGAGGGGTTTAAAGGGTGGGGGAGGGGCTTAAAGGGGTGGGGAGGGATTAAAGGGGTGGAGGAGGGGCTTAAAGGGGTGGGGGAGGGGTTCAAGGGGAAGGGGAGGGGCTTAAAGGGTGGGGAAGGGCTTAGATGGGGTGAGGAGGGGGTTAAAGGGGTGGGGGAGGGCCTCAGGAAAAACTTAGGTTTTAAGTTTTGGGGCAGAAAAAGAGGGATTTGGGGTAAAAAATGGGGTTTTGGGGCAGAAAACGAGGGATCTGGGGTAAAAAATCGGCTTTTGGTGTTTTAACCGCCCCCTCCTCGCGGTGTCCCCCCCCCCGCAGGTGTCATGGCCGCCGCTGCGCTGCTGCCGCTGCCCCACGGCCGCCCATCCCCCGTGCCTGGCCCGCGCCCTCCTGCCCCCCCACAGCCCGCAGCTCCTCCCCCTGCGGGGGGCGTGTCCGGGGTAGGCGGGGCTGGAGGGGGCGGGGCTTAATGGGAGGAGAAGGGGAGGGGTATAGCTTTGGGAGCGGGGAGGTGTCAGGTGGGCGGGGCTTAAGGGGGAGGGGGCGTGGCCTAAGGGGGGTGCAGAGGGAGGAGTGGGGCTTGAGGGAAGGGGGTGTGTCCAAAGGGAAGGGGCGTGGCCTAAAGGGAGAGGGCACAGAGGGAGGAGTGGGGATTGAGGGGAGGGAGTGTGTCTAAAGGGAAGGGGGCGTGGCTTGAGAGGAAGGGGCGGGGATTTGAGAGTGGGATCTGCCCTGGGTGGGCGGGGCTTAAAGGGGAGAGGGGGTGTGGTCTAAGGGGAGAGCGGGGGGGTGCAGAGGGAGAAGTGGGGGTTGAGGGAAGGGGCGTGGCTTGAGGGAGAGGGGGCGGGGCCTAATGGAACAGGGGCGGGGCCTATGGGGGGAGGGGGCATACAGGGAGGAGTGGGGATTGAGGGGAGGGGGTGTGTCTAAAGGGAAGGGGTGGGGCTTAAGGGAAGGGGCGGGGCTTGAAAAAAGGGCTGTCCCCGGTGGGCGGGGCCTCAGGGAACAGGGGCGGGGCCTAAGGGGGGAGGGGGCACAGAGCAAGGAGCAAGGCTTGAGGGGAGGGGTGTGTCAAAAGGGAAGGGGTGTGGCTTTAGGGAGAGGGGCGTGGTCTCGGGGCACAGAGGGGAGGGGCCGAGAGAGAGGAGCTCAGCTTGAAGGGAGGGGCCTGGACTGGGCGGGGCCAAAGAGAAAAGGGCCGTTTTGAGGGAGGATTTGGAAAGGAAAAGGGGTTATAGGGGCACAGGAGAGGGATCTATGGGGCACTTGTGGGGCCGGAAATGAATCTGTGGGTCCTCACTCCCCTCTTTCTCCCCTCCCCCCGCCAGGTGCGGTGCCCCCCTGCTATGGGGAGACCTGATCCGGCGACACCGCAAGGCCCACGGCCCCTCCCCCGCCTCCACGTGACCCCCAACGCCCTTTTATTTACAATAAAAACCACCTTTTTTTATTCTTCCCCCCCATTTCCGGGTTTCCAACCCCACTTCCTGGTGCCCCGACCCCATTTCCGGCACCCCATTTCCCCTCTTCCCCATCCCCAAACTAATTCCGAGGTGACGCAACCCCGGTTGAGGCTCCTTAACCCCATTTCCGGGTCCTTCGCCCCACTTCCGGGTCCCATTTCCGGGTGCCCGTCCCATTTCCGGGTGCCCAGCCTCACTCCCGGATCCTCTTTCTGCATTGTCAACCTCCTTTCTGGCTCCCCGACGTCACTTTTGGGTGTCCCGGTCACTTCCGGGTGCCACTTCCGGGTGCCACTTCCGCTTCCGGGAGCCACTTCCGGGTGGGTTTTTACTTCTTTTTGGTCTCGCGGCAGGCGACTACGTAGCGTTGGGCCACGTTGAGGGGAGGAGAGTACCCGTCGGCGTAGGAAGTGTCCTCGAAGAGCACCGAGTAGTCGTCCTGCGGCTGTCGGGGGGCAAAAAGAGGGGAAGTGGGGCGGGAAATGGGGGGTTGGGGTGGGAAAACGGAGATTCGTGGGGGGGAAAAGGGGTCGTGGGCACGAAAAGAGGGGATTTGGGGAGGGAAAAGGGAAATTTAGGAGGAAAAAGGGAAGTTTGGGAGCAGAAAAGGGGATTTTGGGGCGGGAAAAGGGAAATTTGGGAGAGAAAATGAGATTTTGGGGACAGAAAAGGGAAATTTGGGAGAAAAAAGGAGATTTTGGGGACAGAAAAGAGAAATTTGGGAGAGAAAAGGAGATATTAGGGACAGAAAAGGGAAATTTGGGAGTGAAAAGGAGATTTTGGGGGCAGAAAAAGGAAATTTGGGAGGAAAAAGGAGATTTTGGGGGCAGAAAAGGGGAATTTAGGAGAGAAAAGGAGATTTTGGGGGCAGAAAAAGGAAATTTGGGACAAAAAAAGAAATTTTTTGGGCAGAGAAGGGAAATTTGGGAGGAAAAAGGAGATTTTGGGGACAGAAAAAGGAAATTTGGGAGAAAAAAGGAGATTTTGGGGGCAGAAAAGGGAAATTTGGGAGAAGAAAGGAGATTTTGGGGACAGAAAAAGGGAATTTAGGAGAGAAAAGGAAATTTTGGGGGCAGAAAAGGGAAATTTGGGAGAAAAGAAGATTTTGGGGGCAGAAAAGGGGAATTTAGGAGAGAAAAGGAGATTTTGGGGGCAGAAAAGGGAAACTTGGGAGAAAAAAGGAAATTTTTTGGGCAGAAAAGGGAAATTTGGGAGGAAAAAGGAGATTTTGGGGGCAGAAAAGGGAAATTTGGGAGAGAAAAGGAGATTTTAGGGACAGGAAAAGGAAATTTGGGAGTGAAAAGGAGGTTTTGGGGGCAGAAAAGGGGATTTTGGGGACAGAAAAGGGGATTTTGGGGAAAAAAAAGGAGATTTTGAGAGGAAAAAGGAAAATTTTGGGAGGGGAAAAGGGGATTTTTGGACAGAAAAGGGCATTTTGAGGACAGAAAAGGGGATTTTGAGAGCAGAAAAGGGGATTTTGGGAGAGAAAAGGGAACTTTGGGACGGAGAAGGGGATTTTGGGGGTCGAAAAGTGGGGATTTTGGGAAGGAAAGGGGGTGTTTTGGGGTACGCACGCGCTGCGGGGGGGCGTGGATGAGCGCCCGGTAGAAGCAGGTGGTTTGGGGGTACAGCGCCAGCACCAACTGCTCCCGCTGGAAAAGGGCTTCGGGATCCGTCTCCGGGTTCGTTTTCCACTGCGGCAGCGGAATGATGCGGCGGCGGCTCAGCGTGTGGCGCCTGCGGGATTCCAGGGGAGGGATTGAGGGGGGATTTGGGGAGATTTAGGGGGGATTTAGGGGCAGTTTGGGGGATTTGGGGGGGATTTAGAGGGGGTTTAGGAGGGATTGGGGGGATTTAGGGGGGATTGGGGGGATTTAGAGGGGATTTGGGGGGATTTAGGGGGGATTGGGGGGATTGAGGGGGGATTGAGGGGGGATTGGGGGGATTTAGGGGGGATTTAGGGGGGATTTGGGGGGATTTAGGGGGGATTGAGGGGGGATTGTGGGGATTTAGGAGGGATTGGGAGGATTTGGGGGAGATTGGGGGGATTGGGGGATTTAGAGGGGATTTGGGGGGATTTAGGGGGGATTGGGGGGATTAAAGGGAGGTTTGAGGGGATTTGGGGAGGATTGGGGGGATTTAGAGGGGATTTGGGGGGGATTTAGGAGGGATTGGGGGGATTTGGGGAGATTTAGGGGGGATTTGGGGGAGATTGAGGGGACTTGGGGGGGATTGGGAGGATTTAGAGGGGATTTGGGGGGGATTTAGGAGGGATTGGGGGGATTTGGGGCGGATTTAGGGGGGATTGAGGGGATTTAGGGAGGATTGGGGGGATTTAAAGGCGATTTGGGGGGATTTAGAGGGGATTGGGGGGATTTGGGGGGGATTTAAGGGAGGATTAGGGGGATTTAAGGGGGAGATTGGGGGGATTTTGGGGGGGATTTAGGGGGATTTGGGGGGATTGAGGGGGGATTGAGGGGATTTAGGGGAGGATTGGGGGATTTAGGGGGGACTGGGGGGATTTTGGGGGGATTTAGGGGCAGTTTGGGGGATTTAGGGGGGATTTAGGACGGATTGGGGGGAATTTAGGAGGGATTGGGGGGGATTTAAGGGTGGTTGGAGGGGATTTAGGGAGGATTGGGGGGATTTAGAGGGGATTGGGGGGATTTAGGGGGGATTGAGGGGATTTAGGGGCACTTTGGGGGGATTTAGGGGGAATTGGGGGGATTTAGGAGCAATTTGGAGGGATTATGGGGCGATTGGAGGGGATTTAGGGGGATTAGGAGAGATTTGGGGGGATTTAGGGGGAATTTGGGGGGATTTAGGGGGGATTGGGGGATTTAAGGGAGGTTTGAGGAGATTTAGGGGGGATTGGGGGGATTTAGGGGGGATTGGGGGAGGATTTAGGGGGGAATGGGGGGATTTAGGGGCGGTTTGGGGGGAATTAGGGGGGATTGGGGGCATTTAGGGGGAATTGGGGGATTTAGGAGGGACTTAGGGGGGATTGGGGGGATTTAGGGGGGATTGAGGGGATTTAGGGGCACTTTGGGGGGATTTAGGGGGGATTGGAAGGGATTTAGGGGGGATTAGGAGAGATTTGGGGGATTTAGGGGGAATTTAGGGGGATTGGGAGGATTTAGGGGGGATTTGGGGGGGATTGGGGGCGGTTTGAGGGGATTTAGGAGCAGTTTAAGGGATTTTGGGGCGGTTTGGGGGCATTTAGGAGCGGTTTTGGGGCGACTTAGGAGCAGTTTTGGGGACTTTTGGGGTTATTTAGGGCATCAGGAAGAGTTTGGGGAGATACGGACAGATCCGAGGGGTGTTTTTGGGGTGATTTAAGGGGGTTTTTGGGGTCACTCACTCTTTGCCTTCCTCGTCAATATCATCCACTTCGTACCTGAGGGGAGAAAAAGGGGCGCAAGGGGTGAGATTTGGGGCAGAAAGTGGGGATTTTGGGGCAGAACGGCGGCTTCGCCTCTGGATTTTGGGGGGTTTGGGTCCGGATTTGGGGGGTTTGGGTCAGGATTTGGGGGGTATGGGTCCGGATTTGGAGGGTTTGGATCCGGATTTGGGGGGTTTGGATCCGGATTTGGGGGGTTTGGGTCAGGATTTGGGGGGTTTGGATCCGGATTTGAAGGGTTTGGGTCTGGATTTGGGGGGTTTGGATCCGGATTTGGGGGGTTTGGGTCAGGATTTGGGGGGTTTGGATCCGGATTTGGGGGGTTTGGATCCGGATTTGGGGGGTTTGGGTCTGGATTTGGGGGGTTTGGATCCGGATTTGGGGGGTTTGGGTCCGGATTTGGGGGGTTTGGGTCTGGATTTGGGGGGTTTGGATCCGGATTTGGGGGGTTTGGATCCGGATTTGGGGGGTTTGGGTCAGGATTTGGGGGGTTTGGATCCGGATTTGGGGGGTTTGGGTCCGGATTTGGGGGGTTTGGATCCGGATTTGGGGGGTTTGGATCCGGATTTGGGGGGTTTGGGTCAGGATTTGGAGGGTTTGGATCCGGATTTGGGGGGTTTGGGTCAGGATTTGGAGGGTTTGGGTCCGGATTTGGGGGGTTTGGGTCAGGATTTGGAGGGTTTGGGTCCGGATTTGGGGGGTTTGGGTCCAGATTTGGAGGGTTTGGATCCAGATTTGGGGGGTTTGGATCTGGATTTGGGGGGTTTGGGTCAGGATTTGGGGGGTATGGGTCCGGATTTGGAGGGTTTGGATCCGGATTTGGGGGGTTTGGATCCGGATTTGGGGGGTTTGGGTCAGGATTTGGGGGGTTTGGATCCGGATTTGGGGGGTTTGGGTCCGGATTTGGGGGGTTTGGATCCGGATTTGAAGGGTTTGGGTCCGGATTTGGAGGGTTTGGATCCGGATTTGGAGGGTTTGGATCCGGATTTGGGGGGTTTGGATCCGGATTTGGGGGGTTTGGGTCCGGATTTGGAGGGTTTGGATCCGGATTTGGGGGGTTTGGATCCGGATTTGGGGGGTTTGGGTCCGGATTTGGAGGGTTTGGATCCGGATTTGGGGGGTTTGGATCTGGATTTGGAGGGTTTGGATCCGGATTTGGGGGGTTTGGGTCTGGATTTGGAGGGTTTGGATCTGGATTTGGAGGGTTTGGATCCGGATTTGGGGGGTTTGGGCCAAAATCCACGGGTTTTGGGTCAGAACAGTTGGGTTTGGGTCCGTATCCGGTGTTTTTGGGTCAAGATCTGGTGTTTTGGGGTCAGGTTCCGGTGGTTTTGGGTCAGAACGGATGGTTTTGGGTCCGGATCCGGTGGTTTTGGGTCAAGATCCAGAGGAATTGGGTCAAGATCTGCGGGTTTTGGGTCAGGATGGTTTGGTTTGGATCAGGATCCGGTGTTTTTGGGTCAAGGTCTGTGGGTTTTGGGTCCGGATCCGGTGTTTTTGTGTCCGGATCCCATCTTTTTGGGTCAGAACGGTTGGTTTTGGGTCAGGATCCGGTGTTTTTGGGTCAGGATCCGGTGTTTTTGGGTCAGGATCTGGTGATTTTGGGTCCGGATCCGGTGGTTTTGGGTCAAGATCTGGAGGATTTGGGTCAAGATCTGGAGGATTTGGGTCAAGATCTGTGGGTTTTGGGTCAAGATCCGGTGGTTTTGGGTCCGGATCCGGTGTTTTTGGGTCTGGATCCGGTGGTTTTGGGTCAGAATGGTTTGGTTTGGATCAGGATCCGGTGTTTTTGGGTCAAGATCTGTGGATTTTGGGTCAGGATCCGGTGTTTTTGGCTCAAGATCTGGTGATTTTGGGTCCAGATCCGGTGGTTTTGGGTCAAAACGGTTGGATTTGGGTCAAGATCTGTGGGTTTTGGGTCCGGATCCGGTGGTTTTGGGTCAAAACGGTTGGATTTGGGTCAAGATCTGTGGGTTTTGGGTCCGGATCCGGTGTTTTTGGGTCAGGATCCGGTGTTTTTGGGTCAGAACGGTTGGGTTTGGGTCAAGATCTGTGGGTTTTGGGTCAGGATCCGGTGTTTTTGTGTCTGGATCCCATCTTTTTGGGTCAGAACGGTTGGTTTTGGGTCAGGATCCGGTGGTTTTGGGTCAGGATCCGGTGGTTTTGGGTCAAGATCTGGTGGTTTTGGGTCCGGATCCGGTGTTTTTGGGTCAGAACGGTTGGTTTTGGGTCAGGATCCGGTGGTTTTGGGTCCAGATCCGGTGTTTTTGGCTCAGAATCCGCGCGTTTTCCCGGCTCACTTGTTGGCGGCGTGGCTGTAGCTGACGACCTCGGCGAGGATCCACTGCTCGTCACCCTCCAAGGCCTTCACCCTGGCGGCCACTTTGTCCCCGGGTTTGGCCACGTAGTCGCCGGCGGCCGGCACGGCGCCGCACAGAGGGGGCGGCCTGGTGACACGGGAATAAAAAACCACCGGAAAAACCGCCTCAGGAGACCCAAAACCGCTCGTTTTGAGCCCAAAACCATCGCCGTGACGCTTACTTCTCTCCGGGTTTGCCAATCCAGAGCGGGAGTGTCATGGCCGACTGCTGCAGCAGCGTCATCAGCACGCCCCGGCGCATGGTCTTGCGCGGCGGTTCGGCCTCGCTGTACAGCCCCGCCATCTTGGCCGCTGAATCCGGGCGGGAAAGGGTTAATCGGGAATGGTTTTGGGGGGAAAAAGTGAGGTTTGAGGGGTACGGGGAGGGGGGGGGAAGCGGAAGTACCGATACGGCGCTCCTCCAGGAGGGATTTGATCTCGGCCACTTTGTCCAGAGCTTTGCGGAGAATGCTGGAAGGAGGAGAGGAAAAAGAGCGGGAAGTGGGAAAGGGGGAGGAAATGGGGAGGAAATGGGGTGGGATGGGGGAAAGGGGGTGGAAGTGGGGAGGAAATGGGGAGAAAATGGCGCAGAATGGGGGAAAGGGGGAGGAAATGGGGAGAAAATGGGGTGGAATGGGGAAAAGGGGGTGGAAATGGGGAGAAAATGGGGTGGGATGAGGGAAAAGAGGGAGGAAATGGGGAGAAAATGGGGTGGGATGAGGGAAAAGAGGAAGGAAATGGGGAGAAAATGGGGTGGGATGAAGGAAAAGAGGGAGGAAATGGGGAGAAAATGGCGCAGAATGGGGGAAAGGGGGAGGAAATGGGGAGAAAATGGTGTGGAATGGGGGAAAGGGGGAGGAAATGAGGAGAAAATGGGGTGGGATGGGGAAAAGGGGGAGGAAATGGGGAGAAAATGGCACAGAATGGGGGAAAGGGGGAGGAAATGGGGAGAAAATGGCACAGAATGGGGAAAAGGGGGAGGAAATGGGGAGGAAACGGTGCGGGATGGGGGAAAGGGGGAGGAAATGGGGAGAAAATGGTGTGGAATGGGGGAAAGGGGGAGGAAATGGGGAGAAAATGGGGAGAAAATGGCGCAGAATGGGGGAAAGGGGGAGGAAATGGGGAGAGAATGGTGTGGGATGGGGAAAAGGGGGTGGAAATGGGGAGAAAATGGCGCAGAATGGGGGAAAGGGGGAGGAAATGGGGAGAAAATGGGGAGAAAATGGCGCAGAATGGGGGAAAGGGGGAGGAAATGGGGAGAGAATGGTGTGGGATGGGGAAAAGGGAGAGGAAATGGGGAGAAAATGGTGTGGGATGGGGAAAAGGGGGTGGAAATGGGGAGAAAATGGCGCAGAATGGGGGAAAGGGGGAGGAAATGGGGAGAAAATGGTGAGAAAATGGTGCAGAATGGGGGAAAGGGGGAGGAAATGGGGAGAAAATGGCGCAGAATGGGGGAAAGGGGGAGGAAATGGGGCAGAATGGGGGAAAAGGGGAGGAAATGGGGAGAAAGTGGTGTGGAATGGGGAAAGGGGGAGGAAATGGGGAGAAAATGGGGTGGGATGGGGGGAAGGGGGAGGAAATGGGGAGAGAATGGTGTGGGATGGGGAAAATGGGGAGGAAATGGGGAGAAAATGGCGCAGAATGGGGGAAAGGGGGAGGAAATGGGGAGAAAATGGTGTGGAATGGGGGAAAGGGGGAGGAAATGGGGAGAAAATGGTGTGGAATGGGGGAAAGGGGGACGAAATGGGGAGAAAATGGGGAGAAAATGGCGCAGAATGGGGGAAAGGGAGAGGAAATGGGGAGAAAATGGCGCAGAATGGGGGAAAGGGGGAGGAAATGGGGAGAAAATGGTGTGGGATGGGGGAAAAGGGGGTGGAAATGGGGAGAAAATGGGGTGGGATGGGGAAAGGAGGAGGAAATGGGGAGAAAATGGTGTGGGATGGGGAAAAGGGGGAGGAAATGGGGAGAAAATGGGGTGGGATGGGGAAAGGAGGAGGAAATGGGGAGAGAATGGTGTGGAATGGGGGAAAGGGGGAGGAAATGGGGAGAAAATGGGGTGGGATGGGGAAAGGAGGAGGAAATGGGGAGAAAATGGCACAGAATGGGGAAAGGGAGAGGAAATAGGGAGAAAATGGTGTGGGATGGGGAAAAAAATGGGGTGGAATGGGGGAAAGGGGGAGGAAATGGGGAGAGAATGGGGTGGGATGGGGGAAATTGGGGCGGAAATGGGGAAAAGGGCACGAGAAAAGGGGGATTTGAGTGAAAAAGGGGGGTAAAAAGGGGGAAATCGGGGTAAAAAGGGGGGATCTGTGGGTAAAAAGGGGGGAATTGGGGGCTAAAAAGGGGGGATTGGGGGTAAAAAGAAAGGATTTGGGGTAAAAAGGAGGGATTTGGGGTAAAAAGGAGGGATTTGGGGTAAAAAGGAGGGATTTGGGGTAAAAAGGGGGGAAATTGAGGGTAAAAAGAAAGGATTTGGGGGTAAAAGGGGGGATTTGGGGTAAAAAAGGGGGGATTTGGGGTAAAAGGAGGGAATTTGGGGTAAAAGGGGGAATTTGGGGTAAAAGGGGGGAATTTGGGGTAAAAGGGGGAATTTGGGGTAAAAGGGGGGATTTGGGGTAAAAAGGGGGGATTTGGGGTAAAAAGGGGGGGATTTGGGGTAAAAAGGGGGGGATTTGGGGTAAAAAGGGGGGGATTTGGGGGTAAAAGGGGAGGATTTGGGGGTAAAAGGGGGGATTTGGGGTAAAAAAGGGGGGGATTTGGGGTAAAAAAGGGGGGATTTGGGGTAAAAAAGGGGGGGATTTGGGGTAAAAAAGGGGGATTTGGGGTAAAAAGGAGGAATTTGGGGTAAAAAGGGGGGATTTGGGGTAAAAAGGCGTCCGTACTTGCACTCAGCCTCGGCGTCAGCCTTGGCTGTGGTGTAGAGCCCTCGCAGCTTCGTCCGGTAATAAGGGGAGACTGGGGGAGAAATGGGGGTTCAGGGGGACCCCAAAACACGGGGGGGGAGCCCCAAAACCCATAGGGAGAGCCCAAAAATGAGGAACTCCCCCCAAAAAACCATGAAAGGAACCGTTAAAATCAAGAGGAGAAATCCTAAAGAGAGGAACAGAAGCGGTAAATAATGAGGGGGAGCCCCAAAATTGAGGGGGAGCCCCTAAAACCAACGGGGGAGCCCCTAAAATCATGGGAGGAGGCACCAAATAAGGAGGGGGAGCCCCAAAATTGAGGGGGAGGCCCTAAAATCAAGGAGAGAGCCCCTAAAAACAAGGAGAGAGCCCCTTAAAAGATGGGGGAGCCCTTAAAATCAAGGGGGGAGCCCCAAAAATCATGGTGGGAGCCTTCAAAGCACAGAGAGGAGGCACCAAATAACGGGGGGAGCCCCTAAAATCATGGAGGGAGCCCCTAAAATCAAGGGGGAGCCCCGAAAGCAAAGGGGGAGCCCCAAAAGCAGAGAGAGGAGGCACCAAATAATGGGGGGAGCCCCTAAAATCATGGAGGGAGCCCTAAAATCAAGGGGGGAGCCCCAAAAGCAAAGAGGGAGACTCAAAAGCAGAGAGAGGAGACACCAAATAATGGGGGGAGCCCCAAAAATCATGGAGGGAGCCCCTAAAATCATGAAGGGAGTCCTCAAAGCACAGAGAGGAGGCACCAAATAACGGGGGGAGCCCCAAAAATCATGGAGGGAGCCCCTAAAATCATGAAGGGAGCCCTCAAAGCGCAGAGAGGAGGCACCAAATAACGGGGGGAGCCCCTAAAATCATGGAGGGAGCCCCAAAACCAAGGAGGGAGCCCCTAAAACCAAGGGGGGAGCCCCCAAAATCATGGAAGGAGCCCTCAAAGCACAGAGAGGAGGCACCAAATAACGGGGGGAGCCCCAAAACCAAGGAGGGAGGCCCTAAAACCAAGGGGGGAGCCCCCAAAATCATGGAAGGAGCCCTCAAAGCACAGAGAGGAGGCATCAAATAACGGGGGGAGCCCCAAAACCAAGGAGGGAGGCCCTAAAACCAAGGGGGGAGCCCCCAAAATCATGGAGGGAGCCCTCAAAGCACAGAGAGGAGGCACCAAATAACGGGGGGAGCCCCTAAAATCAAGGAGGGAGCCCCAAAAACCAAGGGGGAGC
Source organism: Cuculus canorus (assembly GCF_017976375.1). Classification (NCBI taxonomy): domain Eukaryota; kingdom Metazoa; phylum Chordata; class Aves; order Cuculiformes; family Cuculidae; genus Cuculus; species Cuculus canorus. The sequence continues at coordinate 397,840 of NC_071438.1, forward strand.
CCCTAAAACCAAGGGGGGAGCCCTCAAAGCACAGAGAAGAAGCACCAAATAACGGGGGGAGCCCCAAAATCATGGAGGGAGCCCCTAAAACCATGACAGAAGACCCTAAACTCAAAGTAAGAGCTTCTAAATCACATAATGAGCCCCTAAAATCAAGAAGGGAGCCCCAAAAGCAAAGGCGGAGCCCCAAAAGCAGAGAGAGGAGGTACCAAATAATGGGGGGGAGCCCCAAAAATCAAGGGGGAGCCCCTAAAACCAAGGGGGAGCCCCCAAAATCATGAAGGGAACCCTCAAAGCACAGAGAGGAGGCACCAAATAACGGGGGGAGCCCCTAAAATCATGGAGGGAGCCCCAAAACCAAGGAGGGAACCCCTAAAACCAAGGGGGGAGCCCCCAAAATCATGGAGGGAGCCCTCAAAGCACAGAGAGGAGGCACCAAATAACGGGGGGAGCCCCAAAATCATGGGGAGAGCCCCCAAAGCATAGAGAAGAGGCACCAAATAACGGGGAGGAGCCCCTAAATCCCGGAGGGAGCCCCTAAAATCAAGGGGGAGCCCCGAACCCCCCCCGTCTCCTCACTCTTGTTCTCCGTCTGCATCCGCTCGTGCGTTTTCTGGATGTTGACGAGGTTGTGTTCGCTGCGGGATCGCTCCTCCTGTCAGAGGGGGCAGAGAAAGGTGGCGGTGAGGGGATGGGGGTGAGACTGAGGGGAGGAGAAGGGGGTGAAAGGGCCGCCGCCCCCCTCAGCGATGAAAAATGGGGGGGGTCCCCTCCTTCCCCGCCGTCACCTGCGTCTGCTTAATGAGCTGGTGCAGCTCCCCCAGCAGCTCGGCGATGCGGGAATCGGCCGAAACCAGCGCCATAGTGAGGGATAAAAAGGAACTTGTGAGGGGGTTGGGGGGGTTGTGGGGAGGAAATGGCGAAGGGGGAACAAAATGGCGGCGGTATCACTGCGCATGCGCGAGCAGTTCCCGCCTTTTCCTGTGGCGTCGCTGCGCATGCGCTGAGTTCCCGCCCTGGCCGGCGCAGCTATTGCGCATGCGTGAATGCCGCGGGGTGTGATGGGAGTTGTAGTTCCTGTTGGTTCCGCGCTCGGGTTGGCGAGTGGAGAGGGAAGGGAGCGTTGCCATTGGTCGGCGGGGGTCACGTGGGAGAAGGGTCACATGACCGCCCCTCAGGCAAAACAGCGATGGAGGATGAGGAGGCGCTGCTGCCGCCGGGTGAGAGCGGCGCTGCCCCATAGCGCCCTATAGCTGCCCCATAGGAACCCGTGGCTGCCCCACAGAGCCCTGAGCTGCCCCATAGCGCCCTATAGCTGCCCCACAGAGCCATGAGCTGCCCCATAGGGCCCTGAGGAGCCCCACAGATGCCCCATAGCGCCCTATAGCTGCCCCATAGGAACCCGTGGCTGCCCCACAGAGCCCTGAGCTGCCCCATAGGGCCCTGAAAAGCCCCACAGATGCCCTATAGAGCCCTATAGCTGCCCTATAGGAACCAGTGGCTGCCCCACAGAGCCCTGAGCTGCCCCATAGCGCCCTGAGGAGCCCTATAGATGCCCCATAGAGCCTCATAGTTGCCCAATAGGATCCTGAGCTGCCCCACAGAGCCATGAGCTGCCCCACAGGTGCCCCATAGAGCCCCATAGCTGCCCCATAGGAACCCGTGGCTGCCCCACAGAGTCCTGAGCTGCCCCATAGCTGCTCCATAGGGCCCTGAGGAGCCCCACAGGTGCCCCATAGAGCCCCATAGCTGCCCCACAGCTGCCCCATAGCACCCTCAGCTGCCCCATAGTGACTCAGGCTGCCCCACAGCCGCCCCATAGCACCCAATAACTGCCCCATAGCACTCTCAGCTGCCCCATAGTGACTCAGGCTGCCCCACAGCCGCCCCATAGCACCCTCAGCTGCCCTATAGTGACTCAGGCTGCCCCACAGCCACCCCATAGCACTCTCAGCTGCCCCATAGTGACGCAGGCTGCCCCACAGCCATCCCATAGCACCCAATAACTGCCCCATAGCACCCTCAGCTGCCCCATAGTGACTCAGGCTGCCCCATAGCTGCCCCACAGCCGCCCCATAGTGCTCTGAGCCGCCCCACTGACCCCTCTCCCCACAGCCGAGCCCCCCCCCGAGCCCCCCCCCAGCGCCCGATGGAGGATCGGAGCCGCCTTCTGGTGAGGACACGCCCCCTTCGGAACAAGCCACGCCCCTCCCCGCCCGAAGCCACGCCCACTCATCCAAGTGCAGCCTCTTTGCGCCAAGCCACGCCCCCTGTGAACCGAGCCACGCCCACTCGGCACAAAGCCACCTCCTCATATGCACTCCCGTTTGCTAAGCCACGCCCACTCTGGCACAAGCCACGCCCCCACTCCACTCCCAGTGCCCTCCCAGTGCCCCTCAGTCCCTTCCCAGTGACTCCCAGTGCCCCTCAGTCCCTTCCCAGTCCCTCCCAGTGCCCCCAACTCCCCTCCCAGTCCCTCCCAGTGACACCCAGTCCCGCCCAGTCCCTCCCAGTGCCCCCCACTCCCCTCCCAGTGCCTCCCAGTACCCTCCAAAACCCTCCCAGTGCCCCCAACTCCTCTCCCAGTCCCTCCCAGTTCCCTCCCAGTCTCCTCTCAGTACCTCCCAGTCCCTCCCAATGTCCCCCAGTCCCTCCACTTCCCCTCCCAGTCCCTCCCAGTGCCCCTTAATGCCCTCCCAGTCCCTCCCAATGTCTCCCAGTCCCATTCCAGTGCCTCCCAGTGTCCCTTAATCCCCTTCCAGTCCCTCCTAATGTCTCCCAGTCCCATTCCAGTGCCTCCCAGTGCCCCTTAATCCCCTCCCAGTGCCTCCCCCTCCCCTCCCAGTGCCCTCCCAGTGCCTCCCAGTTGCCCCTAGGTTGCTGGGGGTGTGTAACAACCTGCCGTACGTGCTGATGCTCAGCGCCGCCCGTGACCTGCTCAGCCCCGACCCCCAACAACCGGTGGGTGCTGCCCCTCCCCCACCCCTTTAGCCCCTCCCCCAGTCTCTTTTCTGCCCCTCACCACTCCCCCCCCCCCATTTTCCAGGTCCCCCCCCGGAACAGCTCTCGTTACGACTGTAACCCCATCTCTACTGGGGTGAGACTGGGAGGGACTGGGAAGGGTTTGGGAGGCACTTGGGGGGGCGCTGGATGGGACTGAGAGGCACTTGGGGGGCACTGGGAGGGACTTGGGGGCACTGGGAAGGACTGGGAGGTACTTGGGGGGCACTGGGAGGGACTGAGATGCACTTAGGGGGCACTGGGAGGCTCTTGGGGGGCACTGGGAGGCACTTGGGGGGCACTGGGAGGGACTGGGAGGCACTTGGGGGGCACTGGGAGGGACTGAGATGCACTTAGGGGGCACTGGAAGGCACTGGGAGGCTCTTGGGGGGCACTGGGAGGCACTTGGGGGGCACTGGGAGGGACTGGGAGGCACTTGGGGGGCACTGGGAGGGACTGAGATGCACTTAGAGGGCACTGGAAGGCACTGGGAGGCTCTTGGGGGGCACTGGGAGGCACTTGGGGGGCACTGGGAGGGACTGAGAGGCACTTGGGGGGCACTGGGAGGCACTGAGAGGCACTTGAGGGGCACTGGGAGGGAGTGGGAGGCCCTTTGGGGGGCCCTGGGGGTGACTGTTGTCTCGCCGTGGGGCTGCCCCACACGTGTGGGTCAGGCCGTGCTCTTGGCCGACGTCGTCCCCACACTGCTGCTCAAGATGATGGCGCCGCTCGGGCTCCACCTCCTGCCCTACAAGTGCGTATGGGGCGCGATGGGGGGCGCTGTGGGGTGCTATGGGTCTCTATGGGGTCTCTGTGGGTCTCTATGGGGTCTCTATGGGGTCTCTATGGGTCTCTATGGGGTCTCTATGGGTCTCTATGGGTCTCTATGGGGTCTCTGGGTCTCTATGGGGTCTCTATGGGTCTCTATGGGGTCTCTATGGAGTCTCTATGGGGTCTCTATGGGGTCTCTGTGGGTCTCTATGGGTCTCTGTGGGTCTCTATGGGTCTCTATGGGGTCTCTATGGGTCTCTGTGGGGTCTCTATGGGTCTCTGTGGGTCTCTATGGGGTCTCTATGGTCCCTATGGGTCCCTATGGGTCCTGTGGGCCCCTCTGTGGCCGTGGGTCGATCTATGGGTCGATCTATGGGGCGTTTCAGGCCGCGGGTGGTGACAGCCGCTCTCTGCGCGTGGGGAAGCTTCGCCCTCGTCAGCTGCGCCCGCGGCCCCACGGCGAGTCTGGGGGGTGCGTGTGGGGCAGGGGGGATGTGGGGCAGGGATCTATGGGGCAGGGGGTGTGGGGCAGGGATCTCTGGGGCAGGTGTGGGGATGAGGATGTGTGGGGCTGCCCCATAGATGTGGGCTCAGGCACTAGGGGAGAATGGGGGGGGAGGGAGGAGGGGATGCCTGGGAGTGGAGGGACGTGTGGGGCTGCCCCCCAAGTGTGGGGCTGCCCCCTAAGTGTGGGGCGGGCGCAGGGGTGGCACTGGCGAGCGTGAGCTCAGGCCTCGGGGAGGTGACGCTGTTGGCGCTGGCGGCCGAGTACCCCAGGTATGGAGCGCTATGGGGCAGGGGCGGCACTTGGGGGGCGCTATGGGGCAGGGGCGGCACTTGGGGGGCTGCTGTGGGTCCCTATGGGGCGGAAGGAGGCACTTAGGGGGCTGCTATGGGTCCCTATGGGGCGGAAGGAGGCACTTGGGGGGCGGCTGGCTGGCCCTCTGGGTCTCTTTGGGTCTCTATGGGGCAGGGGGAGCACTTGGGGGGCAGTTGGGGGTCCCTATGGGTCACTGTGGGTCGATCTATGGGCCGTGTGGGTCTCTATGGGTCTTTATAGGTCTGTATTGGTCCTTCTATGGTTTCTCTATAGTTTCCCTATGGGTCTCTATGGGTCTCTATGGGTCTCTATGGGTCTCTGTGGGTCTCTGTGGGTCTCTATGGGTCTCTATGGGTCTCTATGGGGTCTCTATGGGTCACTATGGGGTCTCTATGGGGTCTCTATGGGGTCTCTATGGGTCTCTATGGGGTCTCTGTGGGTCTCTATGGGTCTCTGTGGGTCTCTATGGGTCTCTGTGGGGTCTCTATGGGTCTCTGGGGGTCTCTGTGGGTCTCTATGGGTCTCTATGGGGTCTATGGGGTCTCTATGGGTCTCTATGGGGTCTCTGTGGGTCTCTATGGGTCTCTATGGGTCTCTATGGGGTCTCTATGGGTCTCTATGGGTCTCTATGGGTCTCTATGGGGTCTATGGGGTCTCTATGGGTCTCTATGGGTCTCTATGGGGTCTATGGGGTCTCTATGGGGTCTCTATGGGGTCTCTATGGGTCTCTATGGGTCTCTATGGGGTCTCTATGGGGTCTCTGTGGGTCTCTATGGGTCTCTATGGGGTCTCTATGGGTCTCTATGGGGTCTCTATGGGGTCTCTATGGGTCTCTATGGGTCTCTATGGGTCTCTATGGGGTCTCTGTGGGTCTCTATGGGGTCTCTATGGGGTCTCTATGGGTCTCTATGGGGTCTCTATGGGGTCTCTGTGGGTCTCTATGGGTCTCTATGGGTCTCTATGGGGTCTCTGTGGGTCTCTATGGGTCTCTATGGGTCTCTATGGGGTCTCTATGGGTTTCTATAGGATCTTTGTGGGTCCCTATGGATCTCTATGGTTTCTCTATGGTCTCTCCATGGTGTCTATGGTCTCTCTATGGTTCCCTATGGTTCCCTATGGGTTCCCTATGGGTTCCCTATGGGTCGCTGTGGGTCGCTATGGGTCGCTATGGGTCGCTGTGCCCCCCAGGCTGGCTCTGGCTCTCTGGGCCGCGGGCACGGGGGCCGCGGGGCCGTTGGGTTCGGTGATGTACGCGGCCATCGGTGTGGGGCGGAGAGCGCTGCTGCCGGGACTGGCGCTGCCCATGGCCGCCCTCGCCAGGTACCGCACTTGGGGGGCAGCCGGGGGCACTTATGGGGCTGGAGGGGGCACTTATGGGGCTGAAGGGGCACTTATGGGGCTAAAGGGGGCGGTTATGGGTCTGAAGGGGCACTTATGGGGCTGGAGGAGGCACTTATGGGGCTGAAAGGGGCACTTATGGGGCTAAAGGGGGCGGTTATGGGTCTGAAAGGGGCACTTATGGGACTGAAGGGGCACTTATGGGGCAGAGGGGGCACTTATGGGGCTGAGGGAGCACTTATGGGGCTGGAGGGGGCACTTATGGGGCTGGAGGGGGCACTTATGGGGCTGAAAGGGGCACTTATGGGGCTGAAATGAGCACTTATGGGGCTGAAAGGGGCACTTATGGGGCTAAAGGGGGCGGTTATGGGTCTGAAGGGGCACTTATGGGACTGAAGGGGGCGGTTATGGGGCTGAAAGGGGCACTTATGGGGCTGTAAGGGGCACTTATGGGGCTGAGGAGGCACTTATGGGGCTGAAATGGGCACTTATGGGGCTGAGGGAGCACTTATGGGGCTGAAAGAGGCACTTATGGGGCTGGAGGGGGCACTTATGGGGCTGAAAGAGGCACTTATGGGGCTGGAGGGGGCACTTATGGGGCTGAAGGGGCACTTATGGGGCTGAAAGGGGCACTTATGGGGCTAAAGGGGCACTTATGGGGCTAAAGGGGGCCACTTATGGGGCTGGGTGTCACTTGGAGGTCACTTATGGGTCTGACCCCTCCCCCGCAGTTACCTCTTCCTGCTCGCCCCTCCCCCCTCGGCCCCCTCGGCCCCGCCCCCTCCCCCGCGCCTCACGTGGGACGAAGGATGGCACGTGACCAAGGTGGGGGCGGGGCTTGAGGTTGGGAAGGGTCCTATGTGGCCGCATGGGGTGGGAGGGGCGGGGCTTGAGGAGGGGGCGGGGCTTGAGGGGGCTGCTATGAGTTTTGTGGGGGCGTGACTTGGACAGAGGGGGCGTGGCTTGAGGGGAGCCCTTTGCAGATGCGTTTGGGTGGAGGGGCGGGGCTTGAGGAGGGGGCGGGGCTTGGGGAGAGGCTTATGTTTCTGAGGGGGCGGAGCTTGGGAAGAAGGGGGCATGTCCTAAGGGGGCGGGGCTTGAGGAGGGGTCTATGGGGGGTCGGGGGTGGAAGATGTGGGTCTGAAGGGGTCACTTATGGGGCAGAGGGGGACACTTATGGGGCTGAGGGGGTCACTTATGGGGCTGAGGAGTCACTTATGTGGCTGAAAGGGGTACTTATGGGGCTGGGGGGGTCACTTATGGGTCTGTGGGGGTCACTTATGGGGCTGAGAGGGTCACTTATGGGTCTGTGGGGGTCACTTATGGGGCAGAGGGAGTCACTTATGGGTCTGTGGGGGTCACTTATGGGTCTGTGGGGGTCACTTATGGGGCAGAGGGGGACACTTATGGGGCTGAGGGGATCACTTATGGGGCTGAAAGGGGCACTTATGGGTCTGTGGGGGTCACTTATGGGGCAGAGGGGGTCACTTATGGGGCGCCCCACAGCTGTCGCTGCCGCTGTCGTTGCCCTTCGGAGCCGTTTATTTCTGCGAGTACTTCGTGAACCAGGGGATGGTGAGGCCGCTGTGGGGCAGAGCGCTATGGGGCACAGCGCTATGGGGCACGGCGCTGTGGGGCTGCCAGGGATTCTATGGGGCAGATGCTGTGGGGCTGAGGTGGATTCTATGGGTCTGGGAGGGATTCTATGGGGCTGAAGTGGATTCTATGGGGCAGATTCTATGGGGCTGAGGGGGATTCCATGGGGCTCAGAGGGATTCTATGGGGCTCAGAGCGATTCTATGGGGCTGAGAAGGATTTTATGGGGCTGAGAAGGATTCTATGGGTCTGGGAGGGATTCTATGGGGCTGACGGGGATTCTATGGGTCTGAGGTGGATTCCATGTGGCTGAGATGGATTCTATGGGGCTGAGGTGGATTCTATGGGGCAGATTCTATGGGTCTGGGATGGATTCTATGGGTCTGGGAGGGATTCTATGGGTCTGGGAGGGATTCTATGGGTCTGGGAGGGATTCTATGGGGCTGAGAGGGATTCTATGGGTCTGGGAGGGATTCTATGGCGCTGAAGTGGATTCTGTGGGGCAGATTCTATGGGGCTGAGAGGGGTTCTATGGGGCTGAGAGGGATTCTATGGGGCTGAGAGGGATTCTATGGGGCTGAGAGGGATTTCATGGGGCTGAGGTGGATTCTATGGGGCTGAGGTGGATTCTATGGGGCTGAGAGGGATTCTATGGGGCTGAGGTGGATTCTATGGGGCTGAGAGGGATTCTGTGGGGCTGAGGTGGATTCTGTGGGGCTGAGGTGGATTCTGTGGGGCTGAGAGGGATTCTATGGGGTGAAGTGGATTCTATGGGGCAGATTCTGTGGGTCTGGGATGGATTCTATGGGGCTGAGAGGGATTCTATGGGGCTGAGAGGGATTCTATGGGGCTGAGGTGGATTCTATGGGGCTGAGAGGGATTCTATGGGGCTGAGGTGGATTCTATGGGGCTGAGAGGGATTCTATGGGGCTGAAGTGGATTCTGTGGGGCAGATTCTGTGGGTCTGGGATGGATTCTATGGGGCTGAGAGGGATTCTATGGGGCTGAGGTGGATTCTCTGGGTCTCGGGGGCCGCTATGGGTCCAGCCCCACACGTCCCCCGTTCTGCCCCATAGCTGGAGCTGCTCTACTTCCCCGACTCATCGCTGACCCACAGCGCTCAGTACCGCTGGTGAGACCCACGGCCAAAGGGTGGGGAGCCGTGGGGCTGCCCCACACCTCTCTCTCTCTGCCCCACACCTCTCTCTCTGCCCCACAGATCTCTCTCTGCCCCACAGGTATCAGGTGTTCTACCAGGGCGGCGTCTGCATCGCCCGTTCCGCGACCCACTGCGTGCGGATCCGTAGGGTGTGGGTGCTCGCAGTGCTGCAGGTGGGGGGCAGACCCATAGATTGACCCATAGGGACCCATAGGGACCCATAGAGACCCCATAGAGACCCCATAGAGACCCCATAGAGACCCATAGAGACCCATAGAGACCCACAGAGACCCATAGAGACCCCATAGAGACCCACAGAGACCCACAGAGACCCATAGAGACCCACAGAGACCCCATAGAGACCCATAGAGACCCACAGAGACCCCATAGAGACCCATAGAGACCCATAGAGACCCCATAGAGACCCCATAGAGACCCCATAGAGACCCACAGAGACCCACAGAGACCCATAGAGACCCATAGAGACCCCATAGAGACCCCATAGAGACCCACAGAGACCCATAGAGACCCACAGAGACCCCATAGAGACCCATAGAGACCCACAGAGACCCCATAGAGACCCATAGAGACCCATAGAGACCCCATAGAGACCCATAGAGACCCATAGAGACCCCATAGAGACCCATAGAGACCCCATAGAGACCCCATAGAGACCCATAGAGACCCCATAGAGACCCATAGAGACCCACAGAGACCCACAGAGACCCATAGAGACCCACAGAGACCCCATAGAGACCCATAGAGACCCATAGAGACCCCATAGAGATCCATAGAGACCCCATAGAGACCCCATAGAGACCCCATAGAGACCCCATAGAGACCCACAGAGACCCCATAGAGACCCCATAGAGACCCACAGAGACCCCATAGAGACCCCACAGAGACCCATAGAGACCCATAGAGACCCATAGAGACCCCACAGAGACCCATAGAGACCCATAGAGACCCCGTAGAGACCCACAGAGACCCCATAGAGACCCCACAGAGACCCATAGAGACCCATAGAGACCCATAGAGACCCCATAGAGACCCACAGAGACCCCATAGAGACCCATAGAGACCCCACAGAGACCCATAGAGACCCCATAGAGACCCCATAGGGACCCATAGAGACCCCATAGAGACCCCATAGAGACCCCATAGAGACCCATAGAGACCCCACAGAGACCCACAGAGACCCCATAGAGACCCATAGAGACCCCATAGAGACCCCATAGAGACCCATAGAGACCCCATAGAGACCCCATAGAGACCCATAGAGACCCACAGAGACCCCATAGAGACCCATAGAGACCCCATAGAGACCCATAGAGACCCATAGAGAGCCCACAGAGACCCACAGAGACCCACAGAGACCCACAGAGACCCCATAGAGACCCACAGAGACCCCATAGAGACCCATAGAGACCCCATAGAGACTCACAGAGACCCACAGAGACCCATAGGGACCCACAGAGACCCCATAGAGACCCATAGAGACCCCATAGAGACCCATAGAGACCCATAGAGACCCACAGAGACCCACAGAGACCCATAGGGACCCACAGAGACCCCATAGAGACCCATAGAGACCCCAAAGAGACCCACAGAGACCCCATAGAGACCCATAGAGACCCATAGAGATCCATAGAGACCCATAGAGACCCATAGAGACCCCATAGGGACCCCACGGAGACCCCATAGAGACCCATAGAGACCCATAGAGACCCACAGAGACCCACAGAGACCCCACAGAGACCCCACAGAGACCCCATAGGGACCCATAGAGACCCATAGAGACCCACAGAAACCCACAGAGACCCATAGAGACCCCATAGGGATCACCCTATTAACCCCCTTTACTGCTCCAATCCACGCCCCTTCAAGCCACGCCCCCTTCACCCCTTTGCTGTTTTAAGCCACGCTCCCCTCAAGCCCCGCCCCCTCTCCTTTATCCCCTCAAGCCATGCCCCCTCAGACCACGCCCCTGCACGCTCTTTACTGTGCCTCTCAAGCCACGCCCCTTTACCCTTGAAGCCACGCCCCCTCCAGCCCCTTTACTGCCTCTTAAGCCACGTCCCCTCAAGCCACGCCCCCTCCCTTTCCCCTCCAGCCCCTCCCTTAGCCCCGCCCCTCCCTTAGCCACGCCCCCCCGTTTCCGCAGGCGCTGTTGGGGGCGGTGCTGAGCGCGGCCGTCTGGGGGCGGTTCCTGCCCAGCGCGGGGGTGGCCATGGTGCTGCTGGGGGGGGAGGGGCTGCTGGGCGGGGCCACCTACGGCAGCGCCATCACCGGCGTGGCTGAGCAGGTGAGGGGCGGGGCTAACGCCGGGGGGGCGGGGCTTCAGGGAGGGCGGCTGCGGGGGGGCGGGGCTTGAGGGGAGTAAAGGGGAAAGGGGGGTGAGGGGGTGTGGGTTGAGGGGTAAAGGGAGGGGCTGTGAGGGGGCGGGGCTTTAGGGGTAAAGGGAGGGGGTGTGGCTTGGGGGTGAGGGGCGTGGCTTGAGGGGTAAAGGGGGGGTGAGGGGGCGTGGTTTGAGGGGTAAAGGGAGGGGCTGTGGGGGGTGAGGGGGCGGGGCATGAGGGGAGTGAAGGGAGGGGGTGTGGGGGAGTGAGGGGGCGTGGCTTGAGGGGTAAAGGGAATAGAGAGGGGGCGTGGCTTGAGGGGTAAAGGGAGGGGTAAGGGGTGTGGCTTGGGGTAAAGGGAGGGGTGAGGGGGCGTGGCTTCAGGAGTAAAGGGGGTGAGGGGCGTGGCTTGAGGGGTAAAGGGAGGGGGCGTGGTGTGGCTTTAGGGGGCGTGGCTAAAAGGGAAAGGGGCGTGGCCTTATATGTGTGGGGCAGAGAGCGGGAAAAGGGAATGTGTGGGGCAGAAAGGAGGGGAATGTGGGGCTGGAGTGGAATCTATGGGGCAGAGGGGTGTCCGGGGGGCACTTGTGGGGCTGCCCCCTAAGTGTGGGGCGCAGGTGGGCCCTTCGGGGCGGGCGCTGGCGCTGACGGTGACGGCGCTGCTGGGATCTATGGGGCTGGCGCTGGCGGGGGGGGCGGCCATGGGCGCCCATCGGCTCCTCTGTGGGGCAGAGCGACCCACGGCGCCCCTCTGACCCACAACTGAGGTACGGGACCCATAAGTGGGGGCGGGAGGGGGCTGCGACCCATAGCTCTGCCCCATAAGTGAATGGAGGGGGTTTGGGACCCATAGCTCTGCCCCATAAGTGAATAGAAGGGGTTTGGGACCCATAGCTCTGCCCCATAAGTGAATGGAGGGGGTTTGGGACCCATAGCTCTGCCCCATAAGTGAATGGGAGGGGGTTTGGGACCCACAGCTCTGCCCCATAAGTGAATGGAGGGGGTTTGGGACCCATAGCTCTGCCCCATAAGTGAATGGAGGGGGTTTGGGACCCATAGCTCTGCCCCATAAGTGAATGGAGAGGGGGTTTGGGACCCATAGCTCTGCCCCATAAGTGAATGGAGGGGGTTTGGGACCCATAGCTCTGCCCCATAAGTGAATGGAGGGAGTTTGGGACCCATAGCTCTGCCCCATAAGTGAATGGGAGGGGGTTTGGGACCCATAGCTCTGCCCCATAAGTGAATGAGAGGGGGTTTGGGACCCATAGCTCTGCCCCATAAGTGAATGGAGAGGGTTTGGGACCCATAGCTCTGCCCCATAAGTGAATGGAGGGGGTTTGGGACCCATAGCTCTGCCCCATAAGTGAATGGAGGGGGTTTGGGACCCATAGCTCTGCCCCATAAGTGAATGGAGAGGGGGTTTGGGACCCATAGCTCTGCCCCATAAGTGAATGGAGAGGGGTTTGGGACCCATAGCTCTGCCCCATAAGTGAATGGGAGGGGGTTTGGGACCCACAGCTCTGCCCCATAAGTGAATGGAGGGGGTTTGGGACCCATAGCTCTGCCCCATAAGTGAATGGAGGGGGTTTGGGACCCATAGCTCTGCCCCATAAGTGAATGAGAGGGGGTTTGGGACCCATAGCTCTGCCCCATAAGTGAATGGAGAGGGTTTGGGACCCATAGCTCTGCCCCATAAGTGAATGGAGGGGGTTTGGGACCCATAGCTCTGCCCCATAAGTGAATGAGAGGGGGTTTGGGACCCATAGCTCTGCCCCATAAGTGAATGAGAGGGGGTTTGGGACCCATAGCTCTGCCCCATAAGTGAATGGGGGGGGTTTGGGACCCATAGCTCTGCCCCATAAGTGAATGAGAGGGGGTTTGGGACCCATAGCTCTGCCCCATAAGTGAATGAGAGGGGGTTTGGGACCCATAGCTCTGCCCCATAAGTGAATGAGAGGGGTTTGGGACCCATAGCTCTGCCCCATAGCTCTGCCCCACAGCACGACGGCTCCTGCTGCCCCACGGCGAGACGGACTCTCCGGACCCACAGCTCTGCCCCATAGCGCCCAGAGCCAATAAAGCTGTTGGACCCACAACTGCCTCTTTGTGATGGGGGAAGGGGTTAACGGACCCATAGATTGACCCATAGATTGACCCATAGAGACCCATAGAGACCCCATAGAGACCCATAGAGACCCCATAGAGACCCCATAGAGACCCACAGAGACCCACAGAGACCCACAGAGACCCATAGAGACCCCATAGAGACCCATAGAGACCCATAGGGACCCATAGAGACCCCATAGAGACCCATAGAGACCCCATAGAGACCCATAGAGACCCCATAGAGACCCACAGAGACCCCATAGAGACCCATAGAGACCCATAGAGACCCCATAGAGACCCACAGAGACCCATAGAAACCCATAGAGACCCACAGAGACCCATAGAGACCCCATAGAGACCCACAGAGACCCATAGAGACCCCATAGAGACCCACAGAGACCCCACAGAGACCCATAGAGACCCCATAGAGACCCATAGAGACCCACAGAGACCCCATAGAGACCCACAGAGACCCCATAGAGACCCACAGAGACCCCATAGAGACCCACAGAGACCCCATAGAGACCCATAGAGACCCCATAGAGACCCATAGAGACCCCATAGAGACCCACAGAGACCCCATAGAGACCCATAGAGACCCCATAGAGACCCACAGAGACCCCATAGAGACCCACAGAGACCCATAGAGACCCATAGAGACCCACAGAGACCCATAGAGACCCATAGAGACCCCATAGAGACCCATAGAGACCCCACAGAGACCCCATAGAGACCCATAGAGACCCCATAGAGACCCACAGAGACCCCATAGAGACCCATAGAGACCCATAGAGACCCCATAGAGACCCATAGAGACCCATAGAGACCCACAGAGACCCCATAGAGACCCCATAGAGACCCACAGAGACCCATAGAGACCCCATAGAGACCCATAGAGACCCCATAGAGACCCCATAGAGACCCCACAGAGACCCATAGAGACCCATACAGGCCAGAGGAGGCCGCTGTGGGTCACGCTATGGGTCAGGCTATGGGTCAGGCCGCTATGGGTCAGAGTCCAAGTTAATGAGTGACTCCGTGGGGTCCCCCTTTTCCCTCTGCCCCACATCTCTCTCTCTCTCTCTCTTTCCGCTATGGGTCGGGCGCGTGGGTCAGCAGTCGCCGTGGGGCGCCCCATAGCTCTGGAGCTGTCGTCGGGGGCCGCTATGGGGCAGAAGAGCCTTCGGGACCTCCTTCGGGGCCTCTCCGTCCTCACCCTCTGCTCCTCCCCACACTTCCTCCGCTTCGCGCCGTGGGTCAGCGCCCCATAAGTGACCCCTACGTGTCGCTATGGGGCAGGAACGTGTGTGGGGCAGAGGGGGGAAAAGGTTCTCTCTCTGCCCCATAGATCCTGGAGGGCTCCCGGCGGCTCTTGGGGCGCCACTTGTGGGTCGCGGCGCTGCGGGCGTCGTTCTATGGGCACTTCGTGGGGGGAGAGACCCCCGCGGAGGTGAAGGCCGCAGTGGGGCAGCTCCGCGCTATGGGGCTGAGGGCCCTCCTCGCCCTCCCCTGCGAAGAGCAGCGCCGCGGCCGCCCCACGGGGTACGTGTGGGGCAGAGATGGGGGGCAGAGAGCCCTATGGGGTCTCTATGGGGTCTCTATGGGTCTCTGTGGGTCTCTATGGGTCTCTATGGGTCTCTATGGGTCTCTATGGGGTCTCTATGGGGTCTCTATGGGTCTCTATGGGGTCTCTATGGGTCCCTATGGGGTCTCTATGGGTCTCTGTGGGTCTCTATTGGTCTCTATGGGTCTCTATGGGGTCTCTGTGGGTCTCTATGGGGTCTCTGTGGGTCTCTATGGGTCTCTGTGGGTCTCTATGGGTCTCTGTGGGTCTCTATGGGTCTCTATGGGGTCTCTATGGGTCTCTGTGGGTCTCTATGGGGTCTCTATGGGTCTCTATGGGTCTCTATGGGGTCTCTGTGGGTCTCTGTGGGTCTCTATGGGTCTCTATGGGTCTCTATGGGTCTCTATGGGGTCCCTATGGGTCTCTATGGGTCTCTGTGGGTCTCTATGGGTCTCTATGGGGTCTCTGTGGGTCTCTGTGGGTCTCTATGGGTCTCTGTGGGTCTCTGTGGGTCTCTGTGGGTCTCTATGGAGTCTCTATGGGGTCTCTATGGGTCTCTGTGGGTCTCTATGGGGTCTCTATGGGGTCTCTATGGGGTCTCTATGGGTCTCTATGGGTCTCTATGGGGTCTCTATGGGGTCTCTATGGGTCTCTGTGGGTCTCTATGGGGTCTCTATGGGGTCTCTATGGGGTCTCTATGGGTCTCTATGGGTCTCTATGGGGTCTCTATGGGTCTCTGTGGGTCTCTGTGGGTCTCTATGGGTCTCTGTGGGTCTCTGTGGGTCTCTGTGGGTCTCTATGGGTCTCTGTGGGTCTCTGTGGGTCTCTGTGGGTCTCTATGGGTCTCTATGGGGTCTCTGTGGGTCTCTATGGGTCTCTATGGGTCTCTGTGGGTCTCTATGGGTCTCTATGGGTCTCTGTGGGTCTCTATGGGTCTCTATGGGTCTCTGTGGGTCTCTATGGGGTCCCTATGGGGTCTCTATGGGGTCTCTATGGGGTCTCTATGGGTCTCTATGGGTCTCTGTGGGTCTCTATGAGTCTCTCCCCCCACTTATGGGGCAGAGGCTCTCACCGGCTCTCTCCCCCCCCCATATCTATGGGGCAGAGAGGAGTGGTTCGAGGCCAACTGTGGGGCGGCGCTGCAATGTGTGGGGCTGACGGCCGCTATGGGGCAGGAGCCGATGATGCAGCTCAAGGTGACGGCGCTGATGAGCGCTCAGCTCTGCGTGAGTTGTGGGGCAGACCCACAAGTGTGGGGCAGGGGGGGGGCCACTTATGGGGCTGCCCCACAGCTCGGGGCAACCACCACTTGTGGGGCTGCCCCATAGATTTGGGGTAAAGGGGGTGAGTTGTGGGGCTGCCCCATAGACGAAGGGGTAGAGCCCACTTGTGGGTCCGCCCCCCAAGTGTGGCTCTGCCCCCCAAGTGTGGCTCTGCCCCACATCTCCCCACAGGAGATACTCTCGAAGCCCAATTCGGGGCTGACGATGGAGGTGGTGGAGGCCATGATGGACGGAGAGGTGGGGCTGCCCCATAAGTGACCCCTTCTGCCCCATAAGTGACCCTCTCTGCCCCATAAGTGCCCCCTTCAGCCCCATAAGGGACCCTTTCAGCCCCATAAGTGACCCTTTCAGCCCCATAAGTGCCTCTCTCTGCCCCATAAGTGCCCCCTTCAGCCCCGTAAGTGCCCCCTCAGCCCCATAAGTGACCCCCTCAGCCCCATAAGTGACCCTCTCTGCCCCATAAGTGACCCTTCAGCCCCATAAGTGACCCCTTCTGCCCCATAAGTGACCCTTTCAGCCCCATAAGTGCCCCTTCAGCCCCATAAGTGCCCCTTTCAGCCCCATAAGTGCCCCCTTCAGCCCCATAAGTGCCTCTCTCTGCCCCATAAGTGCCCCCTTCAGCCCCATAAGTGACCTTTTCAGCCCCATAAGTGCCCCTTTCAGCCCCATAAGTGCCCCTTCAGCCCCATAAGTGCCCCCCTTCAGCCCCATAAGTGCCCCTTCAGCCCCATAAGTGCCCCTTCTGCCCCATAAGTGCCCCTTTCAGCCCCATAAGTGACCCTCTCTGCCCCATAAGTGCCCCTTTCAGCCCCATAAGTGCCCCTTCAGCCCCATAAGTGACCCCTTCTGCCCCATAAGTGCCCCTTCAGCCCCATAAGTGCCCCTTTCAGCCCCATAAGTGACCCTCTCTGCCCCATAAGTGCCCCTTTCAGCCCCATAAGTGACCCTTTCAGCCCCATAAGTGACCCCTTCAGCCCCATAAGTGACCCCTTCTGCCCCATAAGTGCCCCTTTCAGCCCCATAAGTGCTCCTTCAGCCCCATAAGTGCCCCATAAGTGACCCTCTCTGCCCCATAAGTGCCCCTTCAGCCCCATAAGTGACCCCTTCTGCCCCATAAGTGCCCCTTCAGCCCCATAAGTGCCCCTTTCAGCCCCATAAGTGCCCACCTCAGCCCCATAAGTGCCCCTTTCAGCCCCATAAGTGCCCCTTCAGCCCCATAAGTGCCCCTTTCAGCCCCATAAGTGCCCCTTCTGCCCCATAAGTGCCCCTTTCAACCCCATAAGTGCCCCTTTCAGCCCCATAAGTGCCTCTTTCAGCCCCATAAGTGCCCCCTTTCAGCCCCATAAGTGCCCCTTTCAGCCCCATAAGTGCCCACCTCAGCCCCATAAGTGCCCCTTTCAGCCCCATAAGTGCCCCTTTCAGCCCCATAAGTGATCCCTCTGCCCCATAAGTGACCCTCTCTGCCCCATAAGTGCCCCCTTCTGCCCTATAAGTGCCCCTTCAGCCCCATAAGTGCCCCCCTTCAGCCCCATAAGTGCCCCTTCAGCCCCATAAGTGCCCCTTTCAGCCCCATAAGTGACCCTCTCTGCCCCATAAGTGCCCCTTTCAGCCCCATAAGTGACCCTTTCAGCCCCATAAGTGACCCCTTCAGCCCCATAAGTGACCCCTTCTGCCCTATAAGTGCCCCTTCAGCCCCATAAGTGCCCCCTTCAGCCCCATAAGTGCCCCTTTCAGCCCCATAAGTGCCCTTTCTGCCCCATAAGTGCCCCTTCAGCCCCATAAGCGACCCCTCTGCCCCATAACTGGTCCATACTGGTCCATACTGGTCCGTACTGGTCCGTACTGGTCCGTACTGGTCTGTACTGGTCCGTACTGGTCCATACTGGTCCATACTGGTCTGTACTGGTCTGTACTGGTTCAGGAGCGGCCGCTGCCGGGACTCAGTGCGGCGCAGAATGAGCACTTGAGAGCCGCCGTGGGGCGACTGCAGAGGGTCACCGAGGTGAGATGTGGGGCAGAGGGGGATCTATGGGGCAGAGAGGGATCTGTGGGGCAGAGAGGGATCTGTGGGGCAGAGAGGGATCTATGGGGCAGAGAGGGATCTGTGGGGCAGAGGGGGATCTGTGGGGCAGAGAGGGATCTGTGGGGCAGAGGGGGATCTGTGGGGCAGAGAGGGATCTGTGGGGCAGAGGGAAATCTATGGGGCAGAGAGGGATCTGTGGGGCAGAGGGGGATCTGTGGGGCAGAGAGGGATCTGTGGGGCAGAGATGGGATCTGTGGGGCAGAGAGGGATCTGTGGGGCAGAGAGGGATCTGTGGGGCGGAGAGGGATCTGTGGGGCAGAGAGGGATCTGTGGGGCGGAGAGGGATCTGTGGGGCAGAAATCGCACTCTGATGCCCCAAAGGAGTCCGATTTGAGGGGTTCTATGGGGCAGAGAGCGGATCTATGGGGCAGAGGGTGAATCTATGGGGCAGGAGACGAACCTATGGGGCAGAGGGCTTATCTATGGGGCAGAGGGACGAATCTATGGGGCAGAGGGACGAATCTATGGGGCAGAAATCGCACTCTGATGCCCCAACAGATGCAGATTAGAGGGGTTCTATGGGGCAGAGAGCGGATCTGTGGGGCAGAGGGCGAATCTATGGGGCAGAGCAACGAATCTATGGGGCACAGGGACGAATCTATGGGGCAGGAGACAAATCTATGGGGCACAGGGATGAATCTATGGGTCAGGGGATGAATCTATGGGGCAGAGGGATGGATCTATGGGGCAGAAATCGCACTCTGATGCCCCAACAGAGGCAGATTTGAGGGGTTCTGTGGGGCAGAGAGCGGATCTATGGGGCAGGAGACGAATCTATGGGGCACAGGGCTTATCTATGGGGCAGAGGGATGAATCTATGGGGCAGAAATTGCACTCTGATGCCCCAATGGATGCAGATTTGAGGGGTTCTATGGGGCAGAAGACGAATCTATGGGGCAGAGGGATGAATCTATGGGGCAGAAATCGCACTCTGATGCCCCAACGGAGGCAGATTTGAGGGGTTCTATGGGGCAGAGAGCGGATCTATGGGGCAAGAGACGAATCTATGGGGCAGGAGACGAATCTATGGGGCAGGAGACGGATCTATGGGGCACAGGGCTTCTCTATGGGGCAGAGGGATGGATCTATGGGGCAGAAATCACACTCTGATGCCCCAAAGGAGTCCGATTTGAGGGTTCTATGGGGCAGAGAGCGGATCTATGGGGCAGGGGACGAATCTATGGGGCAGGAGACGAATCTATGGGGCACAGGGCTTATCTATGGGGCAGGAGACAAATCTATGGGGCAGAGGGACGAATCTATGGGGCAGAAATCACACTCTGATACCCCAACGGATGCAGATTTGAGGGGTTCTATGGGGCAGAGGGCGGATCTATGGGGCAGAGGGGGAATCTATGGGGCAGAGGATGAATCTATGGGTCAGGGGACGAATCTATGGGGCACAGGGCTTCTCTATGGGGCAGAGGGACGAATCTATGGGGCAGAAATCGCACTCTGATGCCCCAACGGAGTCCGATTTGAGGGGTTCTATGGGGCAGAGAGCGGATCTATGGGGCAGAGGGGGAATCTATGGGGCAGAGGGATGAATCTATGGGGCAGAAATCGCACTCTGATGCCCCAAAGGAGTCCGATTAGAGGGGTTCTATGGGGCAGAGAGCGGATCTATGGGGCAGAAGGTGAATCTATGGGGCAGGAGATGAATCTATGGGGCACAGGGACGAATCTATGGGGCACAGGGCTTCTCTATGGGGCAGAGGGACGAATCTATGGGGCAGAAATCGCACTCTGATGCCCCAAAGGTGTCCGATTTGAGGGGATCTATGGGGCAGAGAGCGGATCTGTGGGGCAGAGGGGGAATCTATGGGGCAGGAGACGAATCTATGGGGCACAGGGACGAATCTATGGGTCGGGGGATGAATCTATGGGGCAGAGGGATGGATCTATGGGGCAGAAATCACACTCTGATGCCCCAACAGAGGCAGATTTGAGGGGTTCTATGGGGCAGAGAGCGGATCTATGGGGCAGGAGACGAATCTATGGGGCACAGGGATGAATCTATGGGTCAGGGGATGAATCTATGGGGCAGAGGGATGGATCTATGGGGCAGAAATCGCACTCTGATGCCCCAACAGAGGCAGATTTGAGGGGATCTATGGGGCAGAGAGCGGATCTATGGGGCAGAGGATGAATCTATGGGGCAGAGGGACGAATCTATGGGGCAGAAATCGCACTCTGATGCCCCAACGGATGCAGATTTGAGGGGTTCTATGGGGCAGAGAGCGGATCTATGGGTCCGAGGGCGGATCTATGGGGCAGAGGGAGGGATCTATGGGTCGGGGGCGGTTCCTGACGGCTCTGCCCCATAGCGCGCCGCCTCCTTGGGGGTTCGGGTGTTGGTGGACGCCGAACAGAGCGCTCTGAACCCCACGTTGAGCCTTCTGACGGTGGCACTTATGGGGCGCCACAACCGCCATTGGCCCTGCGTGTGGAACACCTACCAGGCCTACCTGCGCGTGTGGGGCAGACCCATAAGTGACCCCCAAGTGACCCCCCCGGACCCCTAAGTGACCCCTCGGACCCATAAGGGACCCCTCGGAGCCAGAGATGCTCCATAGAGCCCCATAAGTGCCCCTTTCAGCCCCATAAGTGCCCTCTTCTGACCCATAAGTGGCCTCTTCTGACCCATAAGTGACCCCTAAGTGACCTCCCCAGACCCATAAGTGACCCCTCGGACCCATAAGTGTCCCTTTCACCCCCTAAGTGCCCCATAAGTGCCCTTTTCAGCCCCATAAGTGCCCCTTTCAGCCCCATAAGTGACCCCTCAGCCCCATAAGTGCCCCTTTCAGCCCCATAAGTGCCCCTTCAGCCCCATAAGTGCCCCTTTCAGCCCCATAAGTGCCCCATAAGTACCCCCCAGCCCCATAAACCCCCATTTCCACCCCCATAACCCCAATTTCCAGCCCCATAAGTGCCCCTCCAGCCCCATAAGTGCCCCTTTCAGCCCCATAAGTGCCCCTTCAGCCCCATAAGTGCCCCTTTCAGCCCCATAAGTGCCCCATAAGTACCCCCCAGCCCCATAACCACCCCCTCAGCCCCATAAGTGCCCCCTCAGCCCCACAAGTGCCTCCTCAGCCCCATAGATCCCCCATAACCCCCCCATAACCGCCATTTTCAGCCCCATAAGTGCCCCTTCAGCCCCATAAGTGTCTCCTCAGACCCACATATACCCCCATAACCCCCCCATAACCCCCATTTCCCACCCCATAAGTGCCCCTCCAGCCCCATAAGTACCCCTCAGCCCCATAAGTGCCCCCTCAGCCCCATAAGTGCCCCCCTCAGCCCCACATCTCCCACCTCAGCCCCATAGATACCCCCATAACCCCCATTTCCACCCCCATAACCCCAATTTCCAGCCCCATAAGTGCCCCTTTCAGCCCCATAAGTGCCCCCTCAGCCCCATAAGTGCTCCTCCAGCCCCATAAGTGACCCCTCCAGCCCCATAAGTGATCCCTCAGCCCCATAAGTGCCCCCTCAGCCCCATAAGTGCCCCTTCAGCCCCATAAGTGCCCCCTCAGCCCCATAAGTGCCCCTTTCAGCCCCATAAGTGCCCCTTCAGCCCCATAAGTGCCCCTTTCAGCCCCATAAGTGCCTCCTCAGCCCCATAAGTGACCCTTTCAGCCCCGTAAGTGCCCCTTTCAACCCCATAAGTGCCCCTCCAGCCCCATAAGTGCCCCTTTCAGCCCCATAAGTGCCCCCTCTGCCCCACAACTCCCACCTCAGCCCCATATATCCCCCATAAACCCCATTTCCACCCCCATAACCCCCATTTCCCGCCCCATAAGTGCCCCTTTCAACCCCATAAGTGCCCCTTCAGCCCCATAAGTGCCCCTTTCAGCCCCATAAGTGCCCCCTCAGCCCCATAAGTGCCCCCTCAGCCCCATAAGTGCCCCTTTCAGCCCCATAAGTGCCCCTCCAGCCCCATAAGTGTCCCTTCAGCCCCATAAGTGCCCCTCCAGCCCCATAAGTGCCCCCTCAGCCCCATAAGTGCCCCTCCAGCCCCATAAGTGCCCCTTTCAGCCCCATAAGTGACCCCTCAGCCCCATAAGTGCCCCTTTCAGCCCCATAAGTGCCTCTTTCAGCCCCATAAGTGCCCCCTCAGCCCCATAAGTGCCCCTTTCAGCCCCATAAGTGCCTCTTTCAGCCCCATAAGTGACCCCTCAGCCCCATAAGTGCCCCTTCAGCCCCACATCTCCCACCTCAGCCCCATAGATTCCCCCATAACCCCCATTTCCACCCCCATAACCCCCATTTCCCGCCCCATAAGTGCCCCTCCAGCCCCATAAGTGCCCCCTCAGCCCCATAAGTGCCCCTCCAGCCCCATAAGTGCCCCTTTCAGCCCCCTAAGTGCCCTTTCAGCCCCATAAGTGCCTCCTCAGACCCATAGATCCCCCCATAACCCCCCCATAACCTCCATTTCCACCCCATAACCCCCATTTCCCGCCCCATAACCCCCATTTCCCGCCCCATAAGTGCCCCCTTCAGCCCCATAAGTGCCCATTTCAGCCCCATAAGTGACCCTTTCAGCCCCATAAGTGACCCCTCAGCCCCATAAGTGCCCCTTTCAGCCCCATAAGTGCCCCCTCAGCCCCATAAGTGCCCCTTTCAGCCCCATAAATGACCCCTCAGCCCCATAAGTGCCCCTTTCAGCCCCATAAGTGCCCCTTAAGTGCCCCATCAGCCCCACATCTCCCACCTCAGCCCCATAGATCCCCCATAAACCCCCATTTCCACCCCCATAACCCCCATTTCCAGCCCCATAAGTGCCCCTTCAGCCTCATAAGTGCCCCTTTCAGCCCCATAAGTGCCCCTTCAGCCCCCTAAGTGCCCCCTAAGTGCCCCCTCAGCGCCCCCCGTGCCCCCCCAGGGCTGTGGGTCGCGGCTTTGGGCCGATTCGGAGTGGTTGAGGCGTCGCGGAGCCCTTTTTGGCGCCAAATTGGTGCGCGGAGCGTACGTGGAGGAGGAAAAAGGGGGAGAGAACCTTCAGCCCAGCCTGGAATGGACCCACCGGAGGTACCTGACCCACAAGTGACCCCCAAGTGACCTCCCCGGACCCATAAGGGACCCCTCGGACCCATAAGGGACCCCTCGGACCCATAAGGGACCCCTCGGACCCAGAGATGCCCCATAAGTGCCCCTTTCAGCCCCATAAGTGCCCCTTTCAGCCCCAGAATTGGTCCCATCAGGGCCATAAATGCCCTCTTCTGACCCATAAGTGGCCTTTTCTGACCCATAAGTGACCCCTAAGTGACCTCCCCGGACCCATAAGTGACCCCTCGGACCCATAAGGGACCCCTCTGCCCCAGAGATGCTCCATAGAGCCCCATAAGTGCCCCTTTCAGCCTCACAATTGGTTCCATCAGGGCCATAAATGGCCTTTTCTGACCCATAAGTGACCCCTAAGTGACCTCCCCAGACCCCTAAGTGACCCCTCAGACCCATAAGTGACCCCTCGGACCCATAAGTGACCCCTCGGACCCAGAGATGCTCCATAGAGCCCCATAAGTGCCCCTTTCAGCCCCAGAATTGGTCCCATCAGGGCCATAAATGGCCTCTTCTGACCCATAAGTGCCCTCTTCTGACCCATAAGTGGCCTTTTCTGACCCATAAGTGACCCCTAAGTGACCTCCCCGGACCCATAAGTGACCCCTCGGGCCCAGAGATGCTCCATAGAGCCCCATAAGTGCCCCTTTCAGCCCCATAAGTGCCCCTTTCAGCCCCAGAATTGGTCCCCTCAGAGCCATAAATGCCCTTTTCTGACCCATAAGTGACCCCTAAGTGACCTCCCCAGACCCCAAAGTGACCCCTCAGACCCATAAGTGACCCCTCGGACCCATAAGTGACCCCTCAGACCCCTAAGTGACCTTCTCGGACCCATAAGTGACCCCTCTGCCCCATAGATTCTCCACAGAGCCCCATAAGTGCCCCTTTCAGCCTCAGAATTGGTCCCATCAGGGCCATAAATGCCTTCTTCTGACCCATAAGTGGCCTTTTCTGACCCATAAGTGGACTTTTCTGACCCATAAGTGACCCCTAAGTGACCTCCCCGGACCCATAAGGGACCCCTCAGACCCATAAGTGACCCCTCGGACCCAGAGATGCTCCATAGAGCCCCATAAGTGCCCCTTTCAGCCCCAGAATTGGTCCCATCAGGGCCATAAATGCCCTCTTCTGACCCATAAATGCCCTCTTCTGACCCATAAGTGCCCTCTTCTGACCCATAAGTGGCCTTTTCTGACCCATAAGTGACCCCTAAGTGACCTCCCCGGACCCATAAGTGACCCCTCGGGCCCAGAGATGCTCCATAGAGCCCCATAAGTGCCCCTTTCAGCCCCAGAATTGGTCCCATCAGGGCCATAAATGCCCTCTTCTGACCCATAAATGCCCTCTTCTGACCCATAAGTGGCCTTTTCTGACCCATAAGTGACCCCTAAGTGACCTCCCCGGACCCATAAGTGACCCCTCGGGCCCAGAGATGCTCCATAGAGCCCCATAAGTGCCCCTTTCAGCCCCAGAATTGGTCCCCTCAGAGCCATAAATGCCCTTTTCTGACCCATAAGTGACCCCTAAGTGACCTCCCCAGACCCCAAAGTGACCCCTCAGACCCATAAGTGACCCCTCGGACCCATAAGTGACCCCTCAGACCCCTAAGTGACCTTCTCGGACCCATAAGTGACCCCTCTGCCCCATAGATTCTCCACAGAGCCCCATAAGTGCCCCTTTCAGCCCCAGAATTGGTCCCATCAGGGCCATAAATGCCCTCTTCTGACCCATAAGTGCCCTCTTCTGACCCATAAGTGGCCTTTTCTGACCCATAAGTGACCCCTAAGTGACCTCCTCGGACCCATAAGTGACCCCTCGGACCCATAAGTGACCCCTCTGCCCCATAGATGCTCCACAGAGCCCCATAAGTGCCCCTTTCAGCCCCAGAATTGGTCCCATCAGGGCCATAAATGCCCTCTTCTGACCCATAAGTGCCCTCTTCTGACCCATAAGTGGCCTTTTCTGACCCATAAGTGACCCCTAAGTGACCTCCTCGGACCCATAAGTGACCCCTCGGACCCATAAGTGACCCCTCTGCCCCATAGATGCTCCACAGAGCCCCATAAGTGCCCCTTTAAGCCCCAGAATTGGTCCCATCAGGGCCATAAATGCTCTCTTCTGACCCATAAGTGGCCTTTTCTGACCCATAAGTGGCCTTTTCTGACCCATAAGTGACCCCTAAGTGACCTCCTCGGACCCATAAGTGACCCCTCGGACCCATAAGTGACCCCTCGGACCCAGAGATGCTCCATAGAGCCCCATAAGTGCCCCTTTCAGCCCCAGAATTGGTCCCATCAGGGCCATAAATGCCCTCTTCTGACCCATAAGTGGCCTTTTCTGACCCATAAGTGACCCCTAAGTGACCTCCCCGGACCCATAAGTGACCTCCTCGGACCCATAAGTGACCCCTCTGCCCCATAGATTCTCCACAGAGCCCCATAAGTGCCCCTTTCAGCCCCAGAATTGGTCCCATCAGGGCCATAAATGGCCTCTTCTGACCCATAAGTGCCCTCTTCTGACCCATAAGTGGCCTTTTCTGACCCATAAGTGACCCCTAAGTGACCTCCCCGGACCCATAAGTGACCCCTCGGACCCAGAGATTCTCCATAGAGCCCCATAAGTGCCCCTTTCAGCCCCACAATTGGTCCCCTCAGAGCCATAAATGGCCTTTTCTGACCCATAAGTGACCCCTAAGTGACCTCCCCGGACCCATAAGTGACCCCTTAGACCCCTAAGTGACCCCTCGGACCCATAAGTGACCCCTCTGCCCCATAGATGCTCCACAGAGCCCCATAAGTGCCCCTTTAAGCCCCAGAATTGGTCCCATCAGGGCCATAAATGCCCTCTTCTGACCCATAAGTGGCCTTTTCTGACCCATAAGTGGCCTTTTCTGACCCATAAGTGACCCCTAAGTGACCTCCTCGGACCCATAAGTGACCCCTCAGACCCATAAGTGACCCCTCGGACCCAGAGATGCTCCATAGAGCCCCATAAGTGCCCCTTTCAGCCCCAGAATTGGTCCCATCAGGGCCATAAATGGCCTCTTCTGACCCATAAGTGCCCTCTTCTGACCCATAAGTGGCCTTTTCTGACCCATAAGTGACCCCTAAGTGACCTCCCCGGACCCATAACTGACCCCTCTGCCCCATAGATTCTCCACAGAGCCCCATAAGTGCCCCTTTCAGCCCCAGAATTGGTCCCATCAGGGCCATAAATGCCCTCTTCTGACCCATAAGTGGCCTTTTCTGACCCATAAGTGACCCCTAAGTGACCTCCCCGGACCCATAAGTGACCCCTCAGACCCAGAGATGCTCCATAGAGCCCCATAAGTGCCCCTTTCAGCCCTACAATTGGTTCCATCAGAGACAGAAATGGCCTCTTCTGACCCATAAGTGACCCCTAAGTGACCTCCCCGGACCCCAAAGTGACCCCTCGGACCCATAAGTGACTCCCCTGCCCCATGGCTGCCCCCTAAGTGCCCCCTAACTCCCTCCCAGCCCCACAAGTGACCCCCCAAAACCCCCTAAGTGCCCCCTAAGTGAATCCTCTGCCCCATAACTGACTCCCCTGCCCCATAGCTGCCCCCTAAGTGCCCCCTCTGCCCCCTAAGTGACTCCCCTGCCCCATAGCTGCCCCATAGCTGCGCCCTAAGTCCCTCCCAGCCCCACAAGTGACCCCCCAAACCCCCCTAAGTGCCCCCTAAGTCACTCCTCTGCCCCATAAGTGACCTCGCTGCCCCATAGCTGCCCCCAAGTGACTCCCCTGCCCCATAGCTGCCCCCTAAGTGCCCCCTCTGCCCCATAGCTGCCCCCTCTGCCCCATAGCTGCCCCCTAAGTGCCCCCTCTGCCCCATAGCTGCCCCCTCTGCCCCATAGCTGCCCCCTAAGTGCCCCCTCTGCCCCATAGCTGCCCCCTAAGTGCCCCCTAGGTGACCCCTCTGACCCCTAAGTGACTCCCCTGCCCCATAGCTGCCCCCTAAGTGCCCCCTAGGTGACCTCTCTGACCCCTAAGTGACTCCCCTGCCCCATAGCTGCCCCCTAAGTGCCCCCTAATTCCCTCCCAGCCCCACAAGTAACCCCCCAAAGCCCCCTAAGTGCCCCCTCTGCCCCCTAAGTGCCCTCTCTGCCCCCTAAGTGACTCCCCTGCCCCATAGCTGCCCCCTAAGTGCCCCCTAACTCCCTCCCAGCCCCACAAGTGACCCTCCAAACCCCCTTAAGTGCCCCCAAGTGCCCTCTCTGCCCCATAGCTGCCCCATAAGTGCCCTCTCTACCCCATAGCTGCCCCCTAAGTGCCCCCTCTGCCCCATAGCTGCCCCCTAAGTGCCCCCCAACTCCCTCCCAGCCCCACAAGTGACACTCCAAACCCCCCAAGTGCCCCCTAAGTGCTCCCTCTGCCCCCTAAGTGACTCCCCTGCCCCATAGCTGCCCCCTAAGTGCCCCCCTGCCCCATAGCTGACCCATAGCTGCCCCCTAAGCGCCCCCTAGGTGACCCCTCTGCCCCCTAAGTGCCCCCTCTGCCCCATAGCTGCCCCCTAAGTGCTCCCTAGGTGACCCCTCTGACCCCTAAGTGCCCCCTCTGCCCCATAGCTGCCCCCTAAGTGCCCCCTCTGCCCCCTAAGTGACTCCCCTGCCCCATAGCTGCCCCATAAGCGCCCCCTAACTCCCTCCCAGCCCCACAAGTGACCCTCCAAACCCCCCTAAGTGCCCCCTAAGTCACTCCTCTGCCCCATAAGTGACCTCGCTGCCCCATAGCTGCCCCCAAGTGACTCCCCTGCCCCATAGCTGCCCCCTAAGTGCCCCCTCTGCCCCATAGCTGCCCCCTAAGTGCCCCCTCTGCCCCATAGCTGCCCCCTCTGCCCCATAGCTGCCCCCTAAGTGCCCCCTCTGCCCCATAGCTGCCCCCTAAGTGCTCCCTAGGTGACCCCTCTGACCCCTAAGTGACTCCCCCGCCCCATAAGTGCCCCATAAGTGCCCCCAACTCCCTCCCAGCCCCACAAGTGACACTCCAAACCCCCCTAAGTGCCCCCTAAGTGCCCCCTCTGCCCCCTAAGTGACTCCCCTGCCCCATGGCTTCCCCCTAAGTGCCCCCTAACTCCCTCCCAGCCCCACAAGTAACCCCCCAAAGCCCCCTAAGTGACCCCTAAGTGCCCCCTCTGCCCCCTAAGTGCCCTCTCTGCCCCATAGCTGCCCCCTAAGTGACTCCCCTGCCCCATAGCTGCCCCCTAAGTGCCCCCTCTGCCCCATAGCTGCCCCCTAAGTGCCCCCCAACTCCCTCCCAGCCCCACAAGTGACCCCCCAAACCCCCCTAAGTGCCCCCTCTGCCCCCTAAGTGACCCCTCTGCCCTATAGCCGCCCCCTAAGTGCCCCCTAGGTGACTCCTCTGCCCCCTAAGTGACTCCCCTGCCCCATAGCTGCCCCATAAGTGCCCCCTCTGCCCCATAGCTGCCCCCTAAGTACCCCCTCTGCCCCATAGCTGCCCCCTAAGTGCCCCCTAGCTCCCTCCCAGCCCCACAAGTGACCCCCCAAGTGCCCCCTAGGTGACCCCTCTGCCCCCTAAGTGCCCCCTCTGCCCCATAGCCGCCCCATAGCCGCCCCACAGCCGCCCCACAAGTGCCCCCCCCCCCCCCCCCCAGCTTCGGGCGCTGCGTGGAGTTGGCGTTGGCGCTGGCGCTGCGCTCGCGGCTCCGCGGCGCCGTTATGGTGGCGACGCACAACGAGGACTCCGTCCGCCACACCGCCCGCAGGTTCATTAACGGCACTAATTAACTAATGAGGGGCTAATTAGGGGGGTTTGGGGGGTAATAAGGGGTTAATGAGGGGGGTTGGGGGTAATTAAGGGGTTAATGAGGGGGGATTGGGGGGATTAAAGGGTTAATGAGGGGGGATTAGGGTTAATAAGGGGTTAATTAGGGGAGATTGAGGCTAATTAAGGGTTAATTAGGGGAGATTTGGGTTAATAAGGGGTTAATGAGGGGGGATTGGGGGTAATTAAGGGGTTAATGAGGGGGGATTGGGGGTAATTAAGGGGTTAATGAGGGGGATTTGGGTTAATAAGGGGTTAATGAGGGGGGATTGGGGGTAATTAAGGGGTTAATGAGGGGGGATTGGGGGTAATTAAGGGGTTAATGAGGGGAGATTGGGGGTAATTAAGGGGTTAATGAGGGGGGATTGGGGGTAATAAGGGGTTAATGAGGGGGGATTGGGGTAATTAGGGGTTAATGAGGGGGGATTGGGGGTAATTAAGGGGTTAATGAGGGGGGATTGGGGGTAATTAAGGGTTAATGAGGGGAGATTGGGGGTAATAAGGGGTTAATGAGGGGGGATTGGGGGTAATTAAGGGGTTAATGAGGGGGGATTGGGGGTAATTAGGGGTTAATGAGGGGAGATTGGGGGTAATTAGGGGTTAATGAGGGGGATTGGGGGTAAATAGGGGTTAATGAGGGGGGTTGGGGTAATAAGGGGTTAATGAGGGGGAATTGGGGGTAATTAAGGGGTTAATGAGGGGGGATTGGGGGTAATTAAGGGGTTAATGAGGGGGGATTGGGGGTAATTAAGGGGTTAATGAGGGGGGATTGGGGGTAATTAAGGGGTTAATGAGGGGGGATTGGGGGTAATAAGGGGTTAATGAGGGGGGATTGGGGGTAATTAAGGGGTTAATGAGGGGAGATTGGGGTAATTAAGGGGTTAATGAGGGGGGATTGGGGGCAATAAGGGGTTAATGAGGGGGGATTGGGGGTAATTAAGGGGTTAATGAGGGGGGATTGGGGGTAATTAAGGGGTTAATGAGGGGAGATTGGGGGTAATTAAGGGGTTAATGAGGGGGGATTGAGGTTAATTAGGGGCGATTTGGGTCAATTTAGAGGGAATTTGGGTCAATTTCAGTGAAATTTGGCTCAATTTTGGTGAAATTTGGGTCAATTTAGGGGAAATTTGGGTCAATTTAAGTGGAATTAATTTGAGTCAATTTAGGTGGAATTTGAGTCAATTTCAGTGAAATTTGGATCAATTTTGTTGAAATTTGACTCAATTTAGAGGGAATTTGGCTCAATTTAGGGGAAATTTGGGTCAATTTAAGTGGAATTGATTTGGGTCAAATTAGGTGAAATTTGGGTCAATTTAGAGGGAATTTGGGTCAATTTAGAGGGAATTTGGGTCAACTTCATTGAAATTCCGGTCAATTTAGGGAAAATTTGGGTCAATTTCAGTGAAATTTGCGTCAATTTAGGTGGAATTAATTTGGGTCAATTTAGGTGAAATTTGAGTCAATTTAGGTGGAATTTGGGTCAATTTTGGTGAAATTTGGCTCAATTTAGAGGGAATTTGGCTCAATTTAGAGGGAATTCATTTGGGTCAAATTAGGTGGAATTTGGGTCTATTAAGAGGGAATTTGGCTCAATTTAGGGGGAATTTGGGTCAATTTAAGTGGAATTGATTTGGGTCAATTTAGGTGAAATTTGGGTCAATTTCAGTGAAATTCGGATCAAATTAGGTGGAATTTGGGTCAAATTAGGTGGAATTTGGGTCAATTTAGGTGGAATTTGGGTCAATTTAGGTGGAATTGATTTGAGTCAATTTAAGTGGAATTTGGGTCCATTTCAGTGAAATTTGGGTCCATTTCAGTGAAATTTGGGTCAATTTAGGTGAAATTTGGGTCAATTTCAGTGGAATTTGGGTCAATTTAGGTGAAATTTGGGTCAATTTAAGTGGAATTGATTTGGGTCAATTCAGGTGGGATTTGAGTCAATTCGGATGGAATTCGGGTCAATTTCGGTGAAATTTGGGTCCATTTCAGTGAAATTTGGGTCAATTTAGGTGGAATTTGGGTCAATTTCGGTGAAATTTGGGTCCATTTCATTGAAATTCCGGTCCATTTCGTTGAAATTCGCGTCCATTCGGAGGTCCCTTTCGGAGCTCCTCCCGAGGGCCCTTCGGGCGTTCGTTAACGTTCGTTAAAGGGGGGGGGCGGGAGGTTAACGAAGGGCCCTCCGTGGGTCACCCCCCAAAAGGATGGAGGAGTTGGGGATCCCCCGGAGCGGAGGCGGCGTTTGCTTCGGACAACTCTACGGGATGGGCGACCACATCTCCCTCGCGCTCGGTACGTCCCCATGGGGGCCCACCACCACCACAGCCCCTTCCGATGGTCCTCCAGGTCCTTCCGGAGCTCCTCCAGGTCCTTCCGATGGTCTTTGAGGGCTTCCAATGGTCTTTGAGGTCCTTCCGATGGTCCTCGAGGTCCTTCCGGGGCTCCTCGAGGTCCTTCCAGTGGTCTTTGAGGGCTTCCAATGGTCTTTGAGGTCTTCCTTTGAGGGCTTCCAATGGTCTTTGAGGTCTTCCAATGGTCTTTGAGATCTTCCAATGGTCTTTGAGGGCTTCCAACGGTCTTTGAGGTCTTCCATTGAGGTCTTCCAATGGTCTTTGAGGTCCTTCCGATGGTCTTTGAGGTCCTTCCAATGGTCTTTGAGGTCCTTCTGATGGTCCTCGAGGTCCTTCCGATGGTCTTTGAGGTCTTCCATTGAGGGCTTCCAATGGTCCTCGAGGTCCTTCCAATGGTCTTTGAGGGCTTCCAATGGTCTTTGAGGTCTTCCAATGGTCTTCGAGGTCTTCCATTGAGGTCTTCCAATGGTCTTTGAGGTCCTTCTGATGGTCCTCGAGGTCCTTCCGATGGTCTTTGAGGTCTTCCATTGAGGTCTTCCAATTGTCTTTGGTCTTTGAGGTCTTCCATTGAGGTCTTCCATTGGTTTTGAGGTCTTCCAATGGTCTTTGAGGGCTTCCAATGGTCTTTGAGGTCTTCCTTTGAGGGCTTCCGATGGTCTTTGAGGGCTTCCAATGGTCTTTGAGGTCTTCCAATGGTCTTTGAGGTCCTTCCGATGGTCCTCGAGGTCCTTCCAATGGTCTTCGAGGTCTTCCAATGGTCTTTGAGGTCTTCCATTGAGGTCTTCCAATGGTCTTTGAGATCTTCCATTGAGGTCTTCCAATGGTCTTTGAGATCTTCCAATGGTCTTTGAGGGCTTCCAATGGTCTTTGAGATCTTCCAATGCTCTTCAAGGTCTTCCACTGAGGTCTTCCATTGGTTTTGAGGTCTTCCAATGGTCTTTGAGGTCTTCCAATGGTCTTTGACGTCCTTCCAATGGTCCTCGAGGTCCTTCTGGTGGTTCTCGAGGTCTTCCGGTGGTCTTTGAGGGCTTCCGATGGTCTTTGAGGTCTTCCAATGGTCTTTGAGGTCTTCCTTTGAGGTCTTCCAATGGTCTTTGAGGTCCTTCCAGTGCTCCTCGAGGTCCTTCCGATGGTCTTTGAGGGCTTCCAATGGTCTTTGAGATCTTCCAATGGTCTTTGAGGGCTTCCAATGGTCTTTGAGGTCTTCCTTTGAGGTCTTCCAATGGTCTTTGAGGTCCTTCCAATGGTCTTTGAGATCTTCCTTTGAGGTCTTCCAATGGTCTTTGAGGTCTTCCTTTGAGGTCCTTCCAATGGTCCTCGAGGGCTTCCAATGGTCTTTGAGATCTTCCAATGGTCTTTGAGGTCCTTCCAATGGTCTTCGAGGGCTTCCAATGGTCTTTGAGATCTTCCAATGGTCTTTGAGGTCTTCCTTTGAGGTCTTCCAATGGTCTTTGAGGTCCTTCCGATGGTCCTCGAGGTCCTTCCAGTGGTCCTCGAGGTCCTTCCGATGGTCTTTGAGGGCTTCCAATGGTCTTTGAGGTCTTCCAATGGTCTTCGAGGTCTTCCATTGAGGTCTTCCAATGGTCTTTGAGGTCCTTCCGATGGTCCTCGAGGTCCTTCCGATGGTCTTTGAGGTCTTCCATTGAGGTCTTCCAATTGTCTTTGGTCTTTGAGGTCTTCCATTGAGGTCTTCCATTGGTTTTGAGGTCTTCCAATGGTCTTTGAGATCTTCCAATGGTCTTTGAGGTCTTCCAATGGTCTTTGAGGTCTTCCTTTGAGGGCTTCCGATGGTCTTTGAGGGCTTCCAATGGTCTTTGAGGTCTTCCAATGGTCTTTGAGGTCCTTCCGATGGTCCTCGAGGTCCTTCCAATGGTCTTCGAGGTCTTCCAATGGTCTTTAAGGTCTTCCAATGGTCTTTGAGGTCTTCCATTGAGGTCTTCCAATGGTCTTTGAGGTCTTCCATTGAGGTCTTCCAATGGTCTTTGAGGTCCTTCCAATGGTCTTTGAGATCTTCCAATGCTCTTCAAGGTCTTCCACTGAGGTCTTCCATTGGTTTTGAGGTCTTCCAATGGTCTTTGAGGTCTTCCAATGGTCTTTGAGGTCCTTCCAATGGTCCTCGAGGTCCTTCTGGTGGTTCTCGAGGTCTTCCGGTGGTCTTTGAGGGCTTCCAATGGTCTTTGAGGTCTTCCAATGGTCTTCGAGGTCTTCCATTGAGGTCTTCCAATGGTCTTCGAGGTCCTTCTGATGGTCCTCGAGGTCCTTCCGATGGTCTTTGAGGTCTTCCATTGAGGTCTTCCAATTGTCTTTGGTCTTTGAGGTCTTCCATTGAGGTCTTCCATTGGTTTTGAGGTCTTCCAATGGTCTTTGAGGGCTTCCAATGGTCTTTGAGGGCTTCCAATGGTCTTCGAGGTCTTCCAATGGTCTTTGAGGGCTTCCAATGGTCTTTGAGGTCTTCCAATGGTCTTTGAGGTCCTTCCGATGGTCCTCGAGGTCCTTCCAATGGTCTTCGAGGTCTTCCAATGGTCTTTAAGGTCTTCCAATGGTCTTTGAGGTCTTCCTTCGAGGTCTTCCGATGGTCCTCGAGGTCCTTCCAATGGTCTTCGAGGTCTTCCAATGGTCTTTGAGGGCTTCCAATGGTCTTTGAGGTCTTCCATTGAGGTCTTCCAATGGTCTTTGAGATCTTCCAATGGTCTTTGAGGGCTTCCAATGGTCTTTGAGATCTTCCAATGCTCTTCAAGGTCTTCCACTGAGGTCTTCCATTGGTTTTGAGGTCTTCCAATGGTCTTTGAGGTCTTCCAATGGTCTTTGAGGTCCTTCCAATGGTCCTCGAGGTCCTTCTGGTGGTTCTCGAGGTCTTCCGGTGGTCTTTGAGGGCTTCCGATGGTCTTTGAGGTCTTCCAATGGTCTTTGAGGTCTTCCTTTGAGGTCTTCCAATGGTCTTCGAGGTCCTTCCAGTGCTCCTTGAGGTCCTTCCAATGGTCTTTGAGGGCTTCCAGTGGTCTTTGAGATCTTCCAATGGTCTTTGAGGTCTTCCATTGAGGTCTTCCAATGGTCTTTGAGGGCTTCCAATGGTCTTTGAGGTCTTCCATTGAGTCTTCCAATGGTCTTCGAGGTCTTCCAATGGTCTTTGAGGTCTTCCAATGGTCTTTGAGGTCCTTCCAATGGTCCTCGAGGTCCTTCCGGTGGTCTTTGAGGGCTTCCAATGGTCTTTGAGATCTTCCGATGGTCTTTGAGGTCTTCCATTGAGGTCTTCCAATGGTCTTTGAGGTCTTCCAATGCTCTTTGAGGTCCTCCAATGGTCTTTGAGGGCTTCCAATGGTCTTTGAGGTCTTCCATTGAGTCTTCCAATGGTCTTTGAGGTCCTTCCGATGGTCCTCGAGGTCCTTCCAGTGGTCCTCGAGGTCCTTCCGATGGTCTTTGAGGGCTTCCAATGGTCTTTGAGGTCTTCCAATGGTCTTCGAGGTCTTCCATTGAGGTCTTCCAATGGTCTTTGAGGTCCTTCCGATGGTCCTCGAGGTCCTTCCGATGGTCTTTGAGGTCTTCCATTGAGGTCTTCCAATTGTCTTTGGTCTTTGAGGTCTTCCATTGAGGTCTTCCATTGGTTTTGAGGTCTTCCAATGGTCTTTGAGATCTTCCAATGGTCTTTGAGGTCTTCCAATGGTCTTTGAGGTCTTCCTTTGAGGGCTTCCGATGGTCTTTGAGGGCTTCCAATGGTCTTTGAGGTCTTCCAATGGTCTTTGAGGTCCTTCCGATGGTCCTCGAGGTCCTTCCAATGGTCTTCGAGGTCTTCCAATGGTCTTTAAGGTCTTCCAATGGTCTTTGAGGTCTTCCATTGAGGTCTTCCAATGGTCTTTGAGGTCTTCCATTGAGGTCTTCCAATGGTCTTTGAGGTCCTTCCAATGGTCTTTGAGATCTTCCAATGCTCTTCAAGGTCTTCCACTGAGGTCTTCCATTGGTTTTGAGGTCTTCCAATGGTCTTTGAGGTCTTCCAATGGTCTTTGAGGTCCTTCCAATGGTCCTCGAGGTCCTTCTGGTGGTTCTCGAGGTCTTCCGGTGGTCTTTGAGGGCTTCCAATGGTCTTTGAGGTCTTCCAATGGTCTTCGAGGTCTTCCATTGAGGTCTTCCAATGGTCTTCGAGGTCCTTCTGATGGTCCTCGAGGTCCTTCCGATGGTCTTTGAGGTCTTCCATTGAGGTCTTCCAATTGTCTTTGGTCTTTGAGGTCTTCCATTGAGGTCTTCCATTGGTTTTGAGGTCTTCCAATGGTCTTTGAGGGCTTCCAATGGTCTTTGAGGGCTTCCAATGGTCTTCGAGGTCTTCCAATGGTCTTTGAGGGCTTCCAATGGTCTTTGAGGTCTTCCAATGGTCTTTGAGGTCCTTCCGATGGTCCTCGAGGTCCTTCCAATGGTCTTCGAGGTCTTCCAATGGTCTTTAAGGTCTTCCAATGGTCTTTGAGGTCTTCCTTCGAGGTCTTCCGATGGTCCTCGAGGTCCTTCCAATGGTCTTCGAGGTCTTCCAATGGTCTTTGAGGGCTTCCAATGGTCTTTGAGGTCTTCCATTGAGGTCTTCCAATGGTCTTTGAGATCTTCCAATGGTCTTTGAGGGCTTCCAATGGTCTTTGAGATCTTCCAATGCTCTTCAAGGTCTTCCACTGAGGTCTTCCATTGGTTTTGAGGTCTTCCAATGGTCTTTGAGGTCTTCCAATGGTCTTTGAGGTCCTTCCAATGGTCCTCGAGGTCCTTCTGGTGGTTCTCGAGGTCTTCCGGTGGTCTTTGAGGGCTTCCGATGGTCTTTGAGGTCTTCCAATGGTCTTTGAGGTCTTCCTTTGAGGTCTTCCAATGGTCTTCGAGGTCCTTCCAGTGCTCCTTGAGGTCCTTCCAATGGTCTTTGAGGGCTTCCAGTGGTCTTTGAGATCTTCCAATGGTCTTTGAGGTCTTCCATTGAGGTCTTCCAATGGTCTTTGAGGGCTTCCAATGGTCTTTGAGGTCTTCCATTGAGTCTTCCAATGGTCTTCGAGGTCTTCCAATGGTCTTTGAGGTCTTCCAATGGTCTTTGAGGTCCTTCCAGTGCTCCTCGAGGTCCTTCCGATGGTCTTTGAGGGCTTCCAATGGTCTTTGAGATCTTCCAATGGTCTTTGAGGTCTTCCATTGAGGTCTTCCAATGGTCTTTGAGGGCTTCCAATGGTCTTCGAGGTCTTCCAATGGTCTTTGAGGTCTTCCAATGGTCTTTGAGGTCCTTCCAATGGTCCTCGAGGTCCTTCCGGTGGTCTTTGAGGGCTTCCAATGGTCTTTGAGATCTTCCGATGGTCTTTGAGGTCTTCCATTGAGGTCTTCCAATGCTCTTTGAGGTCCTCCAATGGTCTTTGAGGGCTTCCAATGGTCTTTGAGGGCTTCCAATGGTCTTTGAGGGCTTCCAATGGTCTTTGAGGGCTTCCAATGGTCTTTGAGGTCCTTCCGATGGTCTTTGAGGGCTTCCAATGGTCTTTGAGGGCTTCCAATGGTCTTTGAGGTCCTTCCAGTGGTCCTCAAGGTCCTTCCAATGGTCTTTGAGGGCTTCCGATGGTCTTTGAGGGCTTCCAATGGTCTTTGAGATCTTCCAATGGTCTTTGAGGTCTTCCATTGAGGTCTTCCAATGGTCTTTGAGGTCCTTCCAATGCTCTTCGAGGTCCTTCCAATGCTCTTCGAGGTCTTCCAATGGTCTTTGAGGTCCTCCACCTCCTCAGAGTCACCCTTGGAGGTCCTCTTCTCCCTCCGAAGCTCCTTTTGGTCTCTTCCACCTCCTCTTTTGCCACCTCCAACCCTTCCACGAAGCCCCCGGAGATCCCTCAAGAACCATTTGGAGGTCCCACCACCCCATTTCCACCTCTTTTGGAACCTCTGGGAGATATTTCTCCTCTCCCATCCAAACCGGGTGGATTTGGAGGTCGTTGAGGTCCTTTTTTGGGGTGGGGAATTGTCCCCTCAGGAGACGCCGGATTCACCGTCTACAAATCGGTGCCGTATGGACCTCCCGAGGCCACCATCGCGTACCTCGTCCGTCGCGCTCAGGAGAACCACGCGGCCTTCTCCGGCGCCGGAAAAGAGGCCAAACTCATGGCTCGAGAGCTTTGGAGACGCCTCCAACCGTGGAGAAGATGAGACCCACCTCGAACCATCTCGATTGACCCCAAAAAACCACCTCTGGGATCTTCTCCATCCGTCCAAAAGCCCCTCGAGACCTCAAAATCACCCAAATTGACCCCAAAATGGACCTTTGGGACCTTCTCCATCCATCGCTGAGGTCCCAAAGCCCCTCGAGATCCATCGAGATCTTCTCGAGACCCCAAAATGACCCAAATTGACCCCAAAATGGACCTTTGGGACCTTCTCCATCCATCGCTGAGGACCCAAAGCTCCTCGAGATCCATCGAGATCTTCTCGAGACCTCAAAATCACCCAAATTGACCCCAAAATGGACCTTTGGGACCTTCTCAGTCCATTGCTGAGGTCCCAAAGCCCCTCGAGATCCATCAAGAACCTCTCGAGACCCCAAAATGACTCAAATTGACCCCAAAATGACCCAAATTGACCCCAAAATGGACCTCTGGGACCTTCTCCATCCATCGCTGAAGTCCCAAAGCCCCTCGAGATCCATCGAGATCTTCTCCAGACCCCAAAATCACTCAAATTAACCCCAAAATGGACCTTTGGGACCTTCTCCATCCATCGCTGAGGTCCCAAAGCCCCTCGAGATCCATCGAGATCTTCTCAAGACCCCAAAATCACCCAAATTGACCCCAAAATGGACCTTTGGGACCTTCTCGGTCCATCGCTGAGGTCCCAAAGCCCCTCGAGATCCATTGAGATCTTCTCGAGACCCCAAAATGTCCCAAATTGACCCCAAAATGGACCTTTGGGACCTTCTCGATCCATCCCTGAGGTCCCAAAGCCCCTCGAGATCCATCGAGAACCTCCTGAGACCCCAAAATGACTCAAATTGACCCCAAAATCACCCAAATTGACCCCAAAATGGACCTCTGGGACCTTCTCCATCCATCGCTGAAGTCCCAAAGCCCCTCGAGATCCATCGAGATCTTCTCCAGACCCCAAAATCACTCAAATTGACCCCAAAATGGACCTTTGGGACCTTCTCCATCCATCGCTGAGGTCCCAAAGCCCCTCGAGATCCATCGAGAACCTCCTGAGACCCCAAAATCACCCAAATTGACCCCAAAATGGACCTCTGGGACCTTCTCGGTCCATTCCTGAGGTCCCAAAGCCCCTCGAGATCCATCGAGATCTTCTCGAGACCCCAAAATCACTCAAATTGACCCCAAAATGGACCTCTGGGACCTTCTCGGTCCATTCCTGAGGTCCCAAAGCCCCTCGAGATCCATCGAGATCTTCTCAAGACCCCAAAATCACCCAAATTGACCCCAAAATGGACCTTTGGGACCTTCTCAGTCCATCGCTGAGGTCCCAAAGCCCCTCAAGATCCATCGAGAACCTCCTGAGACCCCAAAATGACTCAAATTGACCCCAAAATGACCCAAATTGACCCCAAAATGGACCTCTGGGACCTTCTCGGTCCATTCCTGAGGTCCCAAAGCCCCTCGAGATCCATCGAGATCTTCTCGAGACCCCAAAATGACTCAAATTGACCCCAAAATCACCCAAATTGACCCCAAAATGGACCTTTGGGACCTTCTCCATCCATCGCTGAGGTCCCAAAGCCCCTCGAGATCCATCGAGATCCTCCTGAGACCCCAAAATCACCCAAATTGACCCCAAAATGGACCTCTGGGACCTTCTCCATCCATCCCTGAGGTCCCAAAGCCCCTCGAGATCCATCGAGATCCTCCTGAGACCCCAAAATCACCCAAATTGACCCCAAAATCACCCAAATTGACCCCAAAATGGACCTCTGGGACCTCCTCGATCCATCGCTGAGGTCCCAAAGCCCCTCGAGATCCATCGAGATCTTCTCGAGACCCCAAAATCACTCAAATTGACCCCAAAATGGACCTTTGGGACCTTCTCCATCCATCGCTGAGGACCCAAAGCCCCTCGAGATCCATCGAGATCTTCTCGAGACCTCAAAATCACCCAAATTGACCCCAAAATGGACCTTTGGGACCTTCTCCATCCATCGCTGAGGTCCCAAAGCCCCTCGAGATCCATCGAGATCTTCTCGAGACCTCAAAATGACCCAAATTGACCCCAAAATGGACCTTTGGGACCTTCTCGGTCCATTCCTGAGGTCCCAAAGCCCCTCGAGATCCATCGAG
The DNA here is from genome assembly GCF_017976375.1 of Cuculus canorus. Taxonomy (NCBI): domain Eukaryota; kingdom Metazoa; phylum Chordata; class Aves; order Cuculiformes; family Cuculidae; genus Cuculus; species Cuculus canorus. Next base: position 437,377 of record NC_071438.1, read on the forward strand.
ATCTTCTCCAGACCCCAAAATCACTCAAATTGACCCCAAAATGGACCTTTGGGACCTTCTCCATCCATCGCTGAGGTCCCAAAGCCCCTCGAGATCCATCGAGAACCTCCTGAGACCCCAAAATCACCCAAATTGACCCCAAAATGGACCTCTGGGACCTTCTCGGTCCATTCCTGAGGTCCCAAAGCCCCTCGAGATCCATCGAGATCCTCCTGAGACCCCAAAATGTCCCAAATTGACCCCAAAATGACCTCTCTGTGTCTTTCTTGGGGAGGGGACCCCCAATGGCTGTGGGGAGGACCTATTGAGGACCTTCAAGACCCATCTAAGATCTCCAGAACCTCTTTATGGACCTCCAGAGCTCATTTAGGACCTCCAAAACCCCTTTATGGTCCTCCAGAACCCCTTTATGGTCCTCCAAAACCCCTTTATGGTCCTCCAGAACCCCTTTATGGTCCTCCAGAACCCCTTTATGGTCCTCCAAAACCCCTTTATGGTCCTCCAGAACCTCTTTATGGTCCTCCAAAACCCCTTTATGACCCTCCAGAACCCCTTTATGGTCCTCCAGAACCCCTTTATGGTCCTCCAGAACCCCTTTATGGTCCTCCAAAACCCCTTTATGGTCCTCCGAAAGCCCTTTATGGTCCTCCAAAAGCCCTTTATGACCCTCCAGAACCCCTTTATGGTCCTCCAGAACCCCTTTATGGACCTCCAAAACCCCTTTATGGTCCTCCAGAACCCCTTTATTGTCCTCCAAGACCTCATTATGGACCTCCAAAACCCCTTTATGGTCCTCCAAAACCCCTTTATGACCTCCAAAACCCCTTTATGGTCCTCCAGGACCTCATTATGGTCCTCCAAAACCCCTTTATGGCCCTCCAGAACCCCTTTATTGTCCTCCAAGACCTCATTATGGACCTCCAGAACCCCTTTATGAACCTCCAAAACCCCTTTATGGCCCTCCAGAACCCCTTTATGGCTCTCCAGAACCTCTTTATGGACCTCCAAAACCCCTTTAGGACCTCCAAGACCTCTTTATGGTCCTCCAAAACCCCTTTATGGTCCTCCAAAACCCCTTTATGACCCTCCAAAACCCCTTTATGACCTCCAGAACCCCTTTATGGACCTCCAGAACCCCTTTATGGTCCTCCAGAACCCCTTTATGGACCTCCAAAACCCCTTTATGGACCTCCAAAACTCCTTTAGGACCTCCAAAACCCCTTTATGGTCCTCCAAAACCCCTTTATGGTCCTCCAAAACCCCTTTATGACCTCCAAAACCCCTTTATGATCCTCCAAAACCCCTTTACGGTCCTCCAAAACCCCTTTATGACCTCCAGAACCCCTTTATGGTCCTCCAAAACCCCTTTATGGTCCTCCAAAACCCATTTATGGTCCTCCAAAACCCATTTATGGTCCTCCAAAACCCTTTTATGGTCCTCCAGAACCCCTTTATGGTCCTCCAGAACCCCTTTATGGTCCTCCAAAACCCCTTTATGGTCCTCCGAAAGCCCTTTATGGTCCTCCAAAACCCCTTTATGGTCCTCCAAAACCCCTTTAGGACCTCCAAAACCCCTTTATGGTTCTCCAAAACCCCTTTATGGTCCTCCAAAAGCCCTTTATGGTCCTCCAAAAGCCCTTTATGGCCCTCCAAAACCCCTTTATGGACCTCCAAAACCCCTTTATGGTCCTCCAAAAGCCCTTTATGGTCCTCCAAAAGCCCTTTATGGCCCTCCAGAACCCCTTTATGGCCCTCCAAAACCCCTTTATGGTCCTCCAAAACCCCTTTATGGTCCTCCAAAACCCCTTTATGGACCTCCAAAACCCCTTTATGGACCTCCAAAACCCCTTTATTGTCCTCCAGAACCCCTTTATGGTCCTTCAAAACCCCTTTATGGTCCTCCAAAACCCCTTTATGGCCCTCCAAGACCTCCTTATGGCCCTCCAGAACCCCTTTAGGACCTCCAAAACCCCTTTATGGCCCTCCAGAACCCCTTTAGGACCTCCAAAACCCCTTTATGGCCCTCCAAAACCCCTTTATGGTCCTCCAAAACCCCTTTATGGACCTCCAGAACCCCTTTATGGTCCTCCAAAACCCTTTTATGGTCCTCCAGGACCTCCTTATGGACCTCCAAAACCCCTTTATGGTCCTCCAAAACCCCCTTATGGCCCTCCAAAACCTCTTTATGGTCCTCCAAAACCCCTTTAGGACCTCCAGAACCCCTTTATGGTCCTCCAAAACCCCTTTATGGTCCTCCAAAACCCCTTTATGGTCCTCCAAAACCCCTTTAGGACCTCCAAAACCCCTTTATGGTCCTCCAAAACCCCTTTATGGTCCTTCAAAACCCCTTTATGGTCCTCCAGAACCCCTTTATGGCCCTCCAGAACCCCTTTATGACCTCCAAAACCCCTTTATGGTCCTCCAAAACCCCTTTATGGTCCTCCAAAACCCCTTTATGGTCCTCCAAAACCCCTTTATGGTCCTTCAAAACCCCTTTATGGTCCTCCAGAACCCCTTTATGGCCCTCCAGAACCCCTTTATGACCTCCGAAACCCCTTTATTGTCCTCCAAAACCCCTTTATGGTCCTCCAGAACCCCTTTATGAACCTCCAAAACCCCTTTATGGCCCTCCAGAACCCCTTTATGGTCCTCCAAAACCCCTTTATGGTCCTCCAAAACCCCTTTATGGTCCTCCAGAACCTCTTTATGGTCCTCCAGAACCCCTTTATGGACCTCCAGAACCCCTTTATGGCCCTCCAGAACCCCTTTAGATCCTCCAGAACCCTTTTATGGTCCTCCAAAACCCTTTTATGGTCCTCCAAAACCCCTTTATGGTCCTCCAGAACCCCTTTATGACCTCCAAAACCTCTTTATGATCCTCCAGAACCCCTTTATGGTCCTCCAGAACCCCTTTATGGTCCTCCAAAACCCCTTTATGGTCCTCCAGAACCCCTTTATGGACCTCCAAAACCCCTTTATGGTCCTCCAGAACCCCTTTATGGTCCTCCAAAACCCTTTTATGGTCCTCCAGAACCCCTTTAGGACCTCCAAAACCCCTTTATGTTTCTCCAAAACCCCTTTAGGACCTCCAAAACCCCTTTATGTTCCTCCAAAACCTCATTATGGACCTCCAGAACCCCTTTATGGTCCTCCAAAACCCCTTTATGGTCCTCCAAAACCCCTTTATGGTCCTCCAAAACCCCTTTATGGACCTCCAGAACCCCTTTATGGTCCTCCAAAACCCCTTTATGGTCCTCCAGAACCCCTTTATGAACCTCCAAAACCCCTTTATGGCCCTCCAGAACCCCTTTATGGTCCTCCAGAACCCCTTTATGGTCCTCCAAAACCCCTTTATGGTCCTCCAGAACCCCTTTATGGCCCTCCAGAACCCCTTTAGATCCTCCAAAAGCCCTTTATGGTCCTCCAAAACCCCTTTATGGTCCTCCAGAACCCCTTTATGACCTCCAGAACCCCTTTATGGTCCCCCAAAACCCCTTTATGGTCCTCCAAAACCTCTTTATGGTCCTCCAAAACCCTTTTATGGTCCTCCAAAACCCCTTTATGGACCTCCAAAACCCCTTTATGGTCCTCCAAAACCCCTTTATGGTCCTCCAGAACCTCTTTATGGACCTCCAAGACGTCATTATGGACCTCCAAGACGTCATTATGGACCTCCAGGACCTCCTTATGGACCTCAGGAACCTCTCTTTGCTTCGGAATTCACTCATCGGAGCCGTTGGGGCTCGCGAGGAAGAGGTCGCGATACCCAAAGGCCGCGTGGAGTCCTTCGTCTTCGTCTTCTTCTTCTTCGTCGTCGTCGTCCTCTTCGTCCTCTTCGTCGTCGTCGTCTTCTTCGTCCTCTTCGTCGTCGTTGTCTTCTCCTCCTCCTCCTCCTTTCTCCTCTTCCCCCTTCTCGCCCCGAAGAAGGCGTCGAACCGTGGGGTGACTCAACCCGAAGAAGTCATCTCCACCACCACCACCACCACCTCCAGAGCTTCCGGAAGGTTCTCCCAAGAGGCGAAGGAGACGTTGGTAACAAAGCGCCGGCGTCGAACCCCAAACGACGTCACCGCTTTCTTCTTGGGCTTCGATTTCGCAACGCGGACCTTGAAGGGAGGCGGCGAGAGGAGAGGCCACGCCTGAAGGGGACCTCCAAAAGACCTTCAGGGACCTCCAGAACCCCCTTATGGTCCTCCAGAACCCCCTTATGGACCTCCAGAACCCCTTTAGGACCTTCAAAAGACCTTCAGGGACCTCCAGAACCCATTGATGGTCCTCCAGAACCCTTTATGGGCCTTCAAAATCCCTTTAGAACCTCCAAAACCCCTTTATGACCTCCAGAACCCCTTTATGGACCTCCAAAAGACCTTCATGGACCTCCAGAACCCATTTATGGACCTCCAGAACCCCTTTATGGTCCTCCAGAACCCGTTTAGGACCTCCAAAAGACCTTCAGGGACCTCCAGAACCCCTTTAGGACCTCCAGAACCTCTTTATGGACCTTCAAAAGCCCTTTATGGCCCTTCAGAACCCCTTTATGGTCCTCCAGAACCCTTTTATGGTCCTCCAAAAGACCTTCAGGGACCTCCAGAACCCCTTTAGGACCTCCAAAAGACCTTCATGGACCTCCAGAATCCATTTATGGTCCTCCAGAACCCCCTTATGGTCCTCCAGAACCCCTTTAGGACCTCCAAGACCTCTCTGTGGACCTCCAGAACCCCTTTATGGACCTTCAAAAGCCCTTTATGGACCTTCAAAACCACTTTAGGACTTCCAGAACCCCTTTATGGACCTCCAGAACCCCTTTATGGACCTCCAGAACCCCTTTAGGACCTCCAGAACCTCTTTATGGGCCTTCAAAATCCCTTTATGGGCCTTCAAAAGCTCTTTATGGACCTCCAAAACCCCTTTATGGGCCTTCAAAAGCCCTTTAGGACCTTCAAAACCCCTTTATGGACCTTCAAAAGCCCTTTATGGACCTCCAGAACCCTTTAGGGACCTTCAAAAGCCCTTTATGGACCTCCAGAACCCTTTAGGGACCTTCAAAAGCCCTTTATGGACCTCCGGAACCGCTTTATCGACCTTCAAAAGCCCTTTAGAGACCTCCAGAACCCCTTTATGACCTCCAGAACCCCTTTATGGACCTCCAAAACCCCTTTATGGTCTTCCAGAACCCCTTTATGGTCCTCCAAAACCCCTTTATGATCCTCCAAAACCCCTTTATGGTCCTCCAGAACCTCTTTATGGTCCTCCAAAACCCCTTTAGAACCTCCAAAACCCCTTTATGGTCCTCCAAGACCTCATTATGACCCTCCAAAACCCCTTTATGGTCCTCCAGAACCCCTTTATGGTCCTCCAAAACCCCTTTATGACCTCCAAAACCCCTTTATGGCCCTCCAGAACCCCTTTATGGTCCTCCAAAACCCCTTTATGACCCTCCAAAACCCCATTATGGTCCTCCAAAACCCCTTTATGGTCCTCCAAAACCCATTTATGGACCTCCAGAACCCATTTATGGTCCTCCAAACCCCCTTTATGGACCTCCAGAACCCATTTATGGTCCTCCAAACCCCCTTTATGGACCTCCAGAACCCATTTATGGACCTCCAAACCCCCTTTAGGACCTCCAAACCCCCCTTCTTACGGACCTTGAAGGACGCGACAAGCGTAGAGGCACCTCCTGGTGGGGTGGTGGACGCTGGTGAAGATCCTGGTGCTGTGGAAGCCGATGGGTAAGGTGGACCCCATTGGGACCACCCCGAGGTGGTGGACGGTCAACGGCCCCAACGTCAACGGCAACGTCACCGTCCCACCGCGGCGGCGCCCTTTGGAGGTCCCTTCCGGCCTCAAGATGGCCGACGGCACCGGGAAGTCCACCCGAGGAGCTCCACCAGGTGGTTCTAAAGGAGGTTCTGGTGGGGCCGAGGGTTTGAAGAGGTCCTTTGGAGCTTCTCGAGGTCCATCCGGTGGTTTGGAGGTATCTCTGGGGTTGGGATGGAGGGGTTGAGGTGGTTCTTTGGGTTCTTCTCGTGGTCGTGGACCATCGGTGGTCCACGAGGACCATGGGGAGGTGGGAGGTGGCCCCGGAGGAGCTCCTCCGCCATCGCGGGAGGTGGTGGACCACCGTCCGTCACCTCCAGGACCATCGCTGGAGGCCTCTCGGGAACCTGTGGAGAACCACCGATGTCTTCACCTCATTGATCTTCATCGGATCTTCACCTTCTCCATCTCTTGGACCATCGTTGACCCCATCCCACCTCCTTTTGGACCTCCATTGACCCCATAGACCCCATCCCACCTCCTTTTGGACCTCCATTGACCCCATAGACCCCATCCCACCTCCTTTTGGACCTCCATGGACCCCATGGACCCCATCCCACCTCCTTTTGGACCTCCATTGACCCCATGGACCCCATCCCACCTCCTTTTGGACCACCATTGACCCCATTGACCCCATCCCACCTCCTTTTGGACCTCCATAGACCCCATCCCACCTCCTTTTGGACCACCATTGACCCCATTGACCCCATCCCACCTCCTTTTGGTCCTCCATTGACCCCATAGACCCCATCCCACCTCCTTTTGGTCCTCCATTGACCCCATAGACCCCATCCCACCTCCTTTTGGTCCTCCATTGACCCCATGGACCCCATCCCACCTCCTTTTTGACCTCCATTGACCCCATGGACCCCATCCCACCTCCTTTTGGACCTCCATTGACCCCATGGACCCCATCCCACCTCCTTTTGGACCTCCATTGACCCCATTGACCCCATCCCACCTCCTTTTGGACCTCCATTGACCCCATTGACCCCATCCCACCTCCTTTTGGACCTCCATTGACCCCATGGACCCCATCCCACCTCCTTTTGGACCTCCATTGACCCCATTGACCCCATCCCACCTCCTTTTGGACCTCCATTGACCCCATGGACCCCATCCCACCTCCTTATGGTCCTCCATTGACCCCATCCCACCTCCTTTTGGACCTCCATTGACCCCATCCCACCTCCTTTTGGTCCTCCATTGACCCCATCCCACCTCCTTATGGACCTCCATTGACCCCATGGACCCCATCCCACCTCCTTTTGGTCCTCCATTGACCCCATGGACCCCATCCCACCTCCTTTTGGACCTCCATTGACCCCATGGACCCCATCCCACCTCCTTTTGGACCTCCATTGACCCCATGGACCCCATCCCACCTCCTTTTGGTCCTCCATTGACCCCATGGACCCCATCCCACCTCCTTTTGGACCTCCATTGACCCCATAGACCCCATCCCACCTCCTTTTGGACCTCCATTGACCCCATGGACCCCATTCCACCTCCTTTTGGTCCTCCATTGACCCCATGGACCCCATCCCACCTCCTTTTGGACCTCCATTGACCCCATAGACCCCATCCCACCTCCTTTTGGACCACCATTGACCCCATTGACCCCATCCCACCTCCTTTTGGACCTCCATTGACCCCATAGACCCCATCCCACCTCCTTTTGGACCACCATTGACCCCACAGACCCCATCCCACCTCCTTTTGGTCCATCATTGACCCCATTGACCCCATCCCACCTCCTTTTGGTCCTCCATTGACCCCATTGACCCCATCCCACCTCCTTTTGGACCTCCATAGACCCCATAGACCCCATCCCACCTCCTTTTGGTCCTCCATTGACCCCATCCCACCTCCTTTTGGACCACCATTGACCCCATGGACCCCATCCCACCTCCTTTTGGACCACCATTGACCCCATTGACCCCATCCCACCTCCTTTTGGTCCTCCATTGACCCCATCCCACCTCCTTTTGGACCTCCATTGACCCCATCCCACCTCCTTTTGGTCCTCCATTGACCCCATGGACCCCATCCCACCTCCTTTTGGTCCTCCATTGACCCCATGGACCCCATCCCACCACCTTTTGGACCTCCATTGACCCCATTGACCCCATCCCACCTCCTTTTGGTTCTCCATTGACCTCATTGACCCCATCCCACCTCCTTTTGGACCTCCATTGACCACATAGACCCCATCCCACCTCCTTTTGGTCCTCCATTGACCCCATAGACCCCATCCCACCTCCTTTTGGACCTCCATTGACCCCATAGACCCCATCCCACCTCCTTTTGGACCTCCATTGACCCCATTGACCCCATCCCACCTCCTTTTGGACCTCCATTGACCCCATGGACCCCATCCCACCTCCTTTTGGACCTCCATTGACCCCATGGACCCCATCCCACCTCCTTTTGGACCACCATTGACCCCATAGACCCCATTCCACCTCCTTTTGGACCTCCATAGACCCCATCCCACCTCCTTTTGGACCTCCATTGACCCCATGGACCCCATCCCACCTCCTTTTGGACCTCCATTGACCCCATGGACCCCATCCCACCTCCTTTTGGACCTCCATTGACCCCATGGACCCCATCCCACCTCCTTTTGGACCTCCATTGACCCCATGGACCCCATCCCACCTCCTTTTGGACCTCCATAGACCCCATGGACCCCATCCCACCACCTTTTGGACCTCCATTGACCCCATTGACCCCATCCCACCTCCTTTTGGACCTCCATTGACCCCATGGACCCCATCCCACCTCCTTTTGGACCTCCATTGACCCCATAGACCCCATCCCACCTCCTTTTGGTCCTCCATTGACCCCATCCCACCTCCTTTTGGTCCTCCATTGACCCCATGGACCCCATCCCACCTCCTTTTGGACCTCCATTGACCCCATAGACCCCATCCCACCTCCTTTTGGACCTCCATTGACCCCATGGACCCCATCCCACCTCCTTTTGGTCCTCCATTGACCCCATGGACCCCATCCCACCTCCTTTTGGACCTCCATTGACCCCATGGACCCCATCCCACCTCCTTTTGGACCTCCATTGACCCCATGGACCCCATCCCACCTCCTTTTGGACCTCCATTGACCCCATCCCACCTCCTTTTGGACCTCCATTGACCCCATGGACCCCATCCCACCACCTTTTGGACCTCCATTGACCCCATAGACCCCATCCCACCTCCTTTTGGTCCTCCATTGACCCCATGGACCCCATCCCACCTCCTCCTCGGCGCTGCCGCGGCGTTGTCCCCTCTCCGGAGAGGTTTCCCGCTCGGAGCTGGAGAAGACGGGCGAGGAGGAAGCGTCGTTCCTCACGAGCTCGGAGCCATTTGACCTCCAGCCGCGCCACTTCGTCGCAAAGGGCTCCGTTCTCCAACACCAACGTCCGCGCCGCGCGGCGAAGCCACCGGTAACGCTCGCCGGGGCGCGGCCGCGCCGCCTTCGGCATCTCCTGCACACCAAGATGGCCGCCCTCACCCAAAACTTGAGGGTCTTCAACCAAAAGTTGAGGGTCTTCAACCAAAAGTTGAGGTTCTTCACCCAAAACGTGAGGTTCTTCAACCAAAAGTTGAGGTTCTTCAACCAAAAGTTGAGGTTCTCACCTAAAAATGGAGGTTCTTCACCCAAAAGTTGAGGGTCTTCACCCAAAATTTGAGGTTCTTCACCCAAAAGTTGAGGTTCCTCACCCAAAAATGAGGTTCTTCACCTAAAAATTGAGGTTTGTGAATGAAAACTTGAGGTTCCTCACCCAAAAGTTGAGATTTTCACCCAAATTTTGAGGTTCTTCACCCAAAACTTGAGGTTCCTCAACAAAAACTTGAGGTTCTTCACCCAAAAGTTGAGGTTCCTCAACCAAAACTTGAGGTTCTCACCCAAAACTTGAGGTTCTACACCCAAAAGTTGAGGTTCTTCACCCAAAATTTGAGGTTCTTCACCCAAAACTTGAGGTTCCTCAACCAAATTTGAGGTTCTTAACCTCAAACTTGAGGTTCCTCACCCAAAACTTGAGGTTCCTCACCCAAAACTTGAGGGTCTTCACCCAAAATTTGAGGGTCTTCACCCAAAACTTGAGGTTTTCACCCAAAATTTGAGGTTCCTCACCCAAAACTTGAGGTTCCTCACCCAAAACTTGAGGTTCTTCACCTAAAAGTTGAGGTTCCTCACCCAAAACTTGAGGTTCTTCACCTAAAAGTTGAGGTTCCTCACCCAAAACTTGAGGTTCTTCACCTAAAAGTTGAGGTTCTTCACCCAAAACTTGAGGTTTTCACCCAAAATTTGAGCTTCTTAACCTCAAACTTGAGTTTCCTCAATGAAAACTTGAGGTTCCTCACCCAAAACTTGAGATTTTCACCCAAAATTTGAGGTTCCTCACCCAAAATTGAGGTTCTTCACCTAAAAGTTGAGGTTCTTCAACCAAAACTTGAGGTTCCTCAACCAAACCGTGAGGTTCTCACCCAAAACTTGAGGTTCTTCACCTAAAAGTTGAGGTTCTTCACCTCAAACTTGAGGTTCTTCACCCAAAAATGATGTTCTCACCTAAAAATTGAGGTTCATCAATGAAAACTTGAGGTTCCTCACCTAAAACTTGAGGTTCCTCAACCAAATTTGAGGTTCTTCACCCAAAAATTGAGGTTCCTCACCCAAAAATTGAGGTTCTTCAACCAAAAGTTGAGGTTCCTCAACCAAATTTGAGGTTCTTCACCCAAAAGTTGAGGTTCTTCACCCAAAAGTTGAGGTTCTTCAACCAAAAGTTGAGGTTCTCACCTAAAAATGGAGGTTCCTCACCCAAAAGTTGAGGTTCTTCAACCAAAAATGATGTTCTCACCTAAAAATTGAGGTTCATCAATGAAAACTTGAGGTTCCTCACCTAAAACTTGAGGTTCCTCAACCAAATTTGAGGTTCTCACCCAAAACTTGAGGTTCCTCAACCAAAAATGATGTTCTTCACCCAAAATTTGAGGTTCTTAACCTCAAACTTGAGGTTCTTCAACCAAAAGTTGAGGTTCCTCACCTAAAACTTGAGGTTCTTCACCTCAAACGTGAGGTTCCTCAACCAAAACTTGAGGTTCTTCACCCAAAATTTGAGGTTCTTAACCTCAAACTTGAGGTTCCTCAACCAAAACTTGAGGTTCTTCACCCAAAAATGATGTTCTTCACCTAAAAATTGAGGTTCCTCAATGAAAACTTGAGGTTCTTCACCCAAAACTTGAGATTTTCACCCAAAATTCAGGTTCTTAACCTCAAACTTGAGGTTCCTCAACCAAAAGTTGAGGTTCTTCACCCAAAAGTTGAGGTTCTTCAACCAAAAGTTGAGGTTCCTCACCCAAAACTTGAGGTTCTTAACCTCAGACTTGAGGTTCCTCAACCAAAACTTAAGATTTTTACCCAAAATTTGAGGTTCTTCACCCAAAACTTGAGGTTCTCACCCAAAAGTTGAGGTTCTTCACCTCAAACTTGAGGTTCTTCAACCAAAAGTTGAGGTTCTTCACCCAAAATTTGAGGTTCTTCACCCAAAAATGATGTTCTTCACCTAAAAATTGAGATTCATGAATGAAAACTTGAGGTTCTCACCCAAAACTTGAGGTTCTTCACCTCAAAGTTGAGGTTCCTCAACCAAAATATGAAGTTCCTCAACAAAAACTTGAGATTTTCACCCAAAACTTGAGGTTCCTCACCCAAAAGTTGAGGTTCTCACTCAGAACTTGAGGTTCCTCAACCAAAACTTGAGGTTCCTCAATGAAAACCTGAGGTTCTTAACCTCAAACTTGAGGTCCTCACCCAAAACGTGAAGTTCTTCACCCAAAAGTTGAGGTTCCTCACCCAAAATTTGAGGTTCCTCACCCAAAATTGAGGTTCTTCACCTAAAAGTTGAGGTTCTTCAACCAAAACGTGAGGTTCTCACCCAAAATTTGAGGTTCTTAACCTCAAACTTGAGGTTCTTCAACCAAAAGTTGAGGTTCTTCAACCAAAAGTTGAGGTTCTCACCTAAAAATTGAGGATCTTCACCCAAAAGTTGAGGTTCTTCACCCAAAACTTGAGGTTCTTCAACCAAAAGTTGAGGTTCCTCACCCAAAACTTGAGGTTCTTCACCTCAAACGTGAGGTTCCTCAACCAAAAGTTGAGGTTCTCACCCAAAAGTTGAGGTTCTTCACCCAAAACTTGAGGTTCCTCACCCAAAACTTGAGGGTCTTCACCCAAAATTTGAGGGTCTTCACCCAAAACTTGAGGTTTTCACCCAAAATTTGAGGTTCCTCACCCAAAACTTGAGGTTCTTCACCTAAAACTTGAGGTTCTTCAACCAAAAGTTGAGGTTCTTCACCCAAAACTTGAGGTTCTTCACCTAAAAATTGAGGTTCTTCAACCAAAAGTTGAGGTTCTTCATCACCACATGGGTTGGGGGGCACTTAGGGGGCATAGGGGTCACTTAGGGGGCAGTTATGGGTCAGAGGCATCACTTAGGGGTCACTTGTGGGGCTGTGGAGGCACTTAGGGGGTCGGAGTGGTCACTTAGGGGTCACTTAGGGGGCAGAGGGATCACTTAGGGGTCACTTGTGGGGCTGTGGGGGTACTTAGGGGGTAGTAGGGGTCACTTAGGGGTCACTTAGGGGGAAGAGGGATCACTTAGGGGTCACTTGTGGGGCTGGGGGGGCACTTATGGGGCAGAGGGGTCACTTAGGGGTCACTTGTGGGGCTGTGGGGGTACTTAAAGGGTAGTAGGGGTCACTTAGGGGGCAGAGGGGTCACATAGGGGGAACTTAGGAGGCTTAGGGGGTCACTTGTGGGGCTGGGGGGCACTTAGGGGTCAAAGGGGCACTTAGGGGTCACTTGTGGGGCTGTGGGGGTACTTAGGGGGTAGTAGGGGTCACTTAGGGGGCAGTTATGGGGCGGGGGGGTCACTTAGGGGGCAGAGGGGTCAGGTAGGGGGAACTTAGGAGGCTTAGGGGGTCACTTGTGGGGCTGGGGGGGCACTTAGGGGACAGAGGGGTCACTTATGGGGCAGAGGGGGTCACTTAGGGGGCAGAGGGGTCACTTAGGGGGCTGAGGGGTCACTTAAGGGTCAGAGCGGGCACTTAGGGGTCAGAGGGAGTCACTTATGGGGCAGAGAGGGGTCATTTATGGGGCAGAGGGATCACTTAGGGGTCAGAGAGGGTCACTTAGGGGGCAGAGGGAGCACTTATGGGGCAGAGGGGGTCACTTAGGGGTCAGAAGGGGTCACTTATGGGGCAGAATGGTCACTTATGGGGCAGAGGGGTCACTTATGGGGCAGAGGGGGTCACTTAGGGGGCAGAGGGATCACTTATGGGGCTGAGAAGTCACTTATGGGGCAGAGGTATCACTTATGGGGCAGAGGGAGTCACTTATGGGGCAGAGGGGTCACTTATAGGGCTGAAAGGGGCCACTTATGGGGCAGAGGGGTCACTTATGGGGCAGAGAGGGCACTTATGGGGCTGAAAGGGGTCACTTATGGGGCAGAAGGATCACTTATGGGGCAGAATGGTCACTTAAGGGTCAGAAGGGGTCTCTCATGGGGCTGAGGGGATCACTTATGGGGCTGAGGGGTCACTTATGGGGCTGAGAGGGATCACTTATGGGGCAGAGCGGGCACTTAGGGGTCAGAGGGGTCACTTATGGGGCTGAAAGGGGTCACTTATGGGGCAGAGGGGTCACTTATGGGGCTGAGGACGGGTCTCCTGGGGGTCCCCCGCCCCCCTCAAGCCCCTCCCCCTCTCCCGCCCCACATCCGCCCCACATCTGCCCCACATCCGCCCCACATCCCCCTCCGCCATCATTCGGGTCACGGGTTAACGCGCGGCCAAACCTTTCTCCGAAGGGGTTTCGGGGGACTGAAAAGGGAGGGGGCGGACCGGAAGTGGAGGGGCGTACCGGAAGTAGAGGGGCGGAGCTTAGATGAAGAGAGCGAGAGCGGAAGTGATGACGTCACCGGAAGTGGAGGAGGAGGAGGACTTCCCCCCCCCCTTAAAAAGGGGTTCAGAGAGACGCGGACGATAGAGGTGAGAAACGATCTATGGGGCAGAGCGGGACCCACGGATCTATGGGGCAGAAGGGATCTATGGGGCAGAAGGGACCCCTCTGTGGATCTGTGGGGCAGAAGGGACCCCTCTGTGGATCTGTGGGGCAGAAGGGACCCCTCTGGGGATCTATGGGGCAGAAGGGATCTATGGGGCAGAGCGGGACCCACAGATCTATGGGGCAGAAGGGATCTATGGGGCAGAATGGACCCCTCTATGGATCTATGGGGCAGAAGGGATCTATGGGGCAGAATGGACCCCTCTGTGGGGCAGAATGGACCCCTCTATGGGGCAGAAGGGACCCCTCTATGGATCTATGGGGCAGAAGGGACCCCTCTGTGGATCTATGGGGCAGAAGGGACCCCCTATGGATCTATGGGGCAGAAGGGACCCCTCTATGGATCTATGGGGCAGAATGGATCCCTCTGGGGATCTATGGGGCAGAAGGGACCCCTCTATGGATCTATGGGGCAGAATGGACCCCTCTGTGGATCTATGGGGCAGAATGGACCCCTCTATGGATCTATGGGGCAGAAGGGACCCCTCTATGGGGCAGAATGGACCCCTCTATGGATCTATGGGGCAGAAGGGACCCCTCTGGGGATCTATGGGGCAGAAGGGACCCCTCTATGGGGCAGAAGGGACCCCTCTGTGGATCTATGGGGCAGAATGGACCCCTCTATGGATCTATGGGGCAGAAGGGACCCCTCTATGGGGCAGAATGGACCCCTCTATGGATCTATGGGGCAGAATGGATCCCTCTATGGATCTATGGGTCCATAGAGGGGATTTTGGGGTCAAAAAGGGGCATTTGGGGAGCGGAGAAGGAGGATTTGAGGTAAAAAAGGGGGATTTGGGGTTGGAAAAGGGGATTTGAGGTAAAAAAGGGGAAATTTTGGGCGGGAAAAGGGGGATTTGAGGTAAAAAAGGGGGATTTTGGGCGGGAAAAGGGGGATTTGGGGTAAAAAGGGGGGATTTTGGGTGGGAAAAGGGGGATTTGGGGTAAAAAAGGGGAATTTTGGGTGGGAAAAGGGGCATTTGGGGTAAAAAAGGGGATTTTGAGGTGGAAAGGGGGATTTTGGGGTGAAAAAGGGATTTTGGGGCAGAAAGGGGGGATTTTGTGGCAAAAAAATGAGGATTTTGGGTTGAAAAGGTGGATTTTGTGGTAAAATATAGGGATTTTGTGGCTAAAAATGAGAATTTTGGGGTGAAAAGGTGGATTTTGTGGCAAAAAATGAGGATTTTGGGTCAAAAAGGTGGATTTGGGGGGAAAAAATGAGGATTTTGGGTCAAAAAGGTGGATTTTGTGGTAAAATATAGGGATTTTGTACCTAAAGATGAGAATTTTGGGGTGAAAAGGTGGATTTTGTGGCAAAAAATGAGGATTTTGGGTCGAAAAGGTGGATTTTGTGGCAAAAATTAAGGATTTTGTGGTGAAAAGGTGGATTTTGTGGTAAAAAATGAGGATTTTGAGGTGAAAAGGTGGATTTTGTGGTAAAAATGAGGATTTTGTGGCTAAAAATGAGAATTTTGGGGTGAAAAAGTGGATTTTGTGGCAAAATATAAGGATTTTGGGTCAAAAAAGTGGATTTTGTGGCAAAAAATGAGGATTTTGAGGCGAAAAGGTGGATTTTGTGGCCAAAAATGAGGATTTTTGGTTGAAAAGGTGGATTTTGTGGCACAAAATAAGGATTTTGAGGTGAAAAGGTGGATTTTGTGGCACAAAATAAGGATTTTGAGGTGAAAAGATGGATTTTGTGGTAAAAATGAGGATTTTGTGGCTAAAAATGAGAATTTTGGGGTGAAAAGATGGATTTTGTGGTAAAAATGAGGATTTTGTGGCAAAAAAATGAGGATTTTGGGTCGAAAAGGTGGATTTTGTGGTAAAATATAGGGATTTTGTGGCTAAAGATGAGAATTTTGGGGTGAAAAGGTGGATTTTGTGGCAAAAAATGAGAATTTTGAGGTGAAAAGGTGGATTTTGTGGTAAAAGATAGGGATTTTGTGGCTAAAAATGAGGATTTTTGGGTGAAAAGATGGATTTTGTGGCAAAAAATGAAGTTTTTAGGATGAAAAAAGAGGATTTTGAGGTGAAAAGACGGATTTAGCGGCAAAAAGTACGGATTTTCTATGGAAAACCGAGAATTTAGCGGCAAGAAATGCGTATTTTGAGGTCCAAACTCTCCGTTTGTGTCCCCTCTTCTCCAGGTGAGACCCCTTTTTCCCACCCGGAATGCGGAAGGACCTTTGGGCGAAGGTCCAACCACGTGAAACACCTTCGGATCCACGCGGGAGAGGAACCCTACGGATGCGGATGGTGGAGGAGAACCTCATTGGTGGCTCCTGGTCCTCCTCGGAGGTGGATTTGAGGCCACGATGGAGACTCAGGAGGACAATATGGGCTTCTACATCTCCGTGGGGACCTCCATCCTCATGGAATCCTCGTTAGGACCTAACGAAGGGGCGTTGAAGCCCCACGTGGTGGCCACCATGGTGGGGGAGAACCTCATTGGTGGCTCCTGGTCCTCCTCGGAGGTGGATTTGAGGTCACGATGGAGACTCAGGAGGACAATATGGGCTTCTACGTCTCCGTGGGGACCTCCATCTTCATGGAGTCCTCGTTAGGACTTAACGAAGGGGTTTGGAAGCACCACGTGGTGACCACCATGGTGGGGGAGAACCTCATTGGTGGCTCCTGGTCCTCCTCGGAGGTGGATTTGAGGCCACGATGGAGACTCAGGAGGACAATATGGGCTTCTACGTCTCCGTGGGGACCTCCATCCTCATGGAATCCTCGTTAGGACTTAACGAAGAGGCGTTGAAGCACCACGTGGTGACCACCATGGTGGGGGAGAACCTCATTGGTGGCTCCTGGTCCTCCTCGGAGGTGGATTTGAGGCCACGATGGAGACTCATGGGCACTGGGAGGGACTGGGAGGGGACTGGGGGGCACTGGGAGGGACTGGGAGGGGACTGGGGGGCACTGGGAGGGACTGGGAGGGGAATAGAGGGGACTGAGAGATACTGGGATGGACTGGGAGGGTACTGGGGAGCACTGGGAGGGGACTGGGAGGGGACTGGGGGGCACTGGGAGGCACTGGGAGGGACTGGGAGGGGAATAGAGGGGACTGGGAGGAACTGGGAGAGGGCTGAGAGGGAACTGGGAGATACTGGGATGGACTGGGAGGGAACTGGGAGGGGCTGGGAGGAAAGTGGAGGGCACTGGGAGGGGACTGGGGGGACTGGGAGGGGACTGGGGGGCACTGGGAGGGACTGGGAGGGGACTGGGGGGCACTGGGGGGCACTGGGAGGAGAGTGGGGGCACTGGGAGAGGGCTGAGAGGGAACTGGGAGATACTGGGATGAACTGGGGGAACTGGGAGAGGACTGGGGGGCACTGGGAGGGGACTGGGAGAGGGCTGAGAAGGAACTGGGAGATACTGGGATGGACTGGGGGACACTGGGAGGGCTTTAGGGGGGGGGACTGGGCCAGACTGGGAGGGAACTGGAGGGTACTGGGAGGCACTGGGGGGGACTGGGATGAACTGGGAGAGGACTGGGGAACAGTGGGAGGGCTTTAGGGAGGGAACTGGAGGGCACTGGGATGAACTGGGAGTGAGTGATGTGGTGACTGGGATGAACTGGGAGGGACTGGGATGAACTGGGAGTGAGTGATGTGGTGACTGGGATGAACTGGGAGGGACTGGGATGAACTGGGAGGGACTGGGATGAACTGGGCTGAGCTGGTGGTGAGTGGAAGGGAGAGGCCTGGGCCAAACTGGGCTGAACTGGGATGGACTGGGGGGAGTCCCTGGAGCAAACTGGGCTGAACTGGTGTGAACTGGTGTGAACTGGTGTGAACTGGGCGCCCTCCTCCCCCGCGGCCACATCCTGGGAGGGGGGAGGGGCCCGGATGTGGCTCCCCTCCCCCACCCCGGGGTACCGCCGGCGGTGAGCGCGGACTGGGAGCACTGGGACAGACTGGGAGGCACTGGGAGGGCTTGAAATGGGGACTGGGAGCACTGGGAGGGGACTGGGAGGGGTTGAAATGGGGACTGGGAGCACTGGGACAGACTGGGAGGGGTTGAAATGGGGACTGGGAGGCACTGGGATGGGTTGAAATGGGGACTGGGAGCACTGGGAGGGGACTGGGAGGGGGTGAAATGGGGACTGGGAGCACTGGGAGGGGACTGGGATGGGTTGAAATGGGGACTGGGAGCACTGGGACGGACTGGGAGGGGACTGGGGTGGGTTGAAATGGGGACTCGGAGCACTGGGGGGGACTGGGAGGCACTGGGAGGGGTTGAAATGGGGACTGGGAGGGACTGGGAGGCACTGGGATGGGTTGAAAGGGGTACTGGGAGGGACTGGGATGGGCTGAAAGGGGACTGGGATGGACTGGGATGGGTTGAAAAGGGGACTGGAATGGACTGGGATGGGCTGAAAGGGGAACTGGGAGGGACTGGGAAGGACTGGGATGGGTGGAAAAAGGTACTGGGATGGGCTGAAAGGGGACTGGGATGGACTGGGAGGGGACTGGGATGGGTTGAAATGGGGACTGGGAGCACTGGGAGGCACTGAGATGGGTTGAAAGGGGTACTGGGAGGGACTGGGATGAACTGGGATGGGTTGAAAGGGGGACTGGGAGGGACTGGGATGGGCTGAAAGGGGACTGGGATCGACTGGGATCGACTGGGATGGTCTGGGAGGGACTGAAAAGGGGACTGGGATGGACTGGGATGGGCTGAAAGGGGAACTGGGAGGGACTGGGAAGGACTGGGATGGGTGGAAAAAGGTACTGGGATGGGCTGAAAGGGGACTGGGATGGACTGGGATGGACTGGGAGGGGACTGGGATGGGTGGAAAAAGGGACTGGGAGCACTGGGAGGGACTGGGATGGACTGGGATGGGTGGAAAAAGGGACTGGGAGGGACTGGGATGGACTGGGATGGACTGGGATGGGTTGAAATGGGTACTGGGATGGACTGGGGGGCACTGGGATGAACTGGGATGGGTTGAAAGAGGGACTGGGGGGCACTGGGGACGCTGCCGGTCCCAACACTGTCTGTGGGTCTCCATCTTCTCCTCCTCCACCATCTCCACCACCACCTCCATCATCTTCTCCTCCATCTCCTCCACCTTCTCCTCCATCTTCTCCTCCATCTCCTCCTCCATCTCCTCCATCTCCATCTCCTCCATCTCCTCCATCTCCTCCATCTCCTCCTCCATCTCCATCTCCTCCATCTCCTCCCTCTCCTCCATCTCCTCCATCTCCATCTCCATCTCCTCCCTCTCCTCCCTCTCCTCCATCTCCTCCATCTTCTCCTCCACCATCTCCTCCATCTCCTCCCTCTCCTCCATCTCCATCTCCATCTCCTCCATCTCCATCTCCATCTCCTCCATCTCCATCTCCTCCATCTCCTCCATCTCCTCCATCTCCTCCATCTCCTCCTCCATCTCCTCCATCTCCTCCATCTCCATCTCCGTCTCCTCCATCTCCTCCCTCTCCTCCATCTCCATCTCCTCCCTCTCCTCCCTCTCCTCCATCTCCTCCATCTCCATCTCCTCCATCTCCATCTCCTCCATCTCCTCCCTCTCCTCCATCTCCTCCATCTCCATCTCCTCCATCTCCTCCATCTCCATCTCCTCCCTCTCCTCCATCTCCTCCATCTCCATCTCCTCCATCTCCTCCATCTCCATCTCCTCCATCTCCTCCATCTCCTCCATCTCCATCTCCTCCCTCTCCCTCTCCCTCTCCCTCTCCCTCTCCTCCCTCTCCAGGTGGTGGTGGTGGTGCTGTCGATCTCCCGTCGTCGATCTCCACGGCAGCCATGGGCGGTTCCCCTTTGCCGTTGGCGCTCTTGGTGGCTCTCTGGCCGCCATCTTGGTGCCAATGCCACCGCGCCCGCGGTCCCTCGTGTTCGGCGCCGTTGGCCGCGGGTCTCCAACCCTTGCGTTGGGCCATGGACGTCACCACCCTCCGCCTGACGAGCGCTCCGGTTGTCCTCTTGGACTCTCCGTCATGGCGGCGGCGCCACCGCTGCGTCCCCTGCGTGGCGCTCGGGACGGCGCTGCCGCCAACGCTCGGCGGTGGCCACGGGGGAGACGGCGGTGGCGGCGGCGGTGGCCGAAGCGCAGGAGGTGGCGCGCGGGTGGCGCCTCGGCCTGGAGGAGGGGACGCCGGCGCCCAAGATGGCGGCGCGGTTGGCGCTCGCCGGCTCCCACTCCCGCCTGGCGGACTTCGCGCTGGAGCGCCAACGCCGCCACCGCTACGGCTTCGCCACTCTCCAGCTCAGCTGCAGCCTCTACTGGTGGGGCCTCCGCTGCTCTCCTTCTCCTCCATCTCCATCTTCTTCACCTCCATCTTCGTCTCCTCCATCTTCTCCATCTCCATCTTCTTCACCTCCTTCTCCTCCATCTCCATCTTCTTCACCTCCATCTTCATCTCTTCCTTCTTCACCTCCATTTTCTCCATCTCCTCCATCTCCTCCTTCTCCTCCTTCTCCTCCTTCTCCTCCTTCTCCTCCTTCTCCTCCATCTCCATCTTCTTCATCTCCCCCATCTTCTTTGTCTCTTCCTTCTTCTTTGTCTCTTCCTTCTTCTTCACCTCCATCTTCTCCTTCACCTTCATCTCTTCCTTCTCCATCTTCTTCACCTCCATCTCCTCTTCATCTCCATCTTCTTCCTCTTCTCCATCTTCTTCCCCTCCTCCATCTTCTTCCTCTCCTCCATCTTCTTCCTCTCCTCCATCTTCTTCCTCTCCTCCATCTTCTTCCCCTCCTTCATCTTCTTCCTCTCCTCCATCTTCTTCCTCTCCTCCATCTTCTTCCTCTCCTCCATCTTCTTCCCCTCCTCCATCTTCTTCCTCTCCTCCATCTTCTTCCTCTCCTCCATCTTCTTCCTCTCCTCCATCTTCTTCCCCTCCTCCATCTTCTTCCTCTCCTCCATCTCTTTCACCTCCATCTTCTTCCTCTCCTCCATCTTCTTCCTCTCCTCCATCTCCTCTCCATCTCCATTTTCTTCCTCTCCTCCATCTTCTTCCTCTCCTCCATCTCCTCTCCATCTCCATTTTCTTCCTCTCCTCCATCTTCTTCCTCTCCTCCATCTTCTTCCTCTCCTCCATCTTCTTCCCCTCCTTCATCTTCTTCCTCTCCTCCATCTCCTTCACCTCCATCTTCTTCCTCTCCTCCATCTTCTTCCTCTCCTCCATCTCTTTCACCTCCATCTTCTTCCTCTCCTCCATCTTCTTCCTCTCCTCCATCTTCTTCCTCTCCTCCATCTTCTTCACCTCCTCCATCTTCTTCACCTCCTTCATCTTCTTCACCTCCTTCATCTTCTTCACCTCCTTCATCTTCTTCCTCTCCTCCATCTTCTTCCCCTCCTCCATCTTCTTCCCCTCCTCCATCTTCTTCCTCTCCTCCATCTTCTTCCTCTCCTCCATCTTCTTCACCTCCTCCATCTTCTTCACCTCCTTCATCTTCTTCACCTCCTCCATCTTCTTCCTCTCCTCCATCTTCTTCTTCTCCTCCATCTTCTTCCTCTCCTCCATCTTCTTCCTCTCCTCCATCTTCTTCCTCTCCTCCATCTTCTTCCTCTCCTCCATCTTCTTCCTCTCCTCCATCTTCTTCCTCTCCTCCATCTTCTTCACCTCCTCCATCTCCTTCACCTCCATCTTCTTCCCCTCCTCCATCTTCTTCCTCTCCTCCATCTTCTTCACCTCCTCCATCTTCTCTCTTCCTTCTTCATCTCCTCCATCTTCTCCATCTCCTCCATCTCCTTCACCTCCATCTTCATCTCTTCCATCTTCTTCTCCTCCATCTCCTTTATCTGTTTCATCTTCTTCACCTCCTCCATCTTCTCTCTTCCTTCATCTCCTCCATCTTCTTCATCTCCATCTTCTTCACTTCCATCTCCATCTCCATCTCCTCCTCCATCTTCATCTCTTCCTTCTTCTTCACCTCCTTCTTCTTCACCTCCATCTCCTCTGCATCTCCATCTTCTTCCTCTCCTCCATCTTCTTCATCTCCGTCTTCTTCATCTTCTTTGTCTCTTCCTTCTTCTTTACCTCCATCTCCTCCATCTTCTTCAGCTCTTTCTTCATCTTCGTCTTCTCCATCTCCATCTCCTCTCCATCTCCATCTTCTTCCTCTCCTCCATCTTCTTCCCCTCCTCCATCTTCTTCCTCTCCTCCATCTCCTCTCCATCTCCATCTTCTTCCCCTCCTCCATCTTCTTCCCCTCCTCCATCTTCTTCCTCTCCTCCATCTTCTTCCCCTCCTCCATCTTCTCTCTTCCTTCTTCATCTCCTCCATCTTCTCCATCTCCTCCATCTCCTTCACCTCCATCTTCTTCCTCTCCTCCATCTTCTTCCTCTCCTCCATCTTCTTCCTCTCCTCCATCTTCTTCTTCTCCTCCATCTTCTTCCTCTCCTCCATCTTCTTCACCTCCATCTTCTTCTTCTCCTCCATCTTCTTCTTCTCCTCCATCTTCTTCCTCTCCTCCATCTCCTTCACCTCCATCTTCTTCCTCTCCTCCATCTTCTTCCTCTCCTCCATCTTCTTCCTCTCCTCCATCTTCTTCCTCTCCTCCATCTTCTTCCTCTCCTCCATCTTCTTCCTCTCCTCCATCTTCTTCCCCTCCTCCATCTTCTTCCCCTCCTCCATCTTCTTCCTCTCCTCCATCTTCTTCCTCTCCTCCATCTCCTTCACCTCCATCTTCTTCCTCTCCTCCATCTTCTTCCTCTCCTCCATCTTCTTCCTCTCCTCCATCTTCTTCCTCTCCTCCATCTTCTTCTTCTCCTCCATCTTCTTCCTCTCCTCCATCTCCTTCACCTCCATCTTCTTCCTCTCCTCCATCTTCTTCACCTCCTCCATCTTCTTCCTCTCCTCCATCTTCTTCCCCTCCTCCATCTTCTTCCTCTCCTCCATCTTCTTCCTCTCCTCCATCTCCTTCACCTCCATCTTCTTCCTCTCCTCCATCTTCTTCCTCTCCTCCATCTTCTTCCTCTCCTCCATCTTCTTCCTCTCCTCCATCTTCTTCCTCTCCTCCATCTTCTTCCCCTCCTCCATCTTCTTCCTCTCCTCCATCTTCTTCCTCTCCTCCATCTTCTTCCTCTCCTCCATCTTCTTCCCCTCCTCCATCTTCTTCCCCTCCTCCATCTTCTTCCCCTCCTCCATCTTCTTCTTCTCCTCCATCTTCTTCCTCTCCTCCATCTTCTTCCTCTCCTCCATCTTCTTCCTCTCCTCCATCTTCTTCACCTCCTCCATCTTCTTCCTCTCCTCCATCTTCTTCCTCTCCTCCATCTTCTTCCTCTCCTCCATCTTCTTCCTCTCCTCCATCTTCTTCCTCTCCTCCATCTTCTTCCCCTCCTCCATCTTCTCTCTTCCTTCTTCATCTCCTCCATCTTCTTCCTCTCCTCCATCTTCTTCATCTCCTCCATCTTCTTCCTCTCCTCCATCTTCTTCCCCTCCTCCATCTTCTTCCCCTCCTCCATCTTCTTCCCCTCCTCCATCTTCTTCACCTCCTCCATCTTCTCTCTTCCTTCTTCTTCACCTCCATCTCCTCCATCTCCTCCATCTCCTCCATCTCCTCCATCCCCACGGTCTCCACGGTCTCCATGTTCTCCTCTCTCCTCCGCTCAGGTCTCGCCTCTCCTCCGTTCCCCGCCCGGCGCGGCCCTTCCTGGCGGCCATTTCCTCGCTCCCGCCGCGCTTTTCCCGCTCCTCCTCGGTGTCCTTCTGGCGGTTCCTCTCCTCCTTCGGCACTCACTACATCTCCGCCGCCTCCTCCGGAGGGTTCCTGCGCTCCACCACTGCCTCCCAGTCCTCCCAGTGCCCCCCAGTGCCCTCCCAGTTCCCTCCCAGTGCCCTCCCAGTTCCCTCCCAGTGCCCTCCCAGTGCCTCCCAGTACCTCCCAGTGCCCTCCCAGTGCCTCCCACTCCCCTCCCAGTGCCTCCCAGTCCTCCCAGTGCCCTCCCAGTGCCTCCCAATGCCTCCCAGTCCCCTCCCAGTTCCCTCCCAGTGCCTCCCAGTCCCTCCCAGTGCCTCCCAGTCCCCTCCCAGTCCCCTCCCAGTGCCTCCCAGTCCCTCCCAGTGCCTCCCAGTGCCTCCCAGTCCCCTCCCAGTGCCTCTCAGTACGTCCCAGTACGTCCCAGTGCCTCCCAGTTCCCTCCCAGTGCCTCCCAGTTCCCTCCCAGTCCCTCCCAGTCCCCTCCCAGTGCCTCCCAGTCCCTCCCAGTCCCTCCCAGTGCCTCCCAGTCCCTCCCAGTGCCTCCCAGTCCCTCCCAGTGCCTCCCAGTCCCCTCCCAGTGCCTCCCAGTCCCTCCCAGTCCCTCCCAGTGCCTCCCAGTCCCTCCCAGTGCCTCCCAGTCCCTCCCAGTGCCTCCCAGTTCCCTCCCAGTGCCTCCCAATGCCTCCCAGTGCCTCCCAATGCCTCCCAGTCCCCTCCCAGTGCCTCCCAGTCCCCTCCCAGTGCCTCCCACTCCCCTCCCAGTGCCTCCCACTCCCCTCCCAGTGCCTCCCAGTTCCCTCCCAGTGCTCTCCCAGTCCCCTCCCAGTCCCTCCCAGTCCCCTCCCAGTGCCTCCCAGTGCCTCCCAGTGCCTGCCAGTCCCCTCCCAGTGCCTCCCAGTCCCTCCCAGTTCCCTCCCAGTGCCTCCCAATGCCTCCCAGTTCCCTCCCAGTGCTCTCCCAGTCCCCTCCCAGTGCCTCCCAGTCCCCTCCCAGTGCCTCCCACTCCCCTCCCAGTGCCTCCCAGTTCCCTCCCAGTGCTCTCCCAGTCCCCTCCCAGTCCTTCCCAGTTCCTCCCACTCCCCTCCCAGTGCCTCCCAGTCCCCTCCCAGTGCCTCCCAGTGCCTCCCAGTCCCCTCCCAGTGCCTCCCAGTCCCCTCCCAGTCCCCTCCCAGTGCCTCCCAGTCCCTCCCAGTTCCCTCCCAGTGCCTCCCAGTTCCCTCCCAGTGCCTCCCAATGCCTCCCAGTCCCCTCCCAGTCCCCTCCCAGTGCCTCCCAGTCCCTCCCAGTGTCTCCCAGTGCCCTCCCAGTGCCTCCCAGTGCCTCCCAGTCCCCTCCCAGTGCCTCTCAGTACGTCCCAGTACGTCCCAGTTCCCTCCCAGTGCCTCCCAGTTCCTCCCAGTTCCCTCCCAGTGCCTCCCAATGCCTCCCAGTGCCTCCCAATGCCTCCCAGTCCCCTCCCAGTGCCTCCCAGTGCCTCCCAGTGCCTCCCAATGCCTCCCAGTCCCCTCCCAGTGCCTCCCAGTGCCTCCCAATGCCTCCCAGTCCCCTCCCAGTGCCTCCCAGTGCCTCCCAGTGCCTCCCAGTGCCTGCCAGTCCCCTCCCAGTGCCTCCCAGTTCCTCCCAGTTCCCTCCCAGTGCCTCCCAATGCCTCCCAGTGCCTCCCAATGCCTCCCAGTTCCCTCCCAGTGCCTCCCAGTTCCCTCCCAGTGCCTCCCAGTTCCCTCCCAGTGCCTCCCAGTCCCTCCCACTCCTTCCCAGTCCCCATTTCAATCCATCCCAGTGCCTCCCAATCCCCTCCCAGTCCCTCCCAATCCCCTCCCAGTCCCTCCCAGTGCCCCCCAATCCCCTCCCAGTCCCTCCCAGTCCCCCTTTCAACCCATCCCAGTGCCTCTCAATCCCCTCCCAGTCCCTCCCAGTGCCCCCCAATCCCTCCCAGTCCCTCCCAGTCCCCCTTTCAACCCATCCCAGTGCCTCCCAATCCCCTCCCAGTCCCTCCCAGTCCCTCCCAGTCCCCTCCCAGTCCCTCCCAGTCCCTCCCATTGTCGTTCGGCGGTGACGGTGACGAAGGGCTGGGGGTGGTGGGGAGATGTCTTCTCCAAAGCCGACGTCTCCGTCCGCGCGGCGTTGGGCGCCAAACGGCTCCAAACGAGGACGGTGTGGAACGAGGGGAGACCGCGCTGGGACGCCATCTTGGACATGGGAACCGTCCAACTCCGGCCCGGAGACGCCCTCCAACTGGAGGTGAGGGGAATGGGGGGGCACTGGGAGGGGACTGGGGGGCACTGGGAGGGACTGGGAGGGGATTGGGGGGACTGGGAGGGATTGGGGGGGATTGGGAGGGGATTGGGGGGGACTGGGAGGGACTGGGAGGGGGATTGGGGGGGACTGGGAGGGGATTATGGGGCACTGGGAGGGACTGGGAGGGATTGGGAGGGGATTGGGAGGGACTGGGAGGGACTGGGAGGGATTGGGAGGGGACTGGGAGGGGATTGGGGGGGACTGGGGGGGACTGGGAGGGATTGGGGGGGACTGGGAGGGACTGGGAGGGACTGGGAGGGGATTGGGAGGGACTCCACGTGGGTGTCCCTCTCCTCCATCTCCTCTATCTCCTCCATCTCCATCTCCTCCATCTCCATCTTCTCCATCTCCTCCATCTCCTCCATCTCCATCTCCTCCATCTCCTCCCTCTCCTCCATCTCCATCTCCTCCATCTCCATCTTCTCCATCTCCTCCATCTCCTCCATCTCCATCTCCTCTATCTCCTCCATCTCCATCTCCTCCATCTCCTCCATCTCCTCCATCTCCTCCATCTCCATCTCCTCCATCTCCTCTATCTCCTCCATCTCCATCTCCTCCATCTCCATCTCCATCTCCTCCATCTCCTCCATCTCCATCTCCTCCATCTCCTCCATCTCCATCTCCATCTCCATCTCCTCCATCTCCATCTCCTCCCTCTCCTCCATCTCCTCCATCTCCATCTCCATCTCCTCCATCTCCATCTCCTCCCTCTCCTCCATCTCCTCCATCTCCATCTCCATCTCCTCCATCTCCTCCATCTCCATCTCCATCTCCATCTCCATCTCCATCTCCATCTCCATCTCCTCCATCTCCATCTCTTCCATCTCCTCCATCTCCTCCATCTCCTCCATCTCCTCCATCTCCTCCATCTCCTCCATCTCCTCCATCTCCTCCATCTCCTCCATCTCCATCTCCTCCATCTCCTCCATCTCCTCCATCTCCATCTCCTCCATCTCCTCCATCTCCATCTCCTCCATCTCCTCCATCTCCATCTCCTCCATCTCCTCCATCTCCATCTCCTCCATCTCCATCTCCTCCATCTTCTCCATCTCCATCTCCTCCATCTCCTCCATCTCCTCCCTCTCCTCCATCTCCATCTCCTCCATCTCCTCCCTCTCCTCCTCTCCGAGGTGTGGGATGAGGACAATCGGTGGGACGATGACCTCCTGGGCCGCTGCCGTCAGGAGCTCTCAGCGCCGGCGCCAACCGCAGCGCCGTTTGCTACCCCGGAGGAGGACATCTCGAGTTCTCCTACCTCGTCACGTGTGGCCCGGCCTTGGGGGGACCTCTGTGTCGAGACTACGTCCCTCAAGCGCCCCACGAGGCTGAGGGCATCTCCAGGGGCTCCCAGTGGCCTTCAAGCCTGGAAGATGACCACCAGTTTTGGGCGAGTCAAGAAGGAGATGGAGATGGAGATGATGGAGATGGTGATGGAGACCTTGAAGGCATCTCCGGGGTCTCCAAGTGGTCATCAAAGCGTGGAGGTGACCACAAGCCTTGGGGAAACCATGAAGAAAGAGGTGGAGATGATGGTGGAGATGATGGAGATGATGGTGGAGACCTTGAAGGCATCTCCGGGGTCTCCAAGTGGTCATCAAAGCATGGAGGTGGCCACAAGCTTTGGGGAAACCATGAAGAAAGAGGTGGAGATGATGGTGGAGAGGGTGGAAATGGTGGTGATGATGGAGATGATGATGGAGATGGTGATGGAGATGATGATGGAGACCTTGAAGGCATCTCCGGGGTCTCCAAGTGGTCATCAAAGCGTGGAGGTGACCACAAGCCTTGGGGAAACCATGAAGAAAGAGGTGGAGATGATGGTGGAGATGATGGAGATGATGATGGAGACCTTGAAGGCATCTCCGGGGTCTCCAAGTGGTCATCAAAGCATGGAGGTGGCCACAAGCTTTGGGGAAACCATGAAGAAAGAGGTGGAGATGATGGTGGAGAGGGTGGAAATGGTGGTGATGATGGAGATGATGATGGAGATGGTGATGGAGATGATGATGGAGACCTTGAAGGCATCTCCGGGGTCTCCAAGTGGTCATCAAAGCGTGGAGGTGACCACAAGCTTTGGGGAAACCATGAAGAAAGAGGTGGAGATGATGGAGATGATGATGGTGATGATGGAGACCTTGAAGGCATCTCCAGGGTCTCCAAGTGGTCATCAAAGCATGGAGGTGACCATAAGCCTTGGGGAAACCATGAAGAAAGAGGTGGAGATGATGGTGGAGATGGTGGAAATGGTAGTCGTGATGGAGATGATGATGATGGAGACCTTGAAGGCATCTCCAGGGTCTCCAAGTGGTCACCAAAACACAGAGGTGACCACAAGTTTTGGCCAAACCACAAAGAAAGAGGTGACGGAGAGGAGATGTCCCACCTTGAAGGCATCTGGGAGGGTTTGGAGGAGCTCAGAGGTGACGGAACCACCAGGAAAGGAGAGGAGATGGACTTTGAGGACAACCCGGAGGTCATCGACCCCTTTGGGGACCTTCCGGAGCCTTTGGGTGACTTTGGGGACGAAGGAATGGAGGTGGAAACGGAAGGTGGAGATCGGGTGGAGCCTCCGGAGGGTCCGCACAGAAAATCCGGGGCCCAAAAGGTCCCGAAGAACCTTCTGGAATCCCATTCCGCCTTCCAGGAGACCCCATAGAACCTTCTGGAATGCCATTCCGCCTTCCAGGAGACCCCATAGAACCTTCTGGAATCTCATTCCGCCTTCCAGGAGACCCCATAGAACCTTCTGGAATGCCATTCCGCCTTCCAGGAGACCCCATAGAACCTTCTGGAATGCCATTCCGCCTTCCAGGAGACCCCATAGAACCTTCTGGAATCCCATTGCGCCTTCCAGGAGACCCCATAGAACCTTCTGGAATCCCATTCTGCCTTCCAGGAGACCCCATAGAACCTTCTGGAATGCCATTCCGCCTTCCAGGAGACCCCATAGAACCTTCTGGAATGCCATTCCCTCTTCCAGGAGACCCCATAGAACCTTCTGGAATCCCATTGCGCCTTCCAGGAGACCCCATAGAACCTTCTGGAATGCCATTCCGCCTTCCAGGAGACCCCATAGAACCTTCTGGAATGCCATTCCGCCTTCCAGGAGACCCCATAGAACCTTCTGGAATGCCATTGCGCCTTCCAGGAGACCCCATAGAACCTTCTGGAATGCCATTCCGCCTTCCAGGAGACCCCATAGAACCTTCTGGAATCCCATTGCGCCTTCCAGGAGACCCCATAGAACCTTCTGGAATGCCATTCCGCCTTCCAGGAGACCCCATAGAACCTTCTGGAATGCCATTCCGCCTTCCAGGAGACCCCATAGAACCTTCTGGAATCCCATTGCGCCTTCCAGGAGACCCCATAGAACCTTCTGGAATGCCATTCCGCCTTCCAGGAGACCCCATAGAACCTTCTGGAATGCCATTGCGCCTTCCAGGAGACCCCATAGAACCTTCCGGAATGCCATTCCACCTTCCAGGAGACCCCATAGAACCTTCTGGATTGAGGTCCCCCCCTCCCCCCCCCCCTTTGGAGGCCCCAATGGGGGAATAAAGGCTTTGGGCAGCAGAACTGAGACTGGGAGGGGACTGGGAGGGACTGGGAGGGCACTGGGAGGGAGTGGGAGGGGCTGGGAGGCACTGGGAGGCACTGGGGGGAACTGGGAGGCACTGGGAGGGCACTGGGAGGGCACTGGGAGGCACTGGGGGGAACTGGGAGGCACTGGGAGGGCACTGGAGGGCACTGGGGGGCACTGGGAGGTACTGGGAGGGCACTGGGAGGGCACTGGGGGGGCACTGGGAGGTACTGGGAGGGCACTGGGGGGGCACTGGGAGGGCACTGGGAGGGCACTGGGGGGGCACTGGGAGGCACTGGGAGGGCACTGGGAGGCACTGGGAGGGGACAGGAAGTTTCGGGGCTGAACTGGGACGGAGCTGAGGGGGAAACTGGGAGGGTGGGGGCTGAACTGGGCCGTACTGGGATCCCCCCCAGTTGTGCCCCACAAGTGGCTCCGCCCCGAGCGCTTCCGCCCCACTTCCGCCGCGACGGCCGCGACCCACAGGTACCGCGTGTGGGGCTCTGGGGCGGCTATGGGGCAGCCCTGGGGCCTACGGGGCACATATGGGGCAGCTATGGGGCAGCTGTGGGGCAGCTATGGGGCAGCTATGGGGCCTATGGGGCACATATGGGGCAGCTGTGGGGCACATATGGGGTCTATGGGGCAGCTATGGGGCAGCCGTGGGGCCTATGGGGCAGCTATGGGGTCTATGGGGCTGCTATGGGGCAGCTGTGGGGCCTATGGGGCACATATGGGGCAGCTGTGGGGCACATATGGGGTCTATGGGGCAGCTATGGAGCAGCCGTGGGGCCTATGGGGCAGCTATGGGGTCTATGGGGCTGCTATGGGGCAGCTGTGGGGCCTATGGGGCACATATGGGGCAGCTGTGGGGCCTATGGGCAGCTATGGGGCACATATGGGGTCTATGGGGCACATATGGGGCAGCTGTGGGGCTATGGAGCAGCTATGGGGTCTATGGGGCTGCTATGGGGCAGCTGTGGGGCAGCCATGGGGTCTATGGGTCCTATATGGGGGCTATGGGGCAGCTATGGGGCAGCCATGGGACCTATGGGGCAGCTATGGGGGCTATGAGGCTGATATGGGGCAGCTATGGGGCAGCCATGGGGTCTATGGGGCAGCTATGGGGCGGCTATGGGGCAGCTATGGAGCTATGGGATCTATGGGACCGCTATGGGGCAGCCATGAGAGCTATGGGGCAGCTATGGGGCAGCTGTGGGGCAGCCGTGGGGTCTATGGGGCAGCTATGGGGCAGCTATGGGGCAGCCATGGGGTCTATGGGGCAGCTCTGGGGCAGCCATGGGGCAGCCGTGGGTCACTTATGGGTCGCGTGAGCCCCTCTGACGCGGCGCTGCCCCACAGCCATGGGGCGCTGCCCCATAACCCTCCTGACCGTCACCTTCTGCGCCCTCGTGGCCACCAACGCCCCCCCGGGGGCCACCGCCGAGGCCACCGCGGGCCACCAACCCCCCAAGATGGCCGCCGAGGGCCACCAAACCACCACCGAGGGCCACCAAACGGCCATCGTGGGCCACCAAACGGCCTTAATGACCACCGTGGGCCACCAAACCACCACTGAGGGCCACCAAACGACCATTGTGGGCCACCAAACGACCACCGTGGGCCACCAAACGGCCTTAACGACCCCCGTGGGCCACCAAATGGCCTTAGCGACCACCGAGGGCCACCAAAAGACCATTGTGGGCCACCAAACGACCCCCGTGGGCCACCAAATGGCCTTAACGACCACTGAGGGCCACCAAACCACCACTGTGGGCCACCAACCGACCATCGTGGGCCACCGAATGACCCCCGTGGGCCACCAAACGCCCTTAATGCCCACCGAGGGCCACCAAACCACCACTGTGGGCCACCAAATGACCACCGTGGGCCACCAAATGACCACCGTGGGCCACCAACCATCATTGAAGACCACTGTGGGCCACCAAACCACCACTGTGGGCCACCAAATGACCACTGTGGGCCACCAACCGCCATTGGTGGCCACCCCCGGGTTCCCGGTGGCCCCGGAGAGCTCGTGGCACTGGCTGGTAATCTCGGTAGCCACGGTGGCCGCTTTGGTAGCCGTGGGGTTATTGGCGGCCATCTTGCTCCAGCGTCGCCGTCGCCGGTCGGGTTCCGCCATCTTGGGTGCGTGGGCGGGGCCGTCACCGCTCTGCGAGGACGACGGTGGCCACGTCCAACCTTTAGTGGCCACGGTGGCCACCGGGCAAGAAGGAGCCACGCTCGGCACTTTCCGAGCCCCGACGGAGGCCGTGGGAATGGAGAAGCTGCCGGAAGCTCCGCCCACGCTTCCGGAAGAGCTCCAAACACTTCCTGTTTGGCAATCGCCGCCATCCCAGAATGGTCAATAAAGAAAATGGCCTCCGAGCGGCCCTGAAATGGCGTCCAAAGGGAGACATAGGGAGGGGAGACAAGATGGCTGCCGCCGGGGAGGTGGCCTTGGCAAGATGGCTGCCAGATTCAAAATGGCTGACAAAATCAAGATGGCTGACAGAATCAAGATGGCTGCTGGGTTCAAGATGGCTGACAGAATCAAGATGGCTGCTGGATTCAAGATGGCTGCCAGAAGCAAAATGGCTGCCAGAAGCAAGATGGCTGCCAGAATCAAGATGGCTGACAGAATCAAGATGGCTGACAGAATCAAGATGGCTTCTGGATTCAAGATGGCTGCTGGAATCAAGATGGCTGCTGGATTCAAAATGGCTGCTGGAATCAAGATGGCTGCTGGAATCAAGATGGCTGCTGGAATCAAGATGGCTGCCAGAAGCAAGATGGCTGCCAGCTCAGTGCTATGGAATCTCCATTCCAAGATGGCCGCCCAGCATGAGCCAATCCAAGATGGCTGCCGTTGACCCCACCCAATCCAAGATGGCCACCATGAGGGGCCAACGACAGCCATCTTGGATTGGGTGGGGTCAACGGTGGCCATCTTGGATTGGGTGGGGTCAAGGGCGGCCATCTTGGATTGGGTGGGGTCAATGGCGGCCATCTTTGATTGGGTGGGGTCAACGGCAGCCATCTTGGATTGGGTGGGGTCAACGGCGGCCATCTTGGATTGGGTGGGGTCAATGGCAGCCATCTTGGATTGGGTGGGGCCAATGGCAGCCATCTTGGATTGGGAGGGGTCAACGGCAGCCATCTTGGATTGGGTTGGGTCAATGGTGGCCATCTTGGATTGGGTCAGGTCAATGGCTGCCATCTTAGAATTGATGGGGCTAATGGCGGCCATCTTGGATTTACTGCTCCCTCTGTAGCCATCTTGGTGCCTCTGGCAGCCATCTTGGTTTGCCTGACAGCCATGCTGGACATCTGGCAGACATATTGCCATGACCAGTGGCCATCTTGGTGCCTCTGGCAGCCATCTTGGCATACCTGGTAGCCATTTTGGGGACTGGCAGCCATCTTGGTGTGTCCGGTAGCCATGTTGGTGTGTCCGGCAGCCATCTTGGTGTGACCGGCAGCCATCTTGGTGTGACCGGCAGCACTGTCACCATGTCTGGCGGCCATCTTGCCCTCACTATCACACCTGGCAGCCATGTTCCTGTGTTGAGGTCCCTTTAATTGGTCGTAATGAGATGCAAATGAGATGCAAATGAGCAGGGGAAGGCAGGAACACCGAGGAGGGGGAGAACCCGGAGCCAGGGGTACACGGAGCTGGATCAGGACCTGCGGGAGGAAAACCCGGCCTGGAACCAGGGCCAAAACCTGGCCTGGAGGCCCCTGAGAACCAGGATTGGAGCCAAAACCTGGCCTGGAGCCCAATTAGAATCAGGATTGGAGTCAAAACCCGGCCTGGAGCCCAATTAGAATCAGGATTAGAGCCAAAACCCGGCCCGGAGCCCAATTAGAACAGGATTGGAGCCAAAACCCGGCCTGGAGCCCAATTAGAATCAGGATTGGAGCCAAAACCCGGCCTGGATCTCACTCAGAATCAGGATTAGAGTCAAAACCCGGCCCGGAGCCCAGTTAGAACAGGATTGGAGCCAAAACCCGGCCCGGAGCCCAATTAGAATCAGGATTGGAGCCAAAACCCGGCCCGGAGCCCAATTAGAACCAGGATTGGAGCCAAAACCTGGCCTGGAGCCCAATTAGAATCCGGATTGGAGCCAAAATCCGGTCTGGAGCTCACTCAGAATCAGGATTAGAGCCAAAACCCGGCCTGGAGTCCAATTAGAATCAGGATTGGAGGCAAAACTCGGCCTGGAGCTCAATTAGAATCAGGATTGGAGCCAAAACCCGGCCCGGAGCCCAATTAGAACCAGGATTGGAGCCAAAACCCGGCCTGGAGCTCACTCAGAATCAGGATTAGAGCCCAAACCCAGCCTGGAGTCCAATTAAAAGCAGGATTGGATCCAAAATCCGGCCTGGATCTCACTTAGAATCCAGATTGGAGCCAAAACCCGGCCTGGAGGCCCCTTAGAAACAGGATTGGAGCCAAAACCCATCCTGGAGTCCAATTATAATCCGGATTGGAGCCAAAATCTGGCCTGGATCTCACTCAGAATCAGGATTAGAGCCCAAACCCGGCCTGGAGTCCAATTAAAAGTAGGATTGGATCCAAAATCCGGCCTGGAGCCCAATTATAATCAGGATTGGAGCCCAAACCCGGCCCAGCTCCCCCTTCTAAATGAGGTTTTGAGCCCCCAACCCGCCCCCGGTTGCCACTCACGCGCCGTCGAGGTGCCGCAGCCACCGCACGGTTCGCGCCCGCGCCTCGTCCCAGCTGAAGAGGGGTCGGTAACCGAAGCACCGTTGGGCTTTGTCGGTTCGGACGGTGAAAGGGGTGGAGGCGACGGCCAAAGTGTAGGGGTTGAGGAGGGGAGCGTAGGCCCAAAAGGGGCTCAGGAGGCGCCGCAGGAGAGCGTTGAGCCACGCCGCGAGGCTTAAAATGGCGTCGGGGAGCTTCCGGCCCCCCAAACGCAGCCCCACGGCGCCCAAAAAGAACATATTGAAGTCCTCGTAGGAAGCGTAGGGCGACGAATCGTAGCAGAAGAAAAACTCGCCGGCGACCGACGACGGAGAGCGACGAGCGGCGCGAGCGGCCAGGACGTGCATCCACGCCACGTTGCCTGCGGGGGGACGTGGGGCTGAGATGTGGGGCTGGGACGGGGGTACGGGGGGGTTGGGGGGCTCTGAATGGGGTTTGGGGGGGATGTGGGGCTCAAAAATGGGGTTTGGGGGGGATGTGGGGCTGAGATATGGGGCTGGGACGGGGGTACGGGGGGGTTGGGGGGTGGAAATGGGCTTTGGGGGGGATGTGGGGCTGAGATATGGGGCTGGGACGGGGGGTATGGGGGGGTTGGGGGGCTGGAAATGGGGTAAAGGAGGGAGTTATGGGGTGGTTGTGGGGCTGAGAAGTGGGGTTTGGGGGTGGAAATGGGGTTTGGGGGGGATGTGGGGCTGAGATGTGGGGCTGGGAGGGGGTTGTGGGGCGGTTATGTGGCTGAGAATGGGCTTTGGGGGTGGAAATGGGGGTTTGGGGGGATGTGGGGCTGAGATATGGGGTAAAGGAGGGAGTTATGGGGCTGAGAATGGGGGTTTGGGGGGGATGTGGGGCTGAGATATGGGGCTGGGATGGGGGTACGGGGGGGTTGGGGGGTGGAAATGGGGTTTGGGGGGATGTGGGGCTGAGATATGGGGCTGGGAGGGGGGTACAGGGGGGTTGGGGGGCTGGAAATGGGGTACAGGGGGGATATGGGGCTGGAAATGGGGTTTGGGGGGGATGTGGGGCTGAGATATGGGGCTGGGATGGGGGCACGGGGGGGTTGGGGGGGTGGAAATGGGGTTTGGGGGGGATGTGGGGCTCAGAAATGGGGCACGGGGGGAATGTGGGGCTGAAAAATGGGTTAAAGGAGGGAGTGGGGGGACTTGGGGGGCTCTGAATGGGGTTTGGGGGGGATGTGGGGCTGAGATATGGGGCTGGGAGGGGGGTACGGGGGGGTTGGGGGGCTCTGAATGGAGTTTAGGGGGGATATGGGGCTGGAAATGGGGTTTGGGGGGATGTGGGGCTGAGATGTGGGGCTGGGAGGGGGGTGTGGGGCTGGTTATGGGGCAGAGATAAGGCTGGGTGTAGGGAGGAGATAAAGCTGAGGAGTGGCTATGGGGCAGGAGATGGGGCAGGAGGAAGGCTATGGGGCAGCTATGGGGCAGGACATGGCTCCGAGCGGCCGCTATGGGGCAGGATATGGGTCAGAAAGGCTGCTATGGGTCAGCTATGGGGCAGGACATGGCTCCAAGCGGCCGCTATGGGGCAGGAGATGGGTCAGTAGGGATGCTATGGGGCAGCTATGGGGCAGCATATGGCTCTGAGCAGCCGCCATGGGGCAGGATATGGGTCAGCAAGACTGATGTGGGGCAGCTATGGGGCAGGATATGGCTCTGAGCAGCTGCTATGGGTCAGCTATGGGGCAGGACATGGCTCTGAGCGGCCGCTATGGGGCAGGATATGGGTCAGAAAGGCTGCTATGGGGCCGCTATGGGGCAGGATATGGCTCTGAGCAGCCGCTATGGGGCAGGATATGGGTCAGTAGGGATGCTATGGGGCAGCTATGGGGCAGGACATGGCTCATGGGTCAGCCGTGGGTCTCTTACCGACGTAGACGCGGGCGTGCTCGGCGTGGGGCGGCAGCGTTCGGGGCAGCCAGCGCCCCACGGCGCGCCGGTAGAACTGGGCGAGGACGGGGTGCCGCTCCCCATAGATCCCCGTGGGGCGCAGCGAGAGCGTCACCAGCCGACGGCCTCCCGACACCTGGGGGGCGCCCCACAACTTGGGGGGCAGGAATAGACCCCCCGCCCTTATCCCACTCCATAAAAGCTTGGGGACCCCCCCCCCAAACCGTCTGCCCCATAACTTGGGGGTCAGACCCACAACTCCCTCATTCCCCCACCTAAAAGCCTGGGGACCCCCCCAACCGTCTGCCCCATAACTTGGGGGTCAGACCCACAACTCCCTCATTCCCCCACCTAAAAGCCTGGGGACCCCCCCAAACCCTCTGCCCCATAACTTGGGGGGCAGAGCCAGACCCCCCCCCCCAAGCCCCCTTTTTGGGGTTCAAAGCTCCCATTTTAGGGTCAAAACTCCCATTTTGGGGTCCCCGAGTCCCCTTTTGGGGTCAAACGTCACAATTACGGGGTCAAAGCTTCACGTTTTTGGGGTCTTTGGGTCCCATTTTGGGGTCAAAACTCCCATTTTTGGGATCCCTTTTCCCATTTTAGGGTCCATTCTCCCATTTTGGGGTCAAAACTCCCATTTTTGGGGTCCTTTTTCCCATTTTAGGGTCCCTTTTCCCATTTTCAGGGTCCCTCTCCCCATTTTTGGGGTCCCTCTCCCCATTTTCGTGTCCCTTTCCCCATTTTCGGGGTCCCTCTCCCCATTTTCAGGGTCTCTCTCCCCATTTTCAGGGTCCCTCTCCCCATTTTTGGGTCCCTCCCCCCATTTTCAGGGTCCCTCTCCCCATTTTCAGAGTCCCTCTCCCCATTTCCGTGCCCCTTTCCCCATTTTCAGGGTCCCTTTCCCCATTTTCAGGGTCCCTCTCCCCATTTTTGGGGTCCCTCTCCCCATTTTCGTGTCCCTTTCCCCATTTTCGGGGTCCCTCTCCCCATTTTCAGGGTCTCTCTCCCCATTTTCAGGGTCCCTCTCCCCATTTTTGGGTCCCTCTCCCCATTTTCGGTGTCCCTTTCCCCATTTTCAGGGTCCCTCTCCCCATTTCCGTGCCCCTCTCCCCATTTTCGGGGTCCCTTTCCCCATTTTCGGGATCCCTCTCCCCATTTTCGGGGTCCCTTTCCACATTTTCAGGGTCCCCCTCCCCATTTTCGGGGTCCCTCTCCCCATTTTCGGGGTCCCTTTCCCCATTTTCAGGGTCCCCCTCCCCATTTTCAGGGTCCCTTTTCCCATTTTCAGGGTCTCTCTCCCCATTTTTGGGGTCCCTTTCCCCACTTTCGTGTCCCTTTCCCCATTTTCGGGGTCCCCCTCCCCATTTTCGGGGTCCCTCTCCCCATTTTCAGGGTCCCTCTCCCCATTTTCGTGCCCCTTTCCCCATTTTCAGGGTCCCCCTCCCCATTTTCGGGGTCCCTCTCCCCATTTTCGGGATCCCTCTCCCCATTTTCGGGGTCCCCCTCCCCGTTTTTGGGGTCCCTCTCCCCATTTTCGTGCCCCTTTCCCCATTTTCGGGGTCCCTCTCCCCATTTTCGGGGTCCCTCCCCCCATTTTCAGGGTCCCTTTCCCCATTTCCGTGTCCCTCTCCCCGTTTTTGGGGTCCCCCTCCCCGTTTTCGGGGTCCCTCTCCCCGTTTCCGGGGTCCCCCCCCCGTTTTCGGGGTCCCCCCCCCCGTTTTCGGGGTCCCCCCCCCCGTTTTCGGGGTCCCCACGCACGGTGGCCCCGTTGCTGCGCAGCACGAGCCGCTCGGCCTGGGCTTTGCTGCGGGCGTACGGCTCCGCCAGACGCGTCCGGTACGGCGTCAGCTCCGAACCCCTGGGAACGGCCACGGAACAGCAAAGGTGAGGGAAAAACGGGAACAAAGAGCGGGAAAGGGCAGAAACCGAGCAGGAAAAGGGGCGAAAAGGACGAGAACGGGGAGAGAAGGTGCAAATATGGGGGGGAAGGGGCTGAGAGGGGGTAAAAGGGCAAAAATGGAGGGAAAAAGGGCAAAAGTGAGGGGGAAAGGGGTAAAAGTGAGGGGGAAAGGGGTAAAAGTGAGGGGGAAAGGGGTAAAAGTGAGGGGGAAAGGGGTAAAAGTGAGGGGGAAAAGGGGCAAAAGTGAGGAGAAAAGGGGCAAAAGTGAGGAGAAAAGGGGCAAAAGTGAGGGGAAAAAGGGCAAAAGTGAGGAGGAAAAGGGCAAAAGTGAGGGGGAAAAGGGCAAAAGTGAGGAGAAAAAGGGCAAAAGTGAGGGGGGAAAGGGGTAAAAGTGAGGAGAAAAGGGGTAAAAGTGAGGGGGGAAAGGGGCAAAAGTGAGGGAGAAAGGGGCAAAAGTGAGGGGAAAAGGGTAAAAGTGAGGGGGAAAAGGGTAAAAGTGAGGGGAAAAAGGGCAAAAGTGAGGGGAAAAAGGGCAAAAGTGAGGGGGAAAAGGGCAAAAGTGAGGGGGAAAGGGGCAAAAGTGAGGGGGAAAGGGGCAAAAGTGAGGGGGAAAGGGGTAAAAGTGAGGAGAAAAAGGGCAAAAGTGAGGAGAAAAAGGGCAAAAGTGAGGGGAGAAGGGGCAAAAGTGAGGGGAGAAGGGGTAAAAGTGAGGGGAGAAGGGGTAAAAGTGAGGGGGGAAGGGCAAAAGTGAGGGGGAAAGGGGTAAAAGTGAGGGGGAAAGGGCAAAAGTGAGGGGGAAAGGGGTAAAAGTGAGGGGGAAAGGGGTAAAAGTGAGGGGGAAAGGGGCAAAAGTGAGGGGGAAAGGGCAAAAGTGAGGGGGAAAGGGCAAAAGTGAGGGGGAAAGGGCAAAAGTGAGGGGGAAAGGGGCAAAAGTGAGGGGGAAGGGGCAAAAGTGAGGGGAAAAAGGGCAAAAGTGAGGGGGAAAAGGGGTAAAATTGAAGGGGAAAAGGGGTAGAAGTGAGGGGGAAGGGGTAGAAGTGAGGGGGAAAGGGGTAAAAGTGAGGAGAAAAAGGGCAAAAGTGAGGGGGAAAGGGCAAAAGTGAGGGGGAAAGGGCAAAAGTGAGGGGGAAAAGGGGTAAAAGTGAGGGGGAAAAGGGGTAAAAGTGAGGGGGAAAAGGGCCAAAGTGAGAGAAAAAGGTGCAAAAATGGGTGCAAAAAGGGGCAAAAGTGAGGTAAAATGGGGAAAAATAGGCAAAAGAGGGGTAAAAGGGGCAAAAATGAGGTGAAAAGGGGTAAAAGTGGGGGTGAAATGGGCAAAAATGGGGCAAAGGGGGAAAAGGGTGGCCAGAGAGGGGGCGTGGTCAGATGGGGGCGTGGCCGGTCAAAGGTCTCCTGGGTCCTAAAGCCCCTCTTCCCCTCCCCCATTTTGGGCTCCCCCTTCATCCCCAGTCCCCCCCCCCTCAGTTATGGGGCAGCCCCCTAAGTTGTGGGGCAGCCCCCTTACCGCAGGAAGGGGTCCCCGAGGGTGTTGGGCCCCACGACCTCCATGCTGCTGGTGAAGACCAGCCAGCGCACGCCCCCCAAGCGGCTGCCCCATAGCACGGCCCGCGTCCCTATGGGGCAGGGTGTGGGGCAGGGTGTGGGGCTCGGACCCACAAGTCACCCCACGGGCCCCCTAACCTGCCCCAGACATCATAAGGCTGCCCCATAGCCTGCCCCATAAACCCCCTAACCCGCCCCGTAGCCTGCCCCATAGATCCTAATCCTGCCCCACAGCCCCATATCCTGCCCCATAGACACCCCAAACCCGCCCCATAGCCCCACATCCTGCCCCATAGACACCCCAAACCCACCCCATAGCCCCATATCCTGCCCCATAGACACCCCAAACCCACCCCATAGCCCCATATCCTGCCCCATAGACACCCCAAACCCACCCCATAGCCCCCCCTCCTGCCCCATAGACACCCCAAACCCACCCCTTAGCCCCACATCCCGCCCCATAGGCGCCCCCAAACCCCTCCAATTGCCCCCCCAACCCACCCCATAGCCCCCCCCCCTCCTGCCCCATAGCTGCCCCCCACCTTGGACGTTGGCGCGGGCGATGGCCTCGTCGCTGGCTCTGCCCCACACATCCACCAGCGCCGCCGTGTGGAAGACGACATCGGCCCCGTCCAGCGCCCGCCCCACGGCGCCCGCGTCCCCCACGTCGCCCTCCAGCAGCACCAGCCGCCCTAGAGCGACCCACAGCCCTGCCCCATAGAGCCACGCAGCCTGCCCCATAACCTGCCCCATAGGTGCCCCTGAAACACCCCAAACCCCTCCAATGGCCACATTTCCTGCCCCATAGATCGCCTTTCTGCCCCATAGATCTCCATCCTGCCCTACAGAAGCCCCGAAGCCATCCCATAGACCCATATCCTGCCCCATAGATCCCAATCCTGCCCCACAGATGCCCCTAAGCCATCTCACAGACCCATATCCTGCCCCATAGATCCCAATCCTGACCCACAGACGCCCCTAAGCCACCCCAGAGCCCCATATCCTGCCCCATAGATCCCAATCCTGCCCCATAGATACCACTAAGCCACCCCATAGACCCATATCCTGCCCCATAGATCCAAATCCAGCCCCACAGATGCCCCTAAGCCACCCCAGAGCCCCATATCCTGCCCCATAGATCCCAATCCTGCCCCACAGATACCACTAAGCCACCCCATAGACCCATATCCTGCCCCATAGATCCCAATCCTGCCCCACAGATGCCCCTAAGCCACCCCAGAGCCCCATATCCTGCCCCATAGATCCCAATCCTGCCCCATAGATGCCCATAAGCCACCCCATAGACCCATATTCTGCCCCATAGATCCCAATCCTGCCCCACAGATGCCCCTAAGCCACCCCAGAACCCCATATCCTGCCCCATAGATCCCAATCCTGCCCCATAGATGCCCCTAAGCCACCCCAGAGCCCCATATCCTGCCCCATAGATCCCAATCCTGCCCCACAGATGCCCCTAAGCCACCCCAGAGCCCCATATCCTGCCCCATAGATCCCAATCCTGCCCCATAGATACCACTAAGCCACCCCATAGACCCATATCCTGCCCCATAACCCCCATATCCTGCCCCATAAGCCACAGCTGTGGGTCAGAGCCCCCCAAGTGTGGGGCAGGGAACCCCCCAGTCACTTCGGTGCCCCCTCAAATCCCTTCCCCCTTGAATCCCCTCCACTTTGGTTCCTCCCAACAGTGGTTCCCCCCCCCCCCAATATGGGACTGGGGGGGGACCCTGACCCACAGCTATGGGTCAGAGCCCC
This sequence comes from Cuculus canorus, assembly GCF_017976375.1. Lineage (NCBI taxonomy): Eukaryota > Metazoa > Chordata > Aves > Cuculiformes > Cuculidae > Cuculus > Cuculus canorus. The sequence continues at coordinate 478,725 of NC_071438.1, forward strand.
CCAAGTGTGGGGCAGAGCCCCACCGTGGTCCTTGGGGAGGAGGTCGGGGTCGATGTGGAGGTCGAAGACGCGGAGCTCGCGCAGCTCAGGCTCCGTCTCCAGCAGCAGCTTCACCAGGTGGGACCCCAAAAACCCACAGCCCCCGGTGACCACGAACACCAGCCCCTGCCCCATAGCGACCCATAGCGTGACCCACAGCCACCCATAGAGTGACCTATAGAACCCATAAACACCCATAGAGACCCCATAGGGACTCATAGAACCCATAGAGACCCATAGAGACCCCATAGAGACCCCATAGAGACCCCATAGGGACCCCATAGGGACCCCACAGGGACCCATAGAGACCCACAGAGACCCACAGAGACCCACAGAGACCCATAGAGACCCACAGAGACCCCATAGAGACCCCACAGAGACCCATATAGAGATCCATATAGAGACCCATATAGAGATCCATATAGAGACCCATATAGAGACCCCATAGGGACCCACAGAGACCCACAGAGTCCCATAGAGTCCCATAGAGACCCCATAGAGACCCATAGAGACCCCATAGAGACCCACAGAGACCCACAGAGACCCCATAGAGACCCCATAACGACCCATAGAGACCCACAGAGTCCCATAGAGACCCCATAGAGACCCCATAGAGACCCCATAGGGACCCATAGAGACCCACAGAGACCCCATAGAGACCCACAGAGACCCCACAGAGACCCCACAGAGACCCCATAGAGACCCATAGTGACCCATAGTGACCCCATAGCACCGTGAGACCCATAGAGCTGAGCCCCATAGCGGAGCTGCCCCATAGCGGAGCTGCCCCACAGCAGGGTCACCCCACAAGCCCCACTGCCCCATAGCTTATACCCCATAGCGGAGTCCCAGCCCCCTCGGTGCCCCATAGATGGGGGTCCCGCCCCATAACGCCGCACCCCATAGCCCCCCATAGCCCCATAGCAGAGCCCCCTGTCTGCCCCATAGCAGGCTCCCAGCCCCATAGCGGTGGGTCTCAGCCCCACAGCTGCCCCATAGCCGGGTCACACTCCAGCCCCATAGCGGTGGGTCCCGACCCACGGCTGCCCCATAGCCCTCCCCCTCCAGCCCCATAGCGGGTCCCAGCCCCCTCCCCAGCCCCATAGCGGTGGGTCCCGCCCCACATATGTGGGTCAGCCCGTACCTGGGGCTCCATGGCCGCCCCTCCCCCCGCTCGGAGCGATCGAATGGGGGGGAGAGGGGGAGGGGTCAAGGCCGGAGGGGAGTGACGTCACGGGGGGGCGGGGAGAGACCGGGAGGAGTCACCGGGACCCATAGAGACCCTATAGAGACCCATAGGGACCCATAGAGACCCATAGAGACCCTTTAGGGACCCATAGAGACCCCATAGAGACCCATAGAGACCCCACAGAGACCCATAGAGACCCACAGAGACCCATAGAGACCCTATAGGGACCCATAGAGACCCCATAGAGACCCCATAGAGACCCCATAGAGACCCTATAGGGACCCACAGAGACCCCATAGGGACCCATAGAGACCCACAGAGACCCCATAGGGACTCAATAGAGCCATAGAGACCCATAGAGACCCCATAGAGACCCTATAGAGACCCACAGAGACCCATAGAGACCCCATAGAGACCCTATAGGGACCCATAGAGACCCACAGAGACCCATAGAGACCCCATAGAGACCCTATAGGGACCCATAGAGACCCCACAAAGAGCTATAGCGACACATAGAGACCCCATAGAGGCCCATAAGGACCTCATAGAGACCCATAGAAACCCATAAAGACCCCATAGAGACCCCATAGAGACCCATAAGGACCTCATAGAGACCCCACAGAGACCCATAAGGACCTCATAAAGACCCCATAGAGACCCATAAGGACCTCATAGAGACCCCATAGAGACCCCATAGGGACCAATAGAGATCCATAAGGATCCCATAGACACCCATAGGGACCCAACAGAGACCCACAGGAAACCACAGAGTCCCCATAGAGACCCATAAGGACCCCACAGAGCCTCACAGAGCCCACAGTGAGACCCATAGAGACCCCATCGAGACTCACAAAGGCCCCATAGAGACCCATACATTGACCCATAGGGACCCACAGAGGGCCGAACTGGGACCATAAGAAACCACAGAAGCGCTGACTCAGCCTCTTTTATTCCTCATTCACACACGGGAGGGGGCGTGGCCACGCGAGACACCGCCCACCATGGAAATAAGCCACGCCCCCTTGAGGGCACCCGCCCCTTGGAAAAGGGCGTGGCTTGCTGGAAGGGCATAACTATGGGCAGTGAGGGGGCGTGGTTTTGCCCGAGGGGGCGTGGCCAGAAAGCCCTGTGAGCTTGAATGGGGACGTGGTCAACCCCCGAACGTGTGCGGGGGGGCATGGGGGCGTGGCTTGAGTAGGGGGTGTGGCCAAAGCACCCAACTGCCACGTGGCAAGGAGGGGGTGTGGCCAGAACGTCACTATAGGCTGCTGAAGGGGCGTGGCCAAAGCACGGGGGGCGTGGCTTATGAAGGGGGCATACAGTGTCATTATATTGGGTGGGGGCGTGGCTTCGGGTCAAGGGGGCGGGGGCTGAGGAGGGGGCGTAGCCAACCCCCAAGCAGCGTTCTGTGTTACGGAGGGGGCGTGGCCTCGACTTAAGGGGGCGTGGCCAGATAAGTCCTATGCGCTTTACGGAGGGGGCGTGGCCAAAGCGCCCCATCAGTCTGGTGTAGGGGGCGTGGCCAGAGCCACTCTATGGTCCTGTGTGTGGGCGTGGCTTAGAGAAGGGGCGTGTCCTAAGGAGGGGGCGTGTCCTGGTGCCGGTGCCGCCGCTGGTGCCGCCGCAGTCCCGCGGGCGCCGAGAAGCGCCGAGAGCAGAGAGGGCACGGGAACGGGCGGCTCGTGGCCACAACATGGCCGACGGTAGCCACATCATGGCCGACGGTGGCCACAGCATGGCCGACGGTAGCCACATTATGGCCGACAGTGGCCACATCATGGCTGACAGTGGCCACAGCATGGCCGACAGGAGCCACATCATGGCCGACAGTGGCCACATCATGGCTGACAGTGGCCACATCATGGCCGACAGTAGCCACATCATGGCCGACGGTGGCCACATCATGGCCGACAGTGGCCACCAGAAGGCCACGGTGGCCACTTGGCCCACGGCCGTCGGCCATCTTATCACCACCCCTGGCGGCCATCTTGTCTCCAACGGCTGCCATCTTGCCCTCAGCATCAATGGCGGCCATGTTGACCTCAACCCCAGTGGCCATCTTGCCCCCAGCAGCCGCCATCTTGACTCCAGCCCCAACAGTGGCCATATTGACCTCAACCCCAGCCGCCATCTTGCCCCCAATGGCCGCCATCTTGCCCTCAGCATCAATGGCGGCCATGTTGACCTCAACCCCAGCCGCCATCTTGCCCCCAGTACCAATGGTGGCCATTTTCCCCTCAATGGCGGCCATGTTGACCTCAACCCCAGCAGCCATCTTGCCCCCAGCAGCCGCCATCTTGCCCCCAGCCCCAATGGCGGCCATTTTCCCCTCAATGGTGGCCATATTGACCTCAACCCCAGCCGCCATCTTGCCCCCAGTACCAATGGCGGCCATATTGACCTCAACCCCAGCCGCCATCTTGCCCCTAGCAGCTGCCATCTTGCCCCCAGTACCAATGGTGGCCATGTTGACCTCAACCCCAGTGGCCATCTTGCTGCCAGTACCAATGGCGGCCATATTGACCTCAATCCCAGCCGCCATCTTGCCCCCAGCCCCAACGGCGGCCATTTTCCCCCCAATGGCGGCCATATTGACCTCAACCCCAGCGGCCATCTTGCCCCCAGCCCCAACGGCGGCCATTTTCCCCCCAACAGTGGCCATATTGACCTCAACCCCAGCGGCCATCTTGCCCCCAGCCCCAACGGCGGCCATTTTCCCCCCAAGGGCGGCCATATTGACCTCAACCCCAGCGGCCATCTTGCCCCCAGCCCCAACGGCGCCCATGTTGACCTCAACCCCAGCGGCCCCCTTGCCCCCAGCGGCCGCCATTTTGCCGGCAGCCCCCAGGGCGCCCTCGTCTCCCTTGCCGTGCGTCCTCTCGTGCTTCCTGAGCGCCGACGCTCCTCCGAAGCCCTTCCCGCACCGCCCGCAGGCGTACGGCCTCTCGCCGGAGTGCGTCCGCCGATGCTTACCCAATGCCGCCCTCTCTCCGAAGCCCTTCCCGCAGTCCCCGCAGCGCCACGGCCGCTCGGCGCTATGGCTCAACCGATGCCTTTTGAGATCCCACGAAGCCACGAAGGCTTTGCCGCAATCGCAACGCCACGGCCGCTCCCCGGTGTGCGTCCGGCGGTGAACGGCCAAATCCGCCGGTTGGCGGAAGGCTTTGCCGCACTCGGCGCAGCCGTAAGGTTTGAGGCCCTGGTGGGCGCGTTGGTGGCGCCGGTAGCTGGAGGGGTCGGCGAAGGTGCGGCCGCACTGCGGGCACAGGAAGGGCCTCTCGCCGGTGTGGACGCGTTGGTGGCTTTGGTAGGAGGAGAGTTGGGTGAAGGCTTTGCCGCAGGTGCCGCAGGCGTAGGGTTTGCGCGGGGCGTGGATGCGCTGGTGGCACGCCAGCGACGAGGCGCGGGCGAAGCTTTTGCCGCACTCGGCGCACAGGAAGGGCCTTTCGCCCGTGTGGCTCCGTTGGTGGTTGCGGAGGTCTTTGCGCTCGGCGTAAGCTTTGGGGCAGGAGGCGCAGCGGTGCGGGCGGAGCCCCGCGTGGCCCCGGCGGTGCTTACGGTAAACCGAAGGGTCGGCGAAGGATTTGGGGCAATCGGGGCAGGCGAAGGGCCGCTCGCCCGTGTGGGCGCGTTGGTGGATGGTCAGCTTGGATAAAGTGCCGTAGGATTTGGGGCACGACGAGCACGGGAACGGAGGCGACGGGCGGCGGCGCGGCACAGCGGCGGAGGATGAGCCACTGGTGCCATCCAGGGGGGGGTCGGAACCGCTGGTGGCATCTCCAGGGGGTTTGGAGGTATCTTGGGGGGGTTTGGAGGCATCAATGGGGGGTTTGGAGGTATCTCCAGGGGGTTTGGAGGTACCCTGGTGGGGTGTGGAGACATCAATGGGGGGTTTGGAGGCATCAACGGGGGGTTTAGAGGTATCTCCGGGGGGTTTGGAGGTATCTCCAGGGGGTTTGGAGGTATCAACGGGGGGTTTGGAGGCATCTCCAGGAGCTTCAGAACCACTGGTGGCATCTCCGAGGGGTTTGGAGGTATCAACAGGGGGTTTGGAGGCATCTCCAGGAGCTTCAGATCCACTGGTGGGATCTTCACGGGGTTTGGAGGCATCAACAGGGGCTTCGGATCCACTGGTGGGATCTTCAAGGGGTTTGGAGGCATCTCCAGGGGGTTTGGAGGTATCTTGGGGGGGTTTGGAGGCATCTCTGGGGGGTTTGAAGGTATCTCCGGGGGGTTTGGAGGCATCAACAGGGGCTTCGGATCCACTGGTGGCATCTCCAGGGGGTTTGGAGGTATCTCCGGTGGGTTTGGAGCCATCAACAGGGGGTTTGGAGGCATCTCTGGGGGGTTTGAAGGTATCTCCGAGGGGTTTGGAGGCATCAACGGGGGCTTCGGATCCACTGGTGGCATCTCCAGGGGGTTTGGAGGTATCTCGGGGGGGTTTGGAGCCATCAACGAGCAGTTTGGAGGTATCTCCGGGGGCTTCGGATCCACTGGTGGCATCTCCAGGGGGTTTGGAGGCATCGCCAGGGGGTCTGAAGGTATCTCCGGGGGGTTTGGAGGCATCTCCAGGCGGTCTGAAGGTATCTCCAGGGGGTTTGAAGGTATCTCCAGGGGGGTTGGAGGCATCTCCAGGGGCTTCTGATCCACTGGTGGCAATTCTGGGGGGTTTGGAGGCATCTCCAGGGGGTTTGGAGGTATCTCCAGGGGGTTTGGAGGCATCTCCAGGGGGTTTCCATATCACGGTGGTGTCTCCTAACGCTTCGGATGCGGACGTGGTGGCATCTGCAGAGGCTTTGGAGGCCGCTCTGGTGGCCACAGCACTTCTGGCGCGGGTGGTGGTGACCCCTCTGGTTGGGGCGGTGGCACCTCCAGAAGCTTTGGAGATGTCCATCATGGCGGTGGCACCTCTGGACCTGGTGGGAGATGTGTCCATGGCGGTGGTGGCCCCTCCAGGCATGGGGGGACATGAAGTTCCACCACGAACGTCTCCATGGGGTCCATCATGAATGTTCCCACGGGTTCCACCATGAACGTCTCCATGGGTTCCACCATGAATGTCTCCATGGGTTCCACCAGGAACGTCTCCATGGGTTCCACCATGAACGTCTCCATGTGTTCCATCAAGAACGTTTCCATGGGCTCCACCACGAACGTCTCCATGGGTTCCTCCATGAACGTCTCCATGAGTTCCTCCATGAACGTCTCCATGGGTTCCACCATGAATGTCTCCATGTGTTCCATCATGAACGTCTCCATGGGGTCCACCATGAACGTCTCCATGGGGTCCACCATGAACGTCTCCATGGGTTCCACCACCGCTGTCTCCATGGATTCCATCATGGACGTCTATGTGAACGTCCCCATGGGTTCCATCATGAACATCTCCATGGGTTCCACCATGAATGTCCCCATGGATTCCACCACGGACGTTCCCATGAGCTCCACTATGAAGGTCCCTATGGGTTCCTCCTCCAGGAACACCTCCATGGGTTCCACCATGAACATCGCCATGAGTTCCTCCATGAGCGTCTCCATGGGCTCCACCATGAACGTCTCCATGGGTTCCACCATGAACATCTCCATGAGTTCCTCCATGAACGTCTCCATGAGTTCCTCCAAGAGCGTTTCCATGGGTTCCACCATGAACGTCTCCATGGGCTCCACCACGAATGTCTCCATGGGTTCCACCATGAACGTCTCCATGGGCTCCACCATGAACGTCTCCATGGGTTCCACCATGAATGTCTCCATGGGTTCCTCCATGAGTGTCTCCATGAGTTCCTCCAAGAGTGTCTCCATGAGTTCCTCCATGAGTGTCTCCATAGGTTCCACCACGAACGTTCCCATGGATTCCACCATGAACGTCTCCATGGGTTCCACCATGAGCGTTTCCATGAGTTCCTCCAAGAACGTCCCCATGGGTTCCACCACGAACGTTCTCATGGGTTCCACCACGAACGTCTCCATGGGTTCCACCACGAACGTCTCCATGGGTTCCACCACGAACGTCCCCACGGATTCCACCACGAAGGTCCCCCCGGATGTCTCCGTGACCGTCTCCGAAGGTTCCTCCTCCCGGAAGGTCCCTCCGGAAAGCACCTGCGGAGTCGTCCATGGCCCCTACGGACAGAAGATGGCGGCGCTGCGGAGAAGAGGGCCCTCCCCCACCCCGGGGCCTCCCAGGAGAACCCATTCCGACCCTTTGGGACTCAGCGGGGGGAAAAGAGGGATTTGGGGGGAAAAGAGGGATTTGGGGGGAAATTGAGGGATTTGGGGGGAAATTGAGGAATTTCGGGGGGAAAATGAGGAATTTGGGGGGAAATTGAGGAATTTCAGGGGGAAAATGAGGGATTTGGGGGGGAAATTGAGGAATTTTGGGGGAAAATGAGGGATTTTGGGGGGAAATTGAGGAATTTTGGGGGAAAATGAGGGATTTGGGGGGAAAATGAGGGATTTTGGGAAAAATGAGGGGTTTTGGGGGGAAAAAAATGAGGGATTTTTGGGGGGAAAATGAGGGATTTTGGGGGGAAAAAAATGAGGGATTTTGGGGGGAAATGAGGGATTTGGGGGGAAAAATTAGGAATTTGGGGGGAAATCGAGGAATTTTGGGGGGAAATTGAGGGATTTGTGGGAAATTGAGGGATTTTGGGGGGAAATTGAGGGATTTTGGGGGAAAATGAGGGATTTGGGGGGAAAATGAGGGATTTGTCGGGAAATGAGGGATTTTGGGGGGGAATGAGGGATTTTTGTGGGAAAATGAGGAATTTTGGGGGGAAATGAGGGATTTGGGGGGAAATTGAGGGATTTTGGGGTGAAAATGAGGGATTTTGGGGGGAAATGAGGGATTTGGGGGGAAAAATTAGGAATTTGGGGGGAAATCGAGGAATTTTGGGGGGAAATTGAGGGATT